>NC_080542.1:101627693-101970193 GCF_028640845.1 Ahaetulla prasina
TCCTATAATTTGCAAAATCCCTGGTTGGGTAGATGGTTTTTTTTTTTTTTGCTGGCTATTTATTTGCACTAAGATTCTATAATTACATGGTAAATTGTAAAATTTTCATGGCTGCTTCAAATAAAAATCAGTGTTGAGGGCTGACCTGATGTCTCTGTATATGGAAGAATTGGGTAAGCAGACTAATGATCTGGATGCTTAGGAAAGATTATGATACCTAATTTTATATTGTTGTTTGCAATATTTATTGAATATATGCTGCATAATATAATTAAATGACTGTAATAAAATTTAATTACTATGATTATGTAAAACATAGTGTTACATTTATCTTGCAAATATACTAGTCATACAACTTTGAAAATTTTACCCTAAAGATCAGTTCTCAACTGCATTTTTGGCATGCTTTTTGTTAGTAAAAGAAACTACTCTTATTCTTAAACTCCCCTTGCTTCTAAGCAGTCTTTTCTTGTCTAAAATTGTCATGTGAAAATAGCCCCCTTTTTTAAGATTAGAAAGTTTGATCACTGAAATATTTTCTGTTAAAAACAACATTTATCTTGGGAATCTGTGGTAATGCATATGCTTTTAGACACTTCCATGCATCAGCACCCAAAATTTGTTGGATGATGACTTGTGCTTCAAATTAGATTTAATGAACAGCTAGTTCATCATATTAGAATGCCCTGCAACTTGATACAATATTTCACATGCAAATCTTTTATTCTCACTGCTCCCATCTATGATAATGCTCCTATCTCTTATCTTAGATTCTTGCTTTTAAAATATACTTTTACATTATGTCTTCCAGCTTTTTATACTTTTTGTTTTTTATTGTTACTTTTGATGCATCCTTTATTCTTTTTAAATGACCGTACCCCATCATCTTTATACTGGTCTATGACCATAATAAAGATTTGATTTAATTTGATGGTAATGCATAGGCCTTCACTATGAGGCAGTAACAAGTGTCAGGATGATCATACATCAAAGAGGTTTCCTAATTGTTAACAGCTTTAATCACATTTAATTAATTAATCAATATTTAACAATTCTGAAAGTCAACATTCATCTGCAAAAGTAACAGGCAACAAAGTAATTACAGACAATTGGTTCCTTCCAGTTTTACCATATAAGGATTGCTTCAATTTGTCAGAGCCATCGTTAGCGTGCAAAATCTTTGGGTAGCTGAGCAGACCCCAGAACTATTGACCTGTGTTCCTGTCCTCATTTCATCCTCTCTTTCTCAAACTTTAATAGAAGTGTCTACCTTTTAAATTTTTCCAAAATCCCTGAAAGCAATCATTCCCAATCTAATAGGGAACTATTTAGCCATATAGAAAGTTTCTACATGGCTCTAACTAGCAAATGCACCTTAAAGCAGGGGTCTCCAACCTTGGCAACTTTAAGACTTGTGGACTTTAACTCCCAGAATACCCAGCTTTACTGGCTGAGAAATTCTGGGAGTTGAAGTCCACAAGTCTTAAAGTTGTCAAGGTTGGAGACGCCTGCCTTAAAGCATGGCTCCTTCCTGATAACATCTATACCCTAGTAAGTAAATCAAGTAAATAAGTAAAAAGAGACCCATGAGTTACAGAAGCCAAGTAGTATAAATGATATAGTAGTATATAAATGACATAGTTTACAGTTAAAAACAGTAGTATGTGAAAGGGAATCCATGCTTAAAAATATTATGGAACACTGTAAGTCAGAATAAGCTAAACTCACACAATTCAGTATTAGTTTACCAGTTCCTTATCTGCAAAATTTGAAACAGATCTCAGTTACTAAAGTAAATATAAAGTTTATGTAATGCTAACTAATTATAGGATTACTCCATTTTTTTTTATCTCTGCGTAGCAGTGTTTGGAGGGGACGGGACACAGAATAATTCAGAGGTTAAAGATACTGAGCTTGTCAACTGGCAAGCTGACATCTGGGATCAAGATCTGAACGCCGCGCAACAGAGTGAGCACCTGTTCTTTGGCCTGGCTCCTGCTCACCTTGCAGTTCTAAAGCATACAAATGGAGCAGATTAATAGTACCATTTTAGTGGGAAGTTAGCAGCATTCTGTGTGCCTTTGGCATATAGACATACCTGAACATGGAAAATGTTTTTCAAAAACACCGTCTTCCTGGGCCAAGAAATGGAAATGAGCACCACATCCTAGAGTTGTACACAACTGGATACGGAAATCTTTACTTTTGCCTCAGCAGTGTCCAAGAGGCAAGGAGAGTGATAAAGCAGGGTTGTGGCATTGCATTGTAAACTGGAGTTCTTTTCCATGTGCAGTGCAATGTCACATATGTGCCTATAGGGGCAGAGCTTCAAGGAGGATCAGTGGACCCTGCTATCTGTAATTTAAGAGAAATTGCTTTCAGTAGAAATAATAATGATAAGAATGATGAATTATTGCACTCCCACATAACAATTACAATCAGACATCTGGGGCTCAGTAATCAACTTCAATAGTGCTTCCTCACAGCATCTTAGTTGTGATAGTCATTACCATGTGCATTATCCACCTTATCATAATGTGCTTAGTTTGCAAAAGCAATTACAACAAAGGCTGTCCTTGAAAAAGCACTGGATATACTTAAGTAATCTCTTTGCTCTTCATAATAAACTTTTTCTATTTTTCCTTTTATCTCTTACCCTCCCACTTTTCTTTTCATCTTCTTCAATTTATCCTAGCACTGTTGTCATCAATCAGCTATTTGTTTCTTGTAAAAATTCACTGTGATGTAATTCTTTTTACTTGGCAAGAAACTCCACCTGCTTGTGCTTCTGCCGCTGTTTTGTTTCTTTCTCTTTCTCTTTACCGATTTTTCCTATTCCTAACTTCAATTCATGGACCATTATTCTGTTTTAGCTCAATATATTCCTTTAAATATATGTTAATTTTATTGCTGTATAATGTAATTTATGCAGCTGATGGTTATCACTAATATTATTTTCATTTTCAAATGGATATCTAAATTAGGGAGATATCTGTAGGCTTAAGTTTGACCAACATTTCCATGATAATCAGTGTAATGGATAATGTTAACTTGCTTCAATCTATTCCACACAGAATATTTTCATTATAAGCCAGTGAAATATTCTAAAAAGGGAAAATATTTCTATAGTACATTATCTTGAGAAGAAATTACTTTACAGGTAGTAACTGAAATAAATTTTCTTTGGGGTGTAGTCTGATAATTTTTAAGCAGAAACAGCTCAAACACTTGCAATACTCAGCTGGAAACAGCCTAGTTACAATCTAGTCTAGAATGAAGAGAAATGTTTGCAACATGTAAACGATTAGCACTATATGACAGAAGCTGAGATAGCCAGGTAGGCAAGGAATATAATAATCCAGGACTAATTTAGTTTGGTATTTGAATAAGACCAGGCAATGATTTTAAAATAGTTTAAAATATTACCACCTCATTAATCTAGCATGCTACTTCCAGCATTAGTAATTTTGGATTTCCAAACATGAGGAAAAAATCTAAAAGATTTTTATAGACATGAATACAGATTGCAGTGATATTTTGAGATTGTTCAAAATCTTGTTCCAAACCATGCTATGACTTAATTATTAATAAAAAAACTGTAAAATTGTTAATCTGTCATCGTAATTGTTTCAGGGTCTGGGTGACCCAATCTGTATGTCCCCAGAGACTAAAAGGCACCAGAGTAATTTGTCAGGCTTCTCCAAGTATTTCATAGTCACAAACTGATTTTCATTTGTCTTCTTCAAATAACTCTTCCAAAAATCAGTACTATTACACCATAAGGCAGCCTTTCAAAACTTTAGCTGCTTCAACATCAGTCAATTAAAATGCATATTATAATTTTCTTTTGTTCTATTGCTATATAGTACAGCTTTAGCGATCAGAAACCGGATGCTAGCATTGGTTGGCGGAACAGCAGTTACCCATTCATGAAAATGCAGCAACGGGCCACTCTTGTGGGTTAACTTTGGCATTTGAAACATTGAGCTTTGGTTTATTCTCCAAAGTCCTTTTTAAAATAGTTTTTTGGCGAACCTGAACTTGGCCATAATAAGTTGTCATTTCAGGATTCAGTAATGTGAGGGTTAAGCCTTTTTGAAGAAAAGCCCTAAATGAGAAGTCTTGTTAAATAGCCACACTCCTTTCAAGTTCTTCATTGCCAAAACCAAACCTTGATGTGCACTGAAAATGTAAAGATCCAGGCCCTGTGGGATTATGACCAGATGAGGAGGATGATAGTTTTTCAGAAATGTTTCCCAGAAATCACAGACTTAGATATAAATAGCACTTCTGTTCTGAGCCATCAACCACTCTTCTGACCTCTGTGCATATTGTATAAGCAACCTTGGGTAAAGCAGACAGAACTGAAAGTTTACTGTGGCTGTCTGTGGAAATAATAACAAATATTATCATGAGATTTGCCCTGCAAGCAAAATTGCTTAAGATAAGTGAATTCTGAAGACACCTATCAGAGAAAATATTTATGGCACATGCATTACTTATGAATGTGAATTTGCAATAACATATCATGAAAATGTTCTGTTGTGGAAAATCCTGAAACTTCATATGATGTGCAACTTTTTCAATGATGGTTTGATAAAAAACAAACAAACCCTGGCTTATTTTTTAAAATGGTTCTATATTACATTTTAAAAATACAACACAATTCTTCTGCTTGTCTGAAAAACAGCATATGTATCTGCCTCAACAATACTACATTCTGTTTCCAAAACTTTCAGTTTTAACCCCATCAGTACGGCTGAAATAGTTTTGCAGCCCCCCCAATAAATGTAGTTCTTGTTTTATCTGATACATTTTGTATAATGTACATAATGAAATAAATTCTATACAAATTTCCTGATATGAAACAAATCTGGGTGAATATGTTATGAATATTTGTCCAAACATTACAGAAATTTACTTCCAAAATATCTTATTTCCGGAATCAGTTAGATAGAATCTAGCTAATATTTCTCAAATGAAAGGAGGACCTATTTGTAAGCTTCTCCTTTAGAATAAAGAGCAGAAGACCTAAATGTGGTCTTTGACTTATGACCACAATGATACGTTATTCAGTGAATCCTGATTCCTCCATTGACTTTGCTTATCAACCTTCCCTCCCAAAGTCATAAATGGCTCTAGGACCTTGAAACTGTCATAATGCATGATGGTTGCCAAGTCCCCAAATTTTGATTCATGATATAGAAACATAGAAAACTTATGGCAGAAAAAGTCATAGTGGTCCATCAAGTCTGCCCTTTTATTTTTTTTAAATTTTTTAATTTATCAGAAGCTTGTTTAAACTCAGTTACTGATGATTGATCCACTACTTCCATTGGAAGTTGGTTCCAAGCTTCCATTCTAGGAAATAAAACTATCTAACATTACTTTTAAACTTCCCTTTTGTCAGCTTGATGTAATGCCCCTATGTTTTGATTTTTGTTTAATATTGAAAATATGGCATAATAAAACCTTATTCAGACCCTTAATATATTTAAAAGTTTCAAACTTACAGGCTGCACAGGTCTGTCAGATCTTTCATCATTTTTGTTGTTGACTCAATCTGATCAATTATATATTTTTTTAAATGAGATCTCCAGAACTGGACATAGTATTCCAAATGGGGTCAGATTAAATGATGTTTTGACAGTGGTAAGTGAATCCAATGTCAGGGATTGGAAATGCAATGTACTTTAAAGAAACCAAAATTACTAAATGAAATAATTCTGTCATTAGTTATTTGACATCTGCTTATCAGCTGATAATTCCTAGGATACTTCTGTAATTTTATATAAACAGTATTTCCATAATAAATTTTGGAATGTTCTGTTTGTCTCAGACTAGTGAAATTAATTGATTAATTAAAGACCAAATAAGGAGCCCTTACTGCTGCTAAGTTTTCTTATTTTATATTACAATTTTGGATTTTTCTGTTAACTAGATAAGAAACTTTGCAAAAATCATAAGATTGATTGCAAACTTCCCACTTAGTAATTTTTTTATTGCTATGAAGTTAAATGTTCAAAAGTACTTAAATTTCTCAAGTTATTCTGCAGCTGAATGTTGACAAAGTGTTGTGTTACTTTGAAGGAAGTGAATAAAGAAAACACACTATTGATGGTTTGAAGGGACAATGAAAAAGGAATGGATTGAAAAACAGGTACACTTTCAGGAACACTGTGCAACACTTGTACAACAGGAAGAGGAAAAAAAGTATCAGGTAGCAGAGTATGAGAATTTGAGAACCAGTTTGATTTAGTGGTTAAGGCACCAGGATTGAAAACCAGAAAACTGAGTTTTAGTTCTACTTCAGACAAGAAAACCAGCTGGGTAACTTTGAGCCAGTCACTCTATCTCAGCCCATGATATCAAGTCATTGCAGTCAGTGGCATAACACTAGGTTGATCCAAAAAAGAAAAGTGGATCCTGGGTTTTAGGGGAAATATTTGGGGGGAAAAAAAGAGTATAAACAATGGCAAATATAAGTGTAATTTGAGTAATGGCACATTTGTCAGTGCCTTGAATTCCATTTTCTAAGGGTTTGGCTAGTCACAAAGGAAGTATAGGTAGTCCTTGACTTACGACTACAATTGAGCCCAAAATCATCTAAACCAGTATTTCCAAACTTCAACTCTCAGGATATTTAGCCATGTTGGCTTAGGAATTCTAGCAACTGAAACCATACATCTAGTATTTGTCATTTGTTTCAAACAATGATCTGAACTAATTCTCAAATTGTCAATTTATACTTCAATTCCTTACATTTTTTAAAAATGTGTGTCCAGAGCAGGCTGGCCTGAGTGGCCAACGTTGACTATGAACAGCTGTGTGTATGTGTGTGTAAGTATATCAGACAGAATTGAAGCAGAACTCACAAGTAGTAATAGGAACAGTAATAGCAGCAGTACAAGATGAATGGAGAAATGATGAGTAATTAGTAGAAATGTGAGTGCCTGTGCATTTTGTGCAGAAATTGTATTGTTGCTGGCTCTTTTGTTTCTTGGGCTCATTAAATGTTTAAAAGAACCAATGACATTCTATGAAAGCTGTATAAACAATAGCGATAACCAGGACTGCAACATCTCACATACATTCCCCATATATCCCTCAGCTCCTGAATATCTATTAGACAACTAGAACTTCATAAACTTTCTGAATATTAGCAATAAAGCTTTAGACATATTTCCAAGGATAAATGATTCATGGGAATCTGGGTTTTCTCACTTGTGGGAAGGACTGGGGATTTTCAGTATGCACCTTCAGCTGAACTGCCTTGGACAGACAGCCAAGTATGTATGGCTTGAATGACATCAGTTAATTAGAACAACTAAACATGCTTCCCTGACATGACTCCTGGTATTTCAAGTGCTTCTGGTAAAAATTAGATTAAGAAAAGACAAGTTATAAGCAGGCTGTTTCCAGTTTTCAGTTACAAGAACACAAACAGCTGATGGAATGCATATGTACTATATCAGAATGAATTCATTATACATTGTTGCGTTAGAAATAAAAGTATGGTTATCATTATTCTAAAATAATATTATATTATTTTGGAACCAAATACTAAATTCTGCTATGGGTGTTCTTTCGCCATAATATTAGCAATGTTTATAGAAAGTCTTGGGCAACAATGAAGGTTTCAAATATTGATATCTACCTGATATTATCTTTATTTTTCAATTTAAGTAATAGTCTAATTTAATTTAATGTATTTAATTTGTTGGATTTTTCCATGAAGGATGGATTTTGCTATTACTGTAGTAAAAGATACATACAAGAAACAACAGGGTGCCATATAAATCTTTCGTATGCTCCATTATACCTGGTACAATTTAACATTAATATTATTGTAAAACCCTCCAATGTTGTAAAAACGTTGTAATTCACATTATATAGTACACTAGTGATTGTTCCAAGAAAACATTTTTTTTTCCCCTCCAATTCTTTATCTATTGTGGGAATTAATTACATTCAATATTAAATCTGGTCTTAACTTTTCTTTAAAATACAAAATATATGCTAGATTACGGATACCCAAGCATAATCCTATATGGTGGATATTACCCAATATAACTATGTACATAATATATAGTTATTATGTACAAAAACAGCAACAAAAAGTTGAAAGTTGCTTTAATTAATATCTGAACAGCTACTTTTAAGTAGTTATGAATGTGGGTTTCAGAATAAAAAGTTCCACCATCGGATACAGTGGTGGGTTTTACTTACCTTTACTACCGGTTTGCTTGTGTGCATGCACAGAGCATATTTGATGACTTCTGGGTGGGTGGGCGGAGCCTCCCACTGCCATTACTACCAGTTTTCCTGAACTGGTGTGAACCAAGAGCAACCAACCACTGATCTGATAGCTCAATATGTACACATTAATGCCTGGTATCTTCACAGTCGCCTTGTCGCTATATAGATACCAAGCAAATTTAATAAATAAATATATAAGTTTTTACATTAAAAAAAAAGCAGAGAGCAACTCTAAAAGTAAGTTTTAGAACCAGATGAAATGCTTAGTGTGATGCATGATTAAGAGCAGAGTCATCTCTTATGAAATACATCCATTTGTGGTTTCATTTGTGTTTTCCAAGGCTTTGGAAAGACAGACCTAATATAAACATTACAGGAATCCTCACTGCCAGACTATGCAAGCTATGGCTTCCAGCTGGTTTGTCTTTTAAGTTTTTATTTAAACCAAAGTAAACCATATTATCTTTAGTGACTGTTTGCTATAGAAGTAATTTATTGAATCCAACTAAATTATTAAATTACTGAATCCAACAAAGCAACATTTAGATCTTGGTTCGTACTAATTAATCAATATTCAAACATAAAGTAATTACAAAATGCAGAAAAAAAACTTTTGTACTTGATAGAGTAATTAGAAAATAGCATATTTTATTCTAGAAACTCATTCATTTATATCTGTAGTATATTTTAAATGCATTAATGATTATATAATAATTATACCTTTTAGATGTAATTCTTGTAAGGTTTTGTGGTATTCGTTGGAAACTCCAGATAATCTGGTTTGTATTAGCAGGGTAGAAGTTATTCTATTATGGTAGATAATTGCTGTTTTTTATAATATTACCTAATTCAACACATTTTAAAATTATATACATAAAGTAACTTCATTCTTATTTGCATTAGATTTATGCATATAACATGAAGAAATGTAAAGAACTCTCAGCCAACAGCAGAGAAAAGATTTAGCATTCAAATTCTTAACAATTTTGAACCAATACTTGCTATTTTAATATTATCTAGATCATTAAAATATCTTTCAAGAAACATCAGTTGGAAATGCACTCTCTTATTTCATGGTTTCAAATGAGAAATACCCAAGTAGATTGCATTTCCCAAAGTAGAGAAAAATAATGAAAAAAGGCAGTTATAGGAATACAGAATTTTGTTCTAATGAAGTAGCAGTTATCAACCTCAGATAGTTTCAGGCAATTGTAGATAACATTTTATCATGATTTTAGGATCCAGTGTCCCACTGTGACTCACATTATTTTACACAGAATAACAATGATCTCAAGAATTACATTTCCAGATTTTTTGACACTCAAATGACAGTTTGTGAGATATGCAGCAGAACCCACTGGATTTTTTGTTCATTTTGCTTTTCCATTTGGTTTGTGTGAACTGCACCAAGAAACTGATATGAGGATTCAATGAAAAACAAAATTTTAGAATTTAAAAACTTGTTTTTTATTTTTTTTATTTTTACTTTATAGTTATGGTTAAACAAACTTATGTGGTTATAGGCTAATAACATTTACTTAGAAATGTTCAGATGATTGTATTATTAAATAGTTAAAGTAATTTTCTCAAGATACATTTCAGATTGGAATAGAAGACCTCAAAGGTCCCTTCCAGCCCTATGATTAAATATACAGGAAGACATGATGACAAATACATAATTAGCACACTGCAATTTTGCAGATCCATGTATCTAATTATATGTAAGAAATAATACATGAAACCAGAAGTTTAAGTTTTAAAACTTTCCCTACATTTTTCATCTGTTATCACTAAGTTTAAAGCTGTTTTAAAGCTTTCTTTACACTTTCACATGCTACTTTTTTCAACTGGCAGGAAAGCATGGCATCAAATTTATGGTAATCAAAAGAGAATAGAAGAGACACAAAAAAGAATCAGTGAGTCAATTTCAAATTTCCTCCAGTTCCATATGTATAATTTATTCCTAATTTCCTATATATACAATATATATTGATGAGAACAAATGGAAACAAAGATGATAAAGTAGTGAAATTGTTGGTTAATTATTTTAAAATGTAACAGTGGTGGGAAAGCTTTTGTTTAATAAGAGTTCTGTATCATCTACTGTATATATTTTTTTGATTTTAAAAATGCAGAGTACTGAAAATATTATGCTACAACAAAGCTATATATTCAAGAACAAAATCTATATTTTGTACAAATTAAGATTGACCTCTAATGTATTTATCCGTCTCTTCTCCAAATGTAAATTTTAGTATGCATATACTAGCTAGTTTATTGTTGTCCACTATATATCAACAAGCTAAGGTCATAATACTGTAAGGGGTTGAAACAGGAACTCTCTTTGACATTTTAAATTTAGACTAATTAATTTTGCAACTTGCTATTTCACCCCAAGGAAATATATGACACAGGATGTACAATATGGAAAATAGAGAAATTGTTCCCCAGGAGGAAGAATGAAATGGAACTCATGTAAAATCTAATACATGGCAGCATGACATAGTATAACATAAAGCTCTCTCTGCTCTGAGAGCTTAACCAAAGTTGGACTATACCAACCATTCTGAAAGCCACAAACAGTTTCTGGTAATAAGATGGTTTTGATCATCATCACCATTATTAAATTTAAAACCAGATTTATATA
Source organism: Ahaetulla prasina (assembly GCF_028640845.1). Lineage (NCBI taxonomy): Eukaryota > Metazoa > Chordata > Lepidosauria > Squamata > Colubridae > Ahaetulla > Ahaetulla prasina. The sequence continues at coordinate 101,638,600 of NC_080542.1, forward strand.
TAATTCAATGCAGCAAACATAGCTAATACAGTACTTCTACCTCTATTCCCCACAACAGGTGGGTTGGGCTGAAAGAGTGAATCACTGGTCCAGTCACCCAGTAAGTTCATGTCTAAGGCAGGATTTTAAGTCAGAGCCTCCTAGACCAAGCTAGCTCTCATACCCATAAAAATGTGGCCTTATCATGACAATCTCTTGAAACCAGAGATAAAATATGATATTTTTCAGATTATTTTATTTTCAGAGAGTGGTATTGATATTAAACTGATCAAGCAAACACATATTGCCTTGTTTTATACTATTTGGAATATTCTTTGATTATTACTTTTCTCCTTTTTTGCTTTTTTTTTCATTTGGAAAGTTTTCTTGAACTTTTTTTGAAATTCTTGAATTTCATCTGCACTTATCAGTACAATACTAATAACCATAGAAGAAAGAAGAATTATTTCCTCCCAATTTCCAATGCCAATGACACTATTAGTTCCATCAGACCTTTATGAGACTATCTTGATAACTCTATTTATTCATTATTGCTACTTCTTATTCTAAAAAATCCTTAATTTATCACAGTATGCATATGTTTCTGCAAAGAAATATCATATAAAAACCTTTATATTGGATACTATGTTTTCCCTGTCTCTAAACAAGTGATTGCAATCCAAAGATATCCTTGATCTCCATCTGAAAGTACCTTATAACTCTTCAGTAATCCATGGATCTCAAAAAAAGTTGATAAGATGTCTGCATTGTTTTTAACATTAGTTTTCTCCATTATCTTGTAGAATATAATATAATGTAACGTAATGTAATGTAACGTAGCATAGCGTAGCGTAGTGTAGCATAACAGAATGGAACGGAATGGAAATAGAATAGAATGGAATGGAATGGAACGGAAAATAGAATGGAACAGAATAGAACGGAACAGAATGGAGAACAGAACAGAACAGAACAGAATTCTTTATTGGCCAAGTGTGACACACAAAGAATTTGTCTTTGGTGCATAAGCTCTGAACATATAAGACAATAATATAATCATAAAATATATAATATAAATACCATAAAATACCAGGAGAAGGGAGTAGAAAAAAAATTAGGATAATAGTAATACAGCCTTAGAATATGGGTAAGCAAAACAAAATAAAAAAGCAACCTACCACCCTTTTAAGTGTAATGAACAGATAATTTCCTGTATGCTGCTAAGTCAGAAATACAGTATAACAAGATCCACATAATTTCAAAAATGACCATTAATAAAACTCTGAGTGTTTACCGATGTGAAGTAATAAGGTATTGCATGTGTGTGAGCATCTCTGTGTCTCTGTCTGTAAACACTCAGAGTCACTTGTAACTGGAACAGCATATAAGTGCATTAAACAGCCACACTGCGCAGTTCTGATCCATGATAATTCAGTGAAAGAAAGATAGAAACTGCTCATAATAGTTAGCTCATATTGTATTAGTGGAATAACGGAAAATGTTCTTCCTTCCTCTTAATCAAATTGTGTGACTAAATAATTAAACCCTTGAAAACAAAAGAAATGGAATGAATTATCAGAATATTAATTCATATTATTCACTTTGCATGCCATTCTACAAATGACCAAATAACCAAACATTTCATTCTTGCTTATATCTAGTCCAAATGTTCATGTGGAAGAAAATTTTATGCAAGAAGATGCATGAGATACCTGCAAAACCCTTGCAAATATTGAAGTAGATCTGCTCCTTCTTCCTGGGCCCATTTCTCTACATAAAAGGAGAAATTGGAGGAGCAGATGCAAACACTTTTAATTACTTTTTCTAGAATCTTCTTGAGAAAATGAAAAGAAGTTTTTTTGCGAGTGCACACTTTTGCACATGCGCAGAAGCTTCTGCGCATGCACAAAGCATTTTTGATGAAGTCTGGGTGGGTGGGTGGGTGGAGCCTCCTGCCACTGCCACTACCAGTTCGCCCAAGCTGGGGCAAATCAGGACCAATCCACCATTGACTGTACTGATATTTACTTAAAGGTTAATGGGGAAAATAGCAATTCTGAATAGTTTTCTTTTCCCTAAATTCATTAGACATATATTAGATACCACATAAGCCATGATGGCGCAGTGGTTAGAATGCAGTGCTGCAGGCTACTTCTGCTGACTGCCAGCTGCCTCCAATTTGGCAGTTTGAGTTTCAATTGCTCAAGGTCGACTCAGCCTTTCATCCTTCTGAGGTTGGTAAAATGAGGACCCAGATTGTTGGAGGCAATAGGCTGATTCTGTAATCCTCTTAGAGAGAGCTGAAAAGCACTGTGAAGCTTTATATGAAGTCCAAGTGCTATTGCTATTAATTAGCAATTTCTGGGGAAAATAAAGATCTATGCGAATACTATAATGTTCTCGTAACAGAATTCATTCAAAAAGCTTATCCATATTTTTGCCCTTCATTTGAGGAGAATAAAGATGTGGGACTAAATACCATAACTTTTAAAATTAGCTAGATTTATTATATACTTGCTTTTAAAAGTTTTAGCTTTGAGTGAATCTTCCAATAAAAAAAGCTGTAATTAAATTTAGATGTTTTATTTGAAAACAGTTTAAGTCTGTGAAATTTATGAGATGGTATAATGGGACGAAATTTTATTTACATATCTTAACTTTATCTTACATTTAATTAAAAAATCTTTGATTTAATCTAAAGTAATCTTTATTATTGAAAACCATTTTTCTCCCATTGTAATGATGCCCAAACTTTTACAAGAAAGGTTTTAATAATTATTTATCCACATATTTTACAATACTTTTATACTGCCCAATAGATTTACAACTGGTGGTTTATAAGAAGAATTAAAATCAATAATGGACCTATGCTATGGTAAAATGTCTGCTCTCACACACAAATTGTCTATGCTCTGAGGAATTAAAAAAATGGTGGTAGGGTAGGTAATTGAATATCCATGGAAAGGAGTTCTAGAATATGGGGGCCATTACAGGAAAATTGCTTTTAGGTCTCTACTCCTTTGTATTTACATCAGGAGTGTAGCCTCTCTATGTGCCTACAGAATATGGTTTTTAAGATCAAAATCATTGCTTGAGAATGTGGAAAGCCAGAGGAAAAAGCAGCCTGAATCAGATCTGCTTCAGATCCAGATCCAGATTCAGAAGCTGAAGAGCTGAAGCTAAAAAAAATCAACTTCAGATCCAGAAGCTGAAGAGGTTGACCTGAGCCTCAGCCTACACCACAGGAATTAACTGAAAACAATGTACCTTCATGGGTGAAAGGTCAGTGAAATGAACTGCACACTAATATAGGGAAAGTCCTGGGCCCAGCAACACATCACTTATTAAAAATCTTCACTTGACAGATATAAGTACTATATGATTTAGCAAATTAAGCTAGATACCTAAAAGGAAATTATTGCTTGATTTTTTTCTCTTTCTGGCAATCATTATTCTATTATCTTCTGAAGCTGGTAGCACAAAATATGCAATGAATGAATACTAAATGAAGTATTCTTAATCATCCAGGTCATAGTTGTGCCAAAGACACTTATTTCAAAAGGCAACTGACTTCCTTTGTTTTTTCTTGAAGACGTTTCACTTCTCATCCAAGAAGCTTCACAACTGAAGAAAGGAAAAACAAAGAAATTCCACTTGATTTTTTGAAAAGTCATCTTTAGGTGCAATACTTGCAGTAATTTTCTTCAACTAGTAACCTGGTTGCTTCTTTGTGCACTAGCTGAAGTTTCTGAACTGTTTTCAAAGTTTTCAAAGCTCCCTGTGTGATGGTATTCTGATAACAGGTGATAAAGGGCTGCTAATACTTGAAGTGGACTTTTTTGCTTGTATATTTTGTAATTCATCACTACCACCTTGATAAGGAAGAAATTAAATAGCAATTATATATGTGAAAGAACTTAGGTTACAGGTAGAATGAAGTCTATAGGAAGTACTGATAACTATCATCTTCATTATTCTGAGAAAAAGGATGTTGGTGGTCTTTACATGTTCCAATTGGTATGCAAAATATACACTACTAGCTGATAACCTGGCCTTGCCCTGGTATTTATTTATCCCAATACTGTATTAAACAACAGGGAACAGCCTTTGAGGTAATTATCTGCATTACCAGGCACCTCCCCCAACAACTTGCCCTCTTTGCTTGAAGCTGAGGGTCTAGATCTGTGATGGTGAACCTATGGCATGCATGCCCAAAGTGGCATGCAGAGCCATGTTGCCTGGCACACGCAGCATTGCCCATTCCTCTTCTGGGTTTCTGCCATGCATGCATGCACTACTATCAGCTGGCCTTTTTGCATACAGCAGTGCCGGAATCTAGAAGAGCTGGTCTTCTATTTTTCTGCATGAGCATACATGCCAGCTGATTGTCATGTGCGCATGTGCACCAGAAACCCGGAAAAGTAGCTGGCTGAAACCAGAAGTTGAGTAGCTGAAACCGGAAGTTCATTTTCAGGGGCGTGCATGAGTCCTGGGCAGCTCCACTTCTGGGTTGCGGCCCAGATGAGCATGCATGCTCCCTTTTTGGTGCTTGGTGCCGAAAAGGTTTGCCATTACTGGCCTTATTTTATTTTTTTGTTTTTTGTTTGTTTGGTTGGTTTTTTTAAAGAACCAATCTCCTTTACCAGAGGGAGCCTCCTTGTGGAGTACTGGGAAGATGTTACCATGGCAACTGTGCTGACAGCAGAAGTCATTTTAAGGCACAACAGGCTGTATCTTAACAGAAGTTGAATACACTAAAATGTACACTATTGCTGTCAAAAGTACAGTGATAGTGTGCATTTCATTTAAGCAGCCCAGGTGTTCCAGAGTTATGCTGGAACACACACACACACCGAGGGGAGTTAGGGGTGTCCTACCCCCACAGTATTTTTTCCAGATAGTAAGTCATCTGTGTACCAAGTTTCTTTGAAATTGCTGAAGGCATTCCAGAGTCATGCTGGAACACACACACACACACACACACACACACACACACACACACACACCCCTAGGGGTGCTAGGGGTGTCTTACCCCCACAGTATTTTTTCAAGATAGTAATTCATCTGTGTACCAAGTTTGGTTGAAATTGCTGAAGGCATTCCAGAGTTATGCTGGAACACACACACACACACACACACACACACACACACACACACACACCCCTAGGGGTGCTAGGGGTGTCTTACCCCCACAGTATTTTTTCAAGATAGTAATTCACCTGTGTACCAAGTTTGGTTGAAATTGCTGAAGGCATTCCAGAGTTATGCTGGAACACACAAACACACACACACACACCCCTAGGGGTGCTAGGGGTGTCTTACCCCCACAGTATTTTTTCAAGATAGTAATTCACCTGTGTACCAAGTTTGGTTGAAATTGCTTGAGGCATTTCAGAGTTATGCAGGAACACAGACATACACACACACCTAGGGGTGTTAGGGGTGTCTTTCCCCACAGTATTTTTTTCTAATAAGTCAGCTGTGTACCAGGTTTGATTATAATTTCTTTACGCATTCCAGAATTATGCTGAAATACACACACACACACACACACACACACACACACACACACACACACACCCTTAGGGTGCTAGGGATGTCTTACCCCCACAGTATTTTTTTTCCAAAGAATAAGTCATCTGTGTACCAAGTTTGGTTGAAATTGCTAAAGGCATTCATTCATTCATACATACATACACACAGACAGACAGGCAGCCTTTTTTTATATATATAGATTATATATAATTTATATATAGAGATAATTATAATACAAGTAGTCTTCAACTTATTTCACAATTGGGACTATAATTTTTGTTTGTAAATAAGACAACTGTTAAGTGAATTGTACCCAATTTTACGACCTTTTTGCTGTATTCAGTAAATGAAAAATTTCAGTCAAGTTAATCATTAAGCAAACCTGGCTTTCTCCATTGCTTGTCAGAAGCTAGCTGGCAGATAGCAATAACATGACTCTGGAATGCTGCTAAAAGTACATTGCTAAGCACTCAAATTATATTTATGTGACGGGAACATGTTGTGATGTCATATGTGTGAAGACAGGTCATGTGTCACTTTTTTCACTGCTGTTGTAAAGTAGAAATGAATGGTTGTAAGTCAAAGTCTACGTCTACTGAAAATGCAACATAGCAAATAGAAGATGAGTGAAACCATGCCCTAAAATGATGTGTATGATGAGATGAGTCCAGGTCCATCTTGACCACCACTCAACCTATGAGATGTCTGGATTTGATTAACATACTTTCTTGGAGAACTGACATAATGGAACACAAAATACTTGAATCATCAGTTTATAAATTAGATATTTGTCCAGTTTTCAAAGACAGTAGATATCTAGCACTGCTAACTGTGTTAAAAATTGTTAACATGTTGATACGTCATTTCCCAGGCTACTATCTGAAATACTGATGAATTGTTAAAATAACGATTAAGTACTATGTTAATAAAAAGACATGCAATAATTTTGGAAATGGATAGATGCACCAATATTTGAGAAAAATGCTAAAAGATTCAGGAAACTTCCTTAGGATTTTTTTTGCTGGAATTTATCTTGCCCTGGAAGTTCTGTTTGAAATTATGAAACTGAACTCAACTCCTGCACTTGGGCAAATCCTTGTTGCTTTCTTGACAACTGTACAATAAGGGTAATTTGCAAGTAGCTACTTAGTGACTGATTGTAAGTTCAAAGTTATGATAGATCTCTCCAGGACTACCATACCTACAACCTGGTTTTTAAGTTCAGACAACTGCTTCCCTGCAGGCAGGTGATTGCATTTACCACAGTTTGCAACCTCCCATGTTATTTAATTGCAATTTTTGAATCCACCCCCACCCCCGCCGCCCCCAGGAATCAGTATTTACTTTGGTCTCTGTCAAAAAATAGCCACTGGCTAAACTAATTCATTCAATGTCTGACATATTCACTTAATGTTTGATGCAAAAAAATCATAAAATTAGAATATGGTCATGTGCTGACCCATTTAATGACCGCCATGACTTACAACTGTAATTCTGATCTTAATGATGGTTTTAAGTTGAGGGCTACCTATAGTGAATTGGCACTGCCATCTGTCAGAAAGTTTTTTCAGATTCCAAATCATTTCTACAATCCTTTCTTTATACTATACCTAGCTTTGCTTTTCAAAATTAATGAAGGTCCATCATGTGCTTGTTATGACTTATATATTGGAAATTAAAAAAGTAAAATAAATCCAGGATTTTAGTAATTTTCATCCTGAAATAATGTAAATAATATTCTGGCAAAGATTATCGCTAAATTTAAATTGAATTGCTATATTTTAAAAACACTGCAGATTTTAGCCCAGGGACTCTCATTAACCCCTTTGCTGCGACTTCTTGTAGTATCTTCTGTGGTGATGTGGATTTCAGACATTTTCCTCTGAGGTGGCGGTATCTCGTTGATATCTGACAGATTATCTGAAGATGAGTTTCTGAAGCTGCATAAATTAGGCACAAGCCAAAAGAAAGACCTTCTCTTGTCCTGGGAAGGAAAGAGGGGAAATAGTAAAGAAGTACAAAAGGGAACCAAAATGGGTCAGTTTTCTTTCCTTCTATTGATTTTTAAGGTTGCCATTTCAAGCCACGAATTAGCAAAATAATCTATAACATATCCAAATTTCTGTATAGAACAACATTTTCTCTCTCCTATGTAAATTATGTTTACTCTTTGCAATGTAATGTGTATTTTTGCGCCTTATTATTTCTATAAATTTAGTTTGTTTAAAGTACTCTGAAGAGAAAAAATTATTATATGGGCCATCATTTCTTGGGCTTTAAAATGAATTTAGGCAGAGGATTTCCAGATGGGACAGAATATACCCAAGCCCAATATTTAAATTAGTTTAAATATTAAACTAATATTTACATTATTAGTTTAAATTCCTGGTTTTGGTGAGTATTGGTTTCAAAACATGTCTTTTAAACTCATTAGCCAAGACTGAAAGCTTGACTTTATAGAATAGCTCGCCAGGTTCAATTATATTCTCTAGATTTTTTGCTAGATATCAGTACTAAATTGGGTATGGAATGAGATATATATCCTTGTCTGTAATGAATATTAAAACTGGCTGTTCTTACAGAATGATTGCACTTCATTTTTTTTATAAAGATGTGCAATAAGAGAATATTTTATCAATATTATATTACAGGTTCAAAATTTTTGTTGAAATGCTCTGATGCATCACAAATTAGATTACGGGCAATGAAAAACTATATAAAACATTTTATTTCTTTTGTTCTGCTATTGCACTGAAGTAGTGACTATATTTCACTTCTTTCACCAAAAGAGGTTGCATCCTTATTACACAATATAGTTTTGTTTCTTATTAACAACAAAATTATTTTGAAATGTGGCTTATTATATGCTGTTTGCTACAAAATAATGGTTGGCATACGTCAATTAATATGGTTTAATCACATGAAAGTATACAGAGAAATGCAAACTTGATACAATTTATTAAACATTTTTATATATTTATATTTGTTTATATTTCATATTTCTTAACTGTCTATTTTCCATTTCTATGTCCTTCTTAATTATTATTGCCCATTTTAAGTGCCTTTAAATATGCAAATACTATTTTTTAAAATGTTTGTTAACTTGTAGATTGGAATTTGTCCTTCATTTTGCCAATATCCATCAAGTGAAATTTTACATTCAGCCCGGAAATCCTATTACCTTCCTCAAACTCTGTAGTGAATTCATAGTGAGGACATTGAAGATTAATGAGAGATTAGCAAAATGGATTACTGTTTCATTTGGCTAAATGTAAATCAGAGTTCAAAGCACATTTTAGTATGTAGAAATTCAAATTCTACATATTGCATTAGAGTACAGGGCAAATTAAAAAGACATGTGCCTTCAAAATTAGGCCATTAAAGAACAAGAGGGATTGAAATTTCAGGGAAATTCTAAGTTTTACAGAAATATATTATTCAGTGTTTTTAAAACCTGCAAAAATGTTCCTCAAGAGAAGAAAGGCTCCCTAGCTGTTTAGCATCCCTAAGTGCCAGTGACAATCTAAAAAGGAAAATGGAGAAGGAGCACACAATGTCCCGCTTCAGCCACTTATGCCATCTTTATAGAGGAGCTATAATTAGTTGACTAGAAATCCATAATGGAGTATTCCTTTAGGATCTGCTCACTCATCTTCTGCCTTCTGATTTTTCTCCAAATGTTGGTTTACTCAAAAAAAAAATTGATTACTTTAAAGGGATTAATACTTTATAATTGCTGCAATTCCTATTTGTAATTTCTTTATAAGAATCTGGAAACTTTTGTTGATAGGCACTTTCTTAAAAATGTGAATAAGCATTGTATCATGTCCCCTGTCTTATATTTTTTGGAATCCTGAAGTAAGCGCTTGGCCTTATTGCCATGCGCTCAAAAGCCCAATTGGGCTTATTATCAGGGGATGTCTTATTTTGGGGGAATAAGGGTATAATTCAACATGCAAGTTCTATTTGGTCTGAAAAGAGCAAAATGGCTCACACAGGTCATAGTCAAAACTCTTGAACTACAAAATTGGGAGGCAATTCATTGTACAAATGAGTTGAACCTTCTATACAAAGAGTAACAAGGTTGACTCTTCTTATCCAATGTCCACTTTACATCCCAGCTTTGCTTTTCACAGACCCTTGGGAAATGTTTCTCTACCCATAGAAGAAACTTGAGGGATAAGTTGAGGAAATAAAGAATAACTGGCTTAAAGTCATCCAATAAATTGTGTGGTCAAATTGAGATTTAAAGGGATTGTTCAATCTTAGCCCAACATCATACTCTATATTACTTTGACCTTTGAATTTTTCATACATATGAATCTAAATAATTATTTTTCTGCTAAATTTTATAGTACTTGAAGGATCCTTTCTGTCAAACCACTAGTCGATTTTTATCAGCGTGTCACCAGTATCTCTCAAGCTTGGCAGTGTGATAAAAAAGGAAGGAATATAAACGTAAAGATAAACCATAAAGAAATAGCCAAAAACGCACTGTTAAGAAGAACAGAATATAGGGATAGAAGCACCATCTCCAGAATATATACCAACAGCCTCTTTATATATATATATATACACACACACACACACACACACACACACACACACACACACAAAATGAAAAGAAGAAAACTGTAGATCAACATTTTGGTAGGAGGCCAATATAGGAATACAAGCCTTTCTTTCATTAAATACAAATTATATCCAGTACTTTCAAATTATATATATAGAACTCCTAATGAAAATTAACATATTAACTTGCGTTTAATTATTCATACATATTAGTAACATTTTACTAATCATTGATGAAATGTAAACTATTAGTGTCACTGGGCTAAATATTATAAAGCCTTAAAATATTAGCTGAAATGGGATACTTCTTACAGAAATTGCTGTCACTTTGAATTAGCTCCTTTCTTCTCAGATAATTTTTAGCTTCTTTGAACTATGTTGATTTGCATATTATCCTAAGGCAAACTAATTACTCATTTTCCTTATCCTCCTATTCTGCACACTATATTAGTTGAAAGAACACTTCCAAAATCTTCAACCTCTTTTCATTAGAACTGCAATTGCTGTGTCAATGCAGTTGCAATTACAATGTATATTTTGACTCTTAAGTAGTACATAAAACAATGTTTTCAAATCATGAATCAGTCATAGAGGAGTTGATATAAAGCCTACAGAAATAAAAGTTAGTTGACTTTGCTTGCCTTACCTTTATCTACTGTATTAAAAGTCTAATGCTAAATGAAATAAGTAAGAACAATAGAGTAAATTAGTGTGACATAATCAATATTTTGGAGAGCAACGATCTGCAGAAAATTAAAAAAACAAAAATTACTGTTCAGTGACAAGTTTTCTGTATTGCATGATAATAATGATCAGAATGAAAATAAATAATCTAGACAGTGATTATTGAATATATGTGTTTATTTGCAACTTCATATGGAATGTAATATCTGTTAACATATGTTCATTTTTGCTCTATCATTCCTGTTTTATATACTAGAACTTAAATATTAGCCAGCCATTTGGATAGATTTAGTCTCACTTTTTACTACAATCTGAGTTAAAAGAAACCTCATCTGTTTTTAGCAAATTAAAATTGAATTGAATTGAAAAATTAAATTTAATATATTTAAAGATTTGAATTATGCAATATGCATAATCCAAAACCTTCCAAGCTTTTAAAAATAATACAGTATTTTATAAAAATTCAATATTCGTAGTTTTTTAGTCTGAAAAAATATTTTCATTTAATATCATTTGGAATAATAGTCAAACAGCTGCTATAAATACCGGTAGCCTTCAATTTATACCTATAATTGGGCACATAATTTCCATCACTAAGCAATGCAGTTGTTAAGCGAGTTGTGCCAATGTTACAATCTTCCCACCCCCCCCATAGCCATTAAGCAAATCATGAGGTCATTAAACAAATCTAGCTTCCCCATTGATTTGTTTGTCAGAATCCCTTGGGAAAAACAGCAGCCTGGGACTCTGCAACCACCCTAAATACATGCCAATTTCCAGGTGCCTGAATTTTGACCACATGACCACGTGGAAGCTGCGACAGTTATGTGAGAGCTGTTTATAAGCCAGCTTTTCACTGCCACCGTAACTTTGAATGATCACCAAATTAATAATCATAAATTGAAAATTATCTGTGTAGTCAGAATTTCTCTCTGTTTTCTGTTAAAAAAACAAGGGGGCGTGCATAAGAGCACAAGCGTGCCTACCATTCCTGTCCTATTGTTTCCTTTTGTTATATCCAATTAATATAGTTATTACATAGGTAAAGGTAAAGGTTCCCCTCGCACATACATGCTAGTCGTTGCCGACTCTAGGGGGTGATGCTCATCTCCGTTTCAAAGCCGAAGAGCCAGCGCTGTCCGAAGACGTCTCCGTGGTCATGTGGCTGGCATGACTCAACACCAAAGGCGCACGGAACACTGTTACCTTCCCACCAAAGGTGGTCCCTATTTTTTCTACTTGCATTTTTACGTGCTTTCGAAACTGCTAGGTTGGCAGAGGCTGGGACAAGTAATGGGAGCTCACCCCGTTACACGGCAGGGGTGTGTAGGGATTCGAACCACTGAGCTGCCGACCTTTCGATCGACAAGCTCAACATCCTAGCCCCTGAGCCACCGCGTCCCTTTAGTTATTACATACTCATACTTATATATATGCTTATATATTGTATAGTTATTTCATGCTTATGCTTATATTCTGCAACCCAACAAGAAAAACACAGACTTCAGAGGATAATTAGAACTGCAGAAAAAATAATTGCTACCAACTTGCCTTCCATTGAGGACCTGTATACTGCACGAATCAAGAAGAGGGCCGTGAAAATATTTGCAGATCCCTCGCATCCTGGACATAAACTGTTTCAACTCCTACCCTCAAAACGACGCTATAGAGCACTGCACACCAGAACAACTAGACACAAGAACAGTTTTTTCCCGAAGGCCATCACTCTGCTAAACAAATAATTCCCTCAACACTGTCAGACTATTTACTGAATCTGCACTACTATTAATCGTTTCATAGTTCCCATCACCAATCTCTTTCCACTTATGACTGTATGACTATAACTTGTTGCTGGCAATCCTTATGATTTATATTGATATATTGATCATCAATTGTGTTGTAAATGTTGTACCTTGATGAACGTATCTTTTCTTTTATGTACACTGAGAGCATATGCACCAAGACAAATTCCTTGTGTGTCCAATCACACTTGGCCAATAAAATTCTATTCTATTCTATTCTATTCTATATATACTGTGTGACAAAATAAATAAATAAATAAATAAATAAAATAAATAAATAAATAAATAAATAAATAAATATCTGATCTTCATTGTCTTTTTTTTTCCCTGTCAGGACTGAGATTTCAATTATATGTTAGATAACAGTGAAGAAAAGTTTTAGTATGCTTATTCGGATAAGCAGTAGAGTACATTTTAAAGTCAATCAGAAGTTCGTAACTACCCCTAAAATCTGCTGTGTTCTTTCACCTTCTTATACATAAAAACAAACAACATTTTACAGCACTTAAAAGAAAGAATGTCCAACATTTCATGGGCCAATCCTACAAACTTAATTTTGCATCATTGGCACTGTTAGTGGATTTCAGTAATGGAGTAACACAAAAATTATTCAAAAGAACAAGAATAATGAACTTTGATGCACTGGAATGACTGCATACAGTGAAGATTATTTTAAGTCAAGGCTAGGAATGAAGCTGATATAATAGTGCTATCTGGAAGCTACTCATTCCTAAGGCATCAACACATCCCAGAAGTCTTCAGTGATCTTGAAAAGATTGGGGAAATAGCCATTGAACAGGAAAAGTCCTTGCATTTAATCCTGTAGCACAGATCTAGATAAATGACCAGCAGTGCACTACCATAGGAGATTTGTGTATGTTTCATTCTTCTCTGCTATCAAGAAACTCATCTAGCCATGTAATATTTGTGAGATTTCTGCCAAGCCCCCTGACCCCAATACTTAAGATTTACTGCGAAGCATGGCACAAGCCTGACAAATAGGGTCAAAGCCAAAATTGAACAGGAACACCTCTTTTTATTCTTTCTTTTTGCCACTCTCTCCTTCTCCATTTTTCCCTTTCAATTGCTCGTCCAATCCTCTTTCTCTTTTGCACACTGGCCACATTTTATTCACTCAAACTTTCATCAAATAACCTCCATTATTTTCTTGCAACTATCTTCTTACTTATATTCCCCACAGCCAATACAAGTTGGTAGCTGATCCACAGCACTTAACTAGAGTGTCTTCAGAAGGACATCATGGTATTTTATTGTAGCAGTTGGATTTCTGAGCTTAAAGGCTTAAACGCTGTCTTACAACCAATTCAGTAGTGGGTTCTAACCAGTGTTACCACCAGTTCGCTTTGCGTACGCGCTTTGCACATCAACATTTCCGCTATTGGCTCTCCCAAACTGGGGAGAACCAGTAGCAACCCACCACTGAACCAAAAAAACTTAAAGGAAGAAAAACCTCTATCAGTATTAATATCACAATGACAGTCTACTTGCTTCCTATATATTCAGGGCATCATGGAATAGATGGAATTAGGAAAATGTGTTAAATCAAATTAACGTAAAGTAAAAAGAAAAATTTCTTCATCCTAAATTTTAAGTATTGTTTAACGGTTAACAGCTAGAACCCATCCAATGATTTACATATATTATTATTATAAAATTTCTAAAAGTGTAAATGACAGTAAAAAACATTATGGTTCAAAGTGAAGAGAATCAGGAAGGAGAACAGGCGCTACTCCATTGCCACAATTCAAATTCTACCTTCTTATAAATCTCTTTATTTTTCCAGCTGGCTTGTATAGCTGTAACAATCACATTGGTAACACAACATAAAACAGACCAGGAAAACCAAGTTTACAAACTCGGGGAAAGTTTATAGTTTGTATTTAATATGATCCACTCAGATCAATATCGCATTATCTAACCAGTCAGTGTAATGATTTTTTTCCAGTGGAGTTCACAAGAATAAAGTACATTTAGATTCTAAATGAAAATTAAAAGGAACTTCCAATTGCATATATGACTCAGTATCAGGACAACAATTTATAATTAACAGACTGTTTATTCAGGGGCGGGTTCCAAAACCCATTGCTACAGGTTCGCTTGTGGGTGCTCGCGTGTGCACACGGTGCTTCTTTGCATGTGCAGAAGTGTCTGGGCAGGTGGGCAGAGTCTCCCCCGCCGCCGCTACCAGTTCAGCCAAATCAGGGCGAACCGGTAGCAACCCACCACTGTGTTTATTTCATATCAAGAAAACCAATATGGTTATCCTCCTGAGTATATTGGATTGCAGAAAAGAACTCTGAAGCCACAAACTGGTAGTATATCTCTCTATTTTTTGGTGAAATACAATGCTCATAAACTTGTTTTATTTTGGATTATTCTTCAAAGATTTCAGAGTGAAGTACATGCTATTTTGTAAGTTGTTTAAGATAACTTAGACTCACAAAATGATTTGAATAATTTATTGGGGACTGAAACATGTGGTCTGGTCTCATTTTATATACCACATTCTGCAGTTCATACTTTTAATCAGTACTCTAGTTTAAGTGTGTTCCAAACGTAAGAAAACTAGTAATATCTCTAACTATGAAGGCTGATATAAAAACAGACGGGTCAAAAATGAGGGATAGCTTATCATATAATTTATATCTTACCTTTCTACTATTAAATTATTCAAGGAAGCTAACAAAAAATAAATCTCATACAAAGAATTAAATTTACTGTTTCAACTTTTTCAAATTGAAAAGAAGCTTGTTTTATTTCCAAAAAATGGAAAAAGATAGCACTAAAGGAAACTCCATTAGATTGAAGCAGTAAAGAAAGAGCCTTTAAGGAGATGAATCCTTCTCTCTTGCAAGTAAGATAGGAAAATATATTCTCCAATACTAGAGTGATATCTTCTCTCAGATTATGAGATAACACTAATGCTATCTAGTTAACTTTTGAGGAGCTAAAGGTAAAAGATTTAATAACCTTTCTAGATATTTCTAATGGCATACTCTAATGGTAGAAAGCAGGGATGAAATCTAAAAATTTTCCCTACCGGTTCTGTGGGCATGGCTTAATTGGTGGGTGTGGCTTGGTGATCAGATGACTGGGTGGGCGTGGCCAATAACAATAAATAATAAAAATAATAAACAAAGTATACAAAACAATAAGAGGTACCAAAAACCAACTTTCACACTTTACACACATACAACACAACACAACTGACTCACACACAATGTAAAAGCAGATGCACTTCACCCAAAATAGCCCCTGCAACAAGCAGGAACCTCACACTTTCACACCTTACACATACACAACACAACTGACACACACACATACACACACACACAATGCCATATACAGGTTTGTGAGATTTTGTGTGTTGTGTAGTTACAGTGAAACACTACAGAAACACACCAAATCTCAGAAAGCTGCACAAATATTTTATTTTATTATTATTATTAATTTTTTTAGATCAGGGGTCTCCAACCTTAGTAACTTTAAGGTTTGTGGACTTCAACTCCCAGAGTTCCTCAGCCAGCAAAGCAGGCAGAGTCAGTTGCTAGCTGATGCAACTAATTACAGTAGCTGAAGTAAAGCATGTAAAGTAAAACAGCCCAAAAGGAGCAGTAATTATAGGTGAGGAGGGAGCATTGAGTGGGCATGGGTGGGGGATTTTGTAAGTGGGGACTGTTAAAAAATAATTTTAAAAGCCTGTGTGGATCAGGAAACTCATTTGGGATCGCCAGAAGAAAAAAAGTTTTTAAAAGCTCCTCTGACGATCTCAGCTGAAGTTCCCTGATAGCAGCCTAGAACCTCTTAAAGTAATTATTTTAACAAGCTCTTGGCTGAAGAGTTTGTAGAAAACATGTTTTTTAAGGTTCTGGTGATGAGGAACTCATCTGGGATCGCCAGAGGAGCCTTTTAAAGCCTTTTTTTTCAACCTCTTCAGCTGAAGAGGTTGTTTAAAAAAAGAGTTTAAAGGCAAGATCGGGCAAGCCGGTCCGAACCGGGAGCATTTCACCCCTGGTAGAAAGCGAAGAGGAACTAAAGAGCCTCTTGATGCAGGTGAAGCAGAGTGCAAAAGTTGGCTTGAAACTCAACATTAAGAAAAGTAAGATCATAGTATCCAGCCCTATTCCTGGCAGATAGATGGGGAAGAAATGGAGGTAGTGACAGATTTTATTTTCATGGGCTCCAAGATCACCACAGATGGGGACTGCAGCCAAGAAATTAAAAGACGCTTGGTCCTGGGGAGTAAAGCTATGGCAAATCTAGACAGCGTACTAAAAAGCACAGACATCACCCTGAAAACAAAAGTGCGCATAGTCAAGGGTATGGTTTTCCCAGTTGCAATGTATGGCTGTGAAAGTTGGACCATAAGAAAGGCTGAGCGCCAAAGAATTGAGGCCTTTGAACTATGGTGCTCGAGGAGACTCCTGGACTGCAAGGTGAACAAATAAGACTGACTGCTCTTTAGAAGGTGAGATCCTGAAGATGAAACTGAAATTTTGCTGGATTGTGTTATCTAAAAACTTTTTCAAAATCTCAAGCATACATGCAGTCTGTCATTTAATACTTAAAAGTCTATGATCAGTGTGGGAGTTTCTAAGAAAGCTGCAGTTTGACAGTTTCATGTCTCCGGGTCATTAAATGGAAATATTCATGCCCTTCCTTGTAATATTATTCCTAAAGCATTAAAAGTATAAATCCCCCTACACATATTTTAAAGGTGATCTATAAACCTAATACTATGTTAAAGATTAATTTTGCTCTATTTGAAAATAATAATAAAAAATTCTAAGCCTAGAAATATATAAGATGTATTACCCCAGTAATATTATAAATTAAACTGTGTTGATACTTCACCTGCAGCAGTTAGAACTGAACTGAGAATTTATTCAATTTGTTCCTTGTTTTAAATGAGGTCATTTAATTATTGGTGCAAAATTAATGCTATGGAAACTGATAGGCTCCCAAGATTATTTCTGTTAGAAAAGACATAATTTCAAGTAAATATTTTTGGATTGTGCAAATGAATAAATAACTGGATGGACGGACGGATGGATAGATAGATGATAGATAGATAGATAGATAGATAGATAGATAGATAGATAGATAGATAGATAGATAGATAGATATCAAAATAAAACTGGAAGGGATCTTGGAGGTCTCCTAGTTCAAGCAAGAGAATCCACACCATTTCAGACAGGTGGCTGTCCAGTCTTTTCTTAAAAACCGCCAGTGATTAAGCACCTACAACTTCTGAAGGCAAGCTGTTCTACTGGTTAATTATCCTCATTTTTTAGGAAGTTTCTCCTTAATTCCAGGTTGCTTCTCTCCTTGATTAGTTTCCATCCATTCTTTCCTGTCTTGCCTTCTGGTGCTTTGGAAAATCAGTTGTGGCAGCCCCTCAGATACTGGAATACTGCTATCAATACTACCCCTAGTCCTTCTTTTCTCTAGACTGGCCATATCCAATTCCTGCAACTATTATTCATGTCTTTTTGCCTCGAGGGCCTTACTCATCTAACTTAATAGGAGTTATTGATCATCTTACTTATTAGGAGTTGGGGGTCTGCTTGTTTTTTGTACATTTGGAAACAGATTAAAAAGATTGCTGCACAAAGAATGTTGGGTATATAAGCACAGAAAAATATAGCCATCCTCAGTAAGACTGGCACACTGAAATGGATGAGTCACTAAAAACATACAAATTACATACAAAAAACATTCCAAATTACAAAGTGGACAAAGAAATATCTAAATATCTTAGGTCCAGCAAGATTTGAACAATTGGAAACAACGGAAGTAAATATGGAAGATGTGACCTTATAATGAGCCTATTTGGATTTGCAGGGTTCCAGAAATAGAAAACATATTATTTGAATGTCAATTGTATTAGAAAGAAAGAGACCAGTAGTTGGATAACACATCACATGAACGCCTATTAGTATTACTAGTCAGAATTCAAAAATTATATATAACACGGTCTTTTACGTGAACAAAATAGTTCAGCTGAGCTCTGCATATGTGTCATTATGCTAAATAGTTAGAATTATGATTTGTATTTGTATTCTTATTCTTTTTTCTATTTGTTTCTTTTATTCTATTTGTATAAGTGGTTTGATCAATGTTTTGTGTTTTCTGTTCTGTATTTTGATATGGCCTAATGACCATTTAACAATAATTTACTATACACACACACTTTTGTAAGATTTATATGGTCCCTCACTCATTCTTTGTGATTCTGGATGGCTTACAAACAATAAAAAACCAAAAATAAAAAGAATAAAACAATAACCCCCACCTTCTCTGGCGACAAGAAGTGATCAAACCAGTCACTTGATGGGCTCCATCCCTTTCTGTTTTCCCCAGGCCAGTTGGAAGAATCAGGTCTTCATTAACTGGACTGATACATTGCACTAAGTGACATTTGTTGAACTAGCTATATCATTTATAAATTATGATCGTTAGATTTGCATTTTGCACTGAAGCAGACTAAGCAAATCATATTATGGCTTAGTAAAGTGAGTAAATTCAGGCATCATCTTAGAGAATACAGACTGCCCACATTTCTGTTTCAAAGATTTGGGTGAATCTTAAGAATATCTCCAAAGGCTGCTAGTGATTTTTTAATTTATTTATTTATTTTATTTATTTATTTCAATTTTTATACCGCCCTTCTCCCGGAGGACTCAGGGCGGTGTACAGCCAAGTAAAAATTCAATATATAAACATTAAAAAGAAGTTAAAAAGAAATATTATAATGTGGCTGAAATTTTAAAACCATTTAAAATCTTAAAACATAAATACCCTAATAAAATTTCAATCCAGTCCCGCTTGAATAAATAGGTGCGTTTTCAGCTCATGCCGAAAGGTCCGAAGATCAGGCAATTGACGTAAACCGGGGGGAAGTTCATTCCAGAGCGTAGGAGCTCCAACAGAGAAGGCCCTTCCCCTGGGGGCCGCCAGCCGACATTGCTTGGCGGACGGCACCCTGAGAAGGCCCTCTCTGTGTGAGCGTACGGGTCGGTGGGAGGCACAAGGTAACAGCAGGCGGTCCCGTAAGTACCCGGGTCCTAAGCCATGGAGCGCTTTAAAGGTGGTAACCAAAATCTTGAAGCGCACCCGAAAGACCACAGGAAGCCAGTGCAAGCTGCGCAGGATTGGTGTTACATGGGAGCAACGAGTTGCCCCCACTATTACCCGCGCAGCTGCATTCTGGACTAGCTGCAGCCTCCGGGTGCACTTCAAGGGCAGCCCCATGTAGAGAGCATTGCAATAGTCCAAGCGGGAAGTGACAAGGGCATGAGTGACCGTGCATAAGGCATCCCGGTCAAGAAAGGGGCGCAACTGGCGCACCAAGCACACTTGGTGGAAGGCCCTCTTGGAGACGGCTGCCAAATGATCGTCAAACGACAGTCGCCCATCCAAGAGGACACCCAAGTTGTGCACCCTCTCTGTTGGGGCCAATAACTCGCCCCCCACAGCCAGCTGCGGCTGCAGCTGACTGTACCGGGGTTCCGGCATCCACAGCCACTCTGTCTTGGAGGGATTGAGCTTGAGTCTGTTTCTCCCCATCCAGACCCGTACAGCTTCCAGACACCGGGACAGCACTTCGACAGCTTTGTTGGGGTGGTTCGGGGTGGAAAAGTACAGCTGAGTATCATCAGCGTACAGATGATAACTCACCCCGAAACCACTGATGACCTCACCCAGCGGCTTCATGTAGATGTTGAACAGGAGGGGCGAGAGAATCGACCCCTGAGGCACCCCACAAGTAAGGTGCCTCGCGGTCGACCTCTGCCGCCCTGTCAACACTGTCTGCGACCGGTCGGAGAGATAGGAGGAGAACCACCGATAAACGGTGCCTCCCACTCCCAACCCCTCCAACCGGTGCAGCAAGATACCATGGTCGATGGTATCAAACGCTGAGAGATCTAATAGGACCAGGGCAGAGGAACAACCCCTATCCCTGGCCCTCCAGAGGTCATCCACCAATGCGACCAAAGCTGTCTCCGTGCTGTGACCGCCCGAAGCCGGACTGAACGGGTCTAGATAGACAGCTTCATCCAGGTACCGGGAAGCTGCCATGCAACCATCTCTACAACCTTCGCCACAAAGCAAAGGTTGGAGACAGGACGATAATTTCCCAAAATAGCTGGGTCCAGGGAAGGCTTCTTGAGGAGGGGTCTCACCACTGCCTCTTTCAAAGCAGCGGGGAAAACCCCTTCCACCAATGAAGCATTTATAATTCCCCGGAGCCAGCCTCGTGTCACTTCCTGAGTAGCCAGCACTAGCCAGGAAGGACACGGGTCCAGTAAACATGTGGTCGCATGTAGCCTCCCCAGTAACCTGTCCACGTCCTCGAGAGCCACAGTCTCAAACTCATCCCAAATAACCTCAACAAGACGTGCCTCTGCCATCCCACTTGGATCATCGCAATTTTGGTCTAGACTATCCCGAAGCTGAACGATTTTATCGTATAGATAACTGTTAAACTCCTCAGCACGTCCCTGTAGGGGGTCATCCCGCCCCTCCTGATGAAGGAGGGAGCGAGTCACCCGGAACAGGGCGGCCGGGCGGTTATCTGCCGATGCAATGAGGGTGGAAATGTAGGAATGTTTCGCCTCCCTCATTGCCACTAGGTAGGTCTTAGTAAAAGATCTCACTAGTGTCCGATCAGCCTCGGAACGGCTAGACCTCCAGGTACTCTCTAGGCGTCTTCTCCGGCGTTTCATCTCCCTCAGCTCCTCAGAGAACCAAGGAGCCAAGTGAGATCTGCGCCGGGTCAGAGGCCGCAAAAGCACGACACGGTCCAAAGCCCCCGTCGCGGCCCGCTCCCAGGCCGCAATGAGTTCTTCAGTCGTGCCATGGGCAAGATCCTCAGGGAACGGCCCAAGCTCCGTCCGGAACCTCTCAGGGTCCATCAGGCGCCTGGGACGGAACCAACGCATTGGCTCCGTCTCCCTGTGGTGGTGAGCGGCGGTCTGAAAGTCCAGGCGAAGGAGAAAATGATCCGACCATGACACCGGTTCCGTCATTAAATCTCCTAATACCAGATCATTAATCCACTGTCCAGAGATAAAAATCAGATCTAGTGTGCCTCCCCCCGTGTGTGTGGGGCCATCAGTTACTTGAATCAGGTCCATGGCCGTCATGGAAGCCAGGAACTCCTGAGCTACCATTGATGACAAGCCGGCCGATGGCAAGTTGAAGTCCCCCATGACCAAGAGTCTGGGAGTCTCAACTGCCACCCCGGCAAGCACCTCCAGCAGCTCAGGCAGGGCTGTAGTCACGCAGCAAGGAGCCAGGTACGCGATCAACAGACCCATCTGATTCCTATGGCCCCACTTCACAAGGAGGGATTCACAACCAGCTATCTGAGGCACAGTGGACTCCCTTGGCTCTAGACTTTCTCTAATCACAACCGCCACCCCCCCACCCCTACCTTGGGCCCTCGGCTGATGAAATGCACGGAAACCTGGAGGGCACAGTTCAACCAGGGGAACACCCCCCTCTGTGCCCAACCAGGTCTCCGTAATGCCCGTAATATCCGCGGACTCCCTCTGTATAAGATCGTAAATCAAGGGAGCCTTATTTACCACGGACCGGGCATTGCACAGCATCAGCCTATATTCCTATAATTAACATTATAGGAATATTATCACAGACCATGCAATCACATAATGAACATTTACTAATACACCAGTGGTGGATTTCTACTGGTTCACCCCAGTTTGAGAAAACTGGTAGCGGCAGCAGTGGGAGGCTCCATTATCATGGACGCTTGCGCATGCGCAGAAACGCGCACAAGCGAAGCAAGCGCATGCATGTGCGCACTCACAGTTCCAAACCAGTAGCGAAGGTAAGTGAAAACCACTACTGTAATACACCTTTAATTCAGAAACACATCTTTAATTATATTTAAAGGAATATAGTAATTTATCCACAAATTGGACATGCCTGCTGTAATACAATGAAAAAACCATGGGACAGCTACCATAAAAAGCACTGTGATATTCAAAAAGATGCTAATCATAAAATGTCTGTTATTCTAATACATGCAGTCCAGTCCTATCAGAACTAGAGATGGACAATTCAGATTCAACTGAAAAACAATAATTGCCATCAACTTGGCAGGAACTGCATCTTGAGGCTAGAAAGAACTAGAAGCTATAGCTCAAAGAACAACAAGAAAGCATACTGCATTGTGAAAGCTGGCAGTTGAGGGTATAACTTGGCATAAAACAGTTGGGCAGATGGGATTATAAAACTAACAATTACTATCAGAGCGACATATTTTGGTGAAAGAGAAGAAATGACAGCAAACACAAGATATAGGATGGGCGAAATAGTGGAAATTTGCGAGCATAACTAATCTAAATATAAAACTAAGGTTTTATATTTAATTGCTTACTGCATTAAGGACTTGGTTCTTATATGATATTACTTACCAAAAAAAAAAAAAAAAAGACTAGTGCAATAACAGTCTTGGTATTTACTTTTAAAATATTTTATTCAATTAGACAGGAACTCACCCTGTTAACCAAGATTCTCTCAAAATTCAAATCCAGCTAATAGAAGCCAAATACATAAAGTTGCACAATTTTGTGATGAAAATGTACTACTGATAAACACTTGTAAAAATTAAGTCTTATAGAAGTGAATTGTCTTATTCTGCTCAGAATAAGCATACCCTGAATAAGATGGAATTGCATACCTCAGGGCGGGCAAACACATTAACTTTAGAACCATAAATCTATAGAGAAGAAGTACCAAGTTAGGCTGTGTTTATATTTTCTCCCTATTCATATTTATCGGCAGTACTTAATAGGTCAATATTAATAATTACTTTTGTTTGGAAAATATTTAACATAATGTTTCTTAGCTCACTTTGCATAATATGTCAGTTAGAACCTGATGAATATATTGGAAATTCTTTTCCCTGTCTTTCGTCACAGAAATGCATAAACAAATAGATATGCAAAAGAAATTTGTAATCCTATTAAACAGAGAAAGAATGTAACATGTATATGCTACCCCATGAAGTAATTGATGCTGAATGATGGGGTCTTTCAAAATATTGTTTTATATTTGATGATTCTCCAGGGTAAAAGTACACAACATGCTCTATCTTTTTAAAGCTAGAAAAAAGCAAAACGCATGAAAAATCCGAAATAAAACTGCCACCTAGTGACTGAAACATGTAGCTTAACTTTTGTGAAACGTTCAGTTAATGACCACTTCCATGAAGGATAAACAAAGCATATTAATTTTGAATATTTAGATACAAACTATCTTAATTAATAAAAATATACAAACTAAGTTTGAACAATGCATAAGTAATAATACTGATGCTGATTTTCAGTGCCAATCGGGATTCCTGGGGCAATTTACAAATACAAAAATTTGTATATTAAAAAAATACAAATATTATAAAAATATGATTATTGAAAATATATTTCAATTAAAAAAATTAAAAATAAAAATACATAAATAAATAAAAATGAAGCCACCCAGGGTTATTGACGGAGTTGGATGGCCATAGAAATTGAACAAACAAACAAAGGTGAGCAACTTAAGTATGAAAAACTTTAAATATTAATATTTAAAACCTTGGGAAGGCAGAACAAAGATAATAATTTAAAGATAACATATTCTAATATGGTCTGCTACCTTGGTCACATAGCCTTGGCTATAAAAATTAAACAAGTTAAGAGTTTCAAGTATCCAGGGATTGTCCCACATGATACTGCTCTTGGAAAACCCATATAGATTACATGAAACAATTAGCACCGAGGAGCCTAGCAAGACTATTAAGTTTCTTTATGCCAAAGGCAAGGAATGTACTGCAGCAGCATCAAAGTCATTTGAGGCAAAGGTTACGACCCGTGTATTTTATGATGTACACTTGGGCCAATTCCCTAATTACAAACCGCTAGAAACTGTTCCAAACAGGTTCCTATGATTAATTTTCCATGTTCCTAAATGTGTGCCAAAGTTATCACTAAAGCTAGAGACAGGATCATTGAAATAGAGGCAAAAGAATGGCATACTATTTAATTATAGGCTCAGGTGCCTATTTTTTTGGGGATTGATCCTTTAGTTTTGACAGATCAATTTCAGGTTTTAGTGCTGGTATCAACTAGCATTAAAAAGAGAAAATTACTCTCTTGGCCTCCCACTTGATCAACTATTGTCCTTAGAATACAAACACGTATTTCAATTGATTAAGAAAAAAATAGTTGACATGACAAATAGAACTTAGTTTAATATTACATCATATTAAGGAGTATTTCGAATTCCCTACATTGGAACCAAGCAGTTATTTAACTATGCTTATATACACATTTTTAGCACCACACATAATGTTTAACTATAACAGTTCTCATTACTAGGTGAGCTAAAATTCCTTTTTCCAAAATAACTTTTCATTGCAATTCAAATTTGATAACACCTACCGTATTAGGACAACCATCAATTTATTTTTTCTAACAAACCATCTTTTTTATAATATATACCAAAAGGATTAAATAAGATTTATCTTGCTTTATTATTTACCAAATAGCAAAAATTTGTGTCACAGCTTTAAACCCAACAACCAAATTGCTATAGAATTAGATCCACTATAAAGATAAATACGAATTATTTAAGATAATTTAGATTCCATGTTATATCCAGAAAAGTTTCTACTGTAATAAAGTTGTTCATTTTTAAGGTGTTAGAAGATTCTGCTCATTTTCTTGCAATATATATAATTAAGGATTTATACAGGAATTAAATCCATCAGTTTTGTTGTAGATCTGGGATGTTTGTTTGCTGAACCATGAAATCTGATTCAAATTATATAACAAAATATAGCAAGGATGCTATTTAACACTCACTTCCTTAAAGGAAATCTCACTGTACTTAACCCAACTGAATAAAAATACATTGGGTTACTTTGTTAGGATGTCTTTAAATACTGGTGTTGCCATAAAAATATGCAAATAAAAATTTCCTCAACTGAATTTTATTGGACAAGCTGTAGTAAGAACATTATCATGGTTTATTATTGGTTTAGCTGTAAGAAAGACAGCCATTCAAAATGGGAAATAATAAGTAGTAGATCTGACTCTACAGAGCAGCTATTTGTTTCTAACCACTGCACAGAGAACTGCAAATGGACAAATCACTGTAACATCTTCAGCATACATTAACCAGAAATCATTCATGAAATGTTCACTAGTGTTTGAAGCTACTCACATAGAAACATTTTAATTTTAATGCAAGTATTATTAGTAAAATTTAACCATGTGACATTCAAAACTAACATAATTCTTAATAATAATTTGAAATTGACAAAATGATAAATTTGATGTTCTCCTTTATGCTATTACACTATGAAAACTATTCCTGTCTTAAGACCTTAGGGCAAACTTCTGTATTTTAATATCGTCCATAGATTTATATTTAAAAATTACAACAGTAAAGTCCTGCAGGAAAGTGGGAAGAGATTTCAACACCTTGCATGGACACATCACTGAAGGTTAATCCAGGTTTCCCTGATTTAATTTAAAGTTAAGGAAGTTTTAAATTTAGCTGCTTTTATCTAAAAATATAAATAAAATAAAATAATAAAATAAAATATTTGTGCAGCTTTCTGAGATTTGGTGTGTTTCTGTAGTTTTTCACTCTAACTATACAAACACACAAAATCTCACAAAGCTGTATGTGGCATTTTGTGTGTGTGTGTGTGTGTGAGTTGAGTTGTGTGTGTAAAGTGTGAAAGTTGTTTTTTGAGCTTTTTGTGGCTGTGTGAGATTTTTTCTTGTTGCAGGGGCCATTTTTCTTGTTGCAGGGGCCATCACTGAATCTAAAAAATATTCAAGTCTCACACAAACTTTCTCTCCCTGAAACTATTGTATGCGACCTATCCCTTAACACCACTCTTCGATTCTTACTATGCTACAGAGCCCCTGACTATGACATTACCCATGCAAATATGCTAACCTCACTGCTAACATGGGCTACCTCTTGCCCATACCCTCTCATCTTCCTGGGCGACCTAAATCTACCTCTCATTAACTGGATAACTAATGAATGTACAACCGATCCAATCCATACTACACTATACAACGCTGTTACAAACCTAGGTCTTGAACAACTTGTAACTAACAATACAAGACTCAACAACTGCCTTGATCTCATCTTCTGCAACAACCCAAACTCAATTTACGGACTACAAATTAAAGAACCCTTTTCCAACAGTGACCACTGCACGATTGATTTTCGTCTCAATATACGTCCATACTCAAATCATCATAACAATAGTATCCCCATCTACAACTTCAAAAAAGCCAACTACGACCTTATAAACATTTCTTTCATTTCTGGACTGGCAAAATCTTTTTGCAAACTGCATAACTGCTGAAGACCACTATAGAGTTTTCCTACTTGAAATCAATAGAGTCATTAAACTATATGTACCACAAATTACTACCATGACCAAAAAAACCAAACTACCCATATCAATAAAAAAGCTTCAATCAAAAAAAAAATCCCTCTGGAAAAGAAACAAAAAAGGCTATGTTACAAATTTCAAAAACCGCTACAGAAACATATGCAACCAAATAAAAACTGAATGCACAAATTACCACACCAAGCAAGAAGAGAACCTTCTATGCACAAATTCCAATTGTGCCTTTTATAATTTTGTCAACAATAAACTTAAAGACTCAAGATCCATCCCACCACTAAAAGATTCTAACAACAAAGAATGCAATGACGAAACAGTCAAAGCAAACCTCTTCAACATTTTCTTTGGCTCAGTTTTTGTTAACTCCGATAACACATATCCGACATTCCACAAACGAACCAGCAATGACTATGATGATTTAACTCATATAGATTTCACAGAAGACAACGTTGGAAAAGCTCTTCACAACTTAAAACCATCGCTTTCTATTGGGCCCGATGGACTATGTGCATATTTCTTAAAAAAACTTTCCATTAATATAGCAAAACCCCTAAGTGTTATCTTTGATAAAGCTTTCACTACCAGTTCTCTTCCCAAACTTTGGTCACTAGCCACAGTCATCCCTATCTTCAAAAAAGGAGACCCCAGCTTAGTCGAAAACTACAGACCAATCTCCCTTTGCTGCGTCACCTGCAAAGTCATGGAATCTATCATCAACCAATCCATTACCTCACACTTAGAAACTAACAATCTACTCTCCAATAAACAATTTGGTTTCAGGAAAAAATTATCATGGAACTTACAACTTCTCCACTGTAAAAATATATGGACTACAGAGATCATTAATGTATAGTATAAAGAGTGTTGGTCCAAGGACGCTGCCTTGAGGAACGCCACTCTTGACAGGAACAGGATTTGATAAAGCATTGCCAATTTTGACCACTTGTTGTCTGTTAGACAGAAAAGCAGATATCCATTTGTGGAGGGGTCCTGAGATGCCATAGGATGTTAGTTTTAGGAGAAGTTTATCGTGTACTACTGAGTCAAAAGCTTTGCAGAAGTCTATGTAGATTGCATCTATTGATTTGCCTTGATCAAGATTTGTAGTCCATATGTTTTTACAGTGGAGAAGTTTTATATGCTCTGGTTAGTAGTGTGGTGTTTTTGGAAAAGAAGCTACGCAAAATTAGGTTTACAACTCTTAGAGCTTTTTTTGCTATGTAATTGCAGTGGGCTTTGGCACTAGATCATTTGACATGAAAACTCCAAGGTCTTTAACGGGATGGGGGTCGTCTGTAAGGTAATGTCCATCTAGTATGTATTTAGTTTTTGGGTTCTTTTTTCCTATATGTAAGACTGAGCATTTGCTGGTTGAGATTTGGAGTTGCCAAGTTTTAGACCAAGCGGTTAGATGATCAAGGTCGTTTTGAATGATAGAAGTATTGTCTGTGGTGCTAAATAGCTTGACATCATCAGCAAAGAGAACACAATTACTCAAGTAATTCAGCCAGTTCGCACCTATTCAGGAGAACCGGTTGTTGTTAACTTTCTAAGCAGTTTGGAGAACCGGTTGTTGGGAAGAAATCTTATTTATTTCCCCCCACTTTACAGGGCTAATCCTGTAAGGAAGACAGGAAGGAAACATTCTGGTGTTATTTCTAGCCTATTCTTTATTGCCCTGCTTACAGAAACTGCCTCTCTCGTTTAACCCTTATTACATTGTAACAGCTAAGGTGAAGCGCCCATCGACATGAGTGACGTTCAGTTGGGCACACCCACACGGTCACATGACCACCAAGCTACACCTACCCAGCTGGTCATTAGGGCAGAGAACCAGTTGTTAAATTATTTGAATCCCACTTCTGGTAAATTGTGTTCTGTTGTGTTGTGTGGTGTGTGTGTAAAGTGTGAAAGTTAGTTTTTGAGCTTTTTGTGGCTGTGTGAGATTTCTGATTGTTGCAGGGGACATTTTGGGTAAAGTGCAGCTGCTTTTAAATTGTGTATGAGTCAATTGTGTTGTGTTATGTGTACGTGTGTAAAGTGTGAAAGTTGGGTTTTGGTACCTCATTGTTTTTGTACTTTATTATTTTTATTATTTATTGTTATTGGCCATGCCGGCCCGGTCACCTGGCCACCAAGCCATGCCCACCATTTAAGCCACGCCCACAGAACCAGTAGGAAAATTTTTTAGATTTCATCCCTGCTCTGGGACATTGCAATCGTCATAAATCTGAGTCAGTTGTTAAGCATCTAAATGTAAGTCATGTGACCATGGAGATACTGTAATGGTCGTAAGTATGAAAAATGGTCATAAGTCATTTTTTCCAGTGAAAGATTGCTTATACCCCTAAATAACCCCCCCCCAAAACCTTCTCTATTTCACTGGTTTGAATATTCCTTGATTTATGCTAGTTTGTAATCAAAGACAGTTAATTTAAGAGATCTATCATCTTGAAGCTAGAGCAATATCTCAAAAAATGTCTTTATAGCACAGAAAATACCATAAATCTTCTGAGCAGCTATGCATTGCATTTCAAAGGCAGATCAGCAAAATCATCTCAATTGTGATTCAAATGTATTTCACCTTCAAAAGTGCTTAGACTACAAACAGAATCTGACATATTTTTCAATTTATGGAGAGAGAATATTCTCAAATAACCTTTTATAAACTCATCTATTATTTACATATAGTGTGAACTGTCTTATAATGAAACTCATAGAGAAATAGACCAAAAGCTTCTCAAACAAATTACTTCTCATCATTACCAAACACATGTAACTATTGTAGAAAATTATAAGTGTAAAAAGCAAAACTGGAAAGGGTAGAAAAACCAAGGTCCCAGACAAAGATCCATTCACCAAAGGCAAAAGAAATGTTCATTTTTATAGAAAAAGTCACAAACTTGAGATTTGGTGATAAAATACTGAAAATATATTCTAACAATGGGAAATCATAAATAAACTTGTAATCTATTTTATACTGATACTATTAATTGGGGTTTATCTTGGATGTAGCCATGATTGAGTAGTATGGTAGCACTGAATATAGAAGATCTCAGATTTGTTATCTTTAGGTAGGAACCCTGTCTAAATAATTGGAGCTGTTTTCAGCCTTTTGTGAGGCAATATTGAGCAAGAAAAACAGCTTTTTATATTTTCATTTTGTATATATTCAGGTGCATAAATGGCACTGTTTTAAAAAACAGATGGTCCCATTTATTTCACTTCTGGATCCTATCGGGATTTGTAATAACCTCCACTGAAATCAATGAGAAATGCCTATAGGCATGACATGGAGTTTAATTTTAATAAAGATAAAGACAAACTCCATAACTTTCCAGAAACATTTCCAATATGTCATATTTGACTTTATCTCTGAATGCTTTTCAACAACTTCTATCCCTGAAAGAAATGAATAATTTTAATAAAGTTATATGTATGAATTGATTTCCTTTAAATTGGCCATCTTACCTTTTCCACTGGTACATTTTCTTCACAAGTTGTTACACTAGCCTTTCTTGATGCTGTTTTTGATCTACTCAGTCTACGAGATACTTTTTCTCTAAGCAAAGTAGCATATCCAATGTGCTCATAAATAGGATTTGTCGTCATTTTGGAAATATATTCAGAAGCCTTGGTCTCTATATACAGTGTTATTAAGCCATCTGTTACCAAATCATGGATTGATTCAAATCTCTTCTCCCCTACAAAGTGCTTTCCATCATAGAAAAGACGGTAATTTAAGGTCTGATTCCCAAATCTGCATTAAAACACAGTAAAGGTGTTTGAGCACCACAATTGTATTTTTTATAATTATATACATTTTAAATAAACATTATTAAAATAGTGGAGAAAAACGTTATGTAATAAAGATTGTATACAATAAAGTAGGTGTAACAAAAAATGATGGACCAGTGCGGAAGAAAAATTCCAAATTATTTACCATGAATTAATCATTGCAATTAAGTTTAGAATAATTCAATCTCTACTGTTCTTTCAAAGTAAATATTTTCTCATCCATCTCCTGACAGAATTTAACATAGTTAATTTTTACATTACACTATTGATTGCTGTTAGCAGTTTCCCTGTTAAGTAAGAATTGCAGCTAATTTCAACTTTAAAAATAAATGATAACAGTGGAAACGTAATTGCATTTTAAACACCTGGGGAAAATTTGCTTTTCAGGGGAAAAAGTTAATATATGAGATCACAAGATCTTGTTATATGATCGTTGTTCATATTTTTACATTTTGTAGTTTAGGTCTGCATTGATTTTTATTAAGATAAGGCAGGGGTAAAATGCTCCTGGTTCAGACTGGTTCACCTGATCCAATAGCGATGGCGGGTGGATGGTTCGGAGAACCGGTAACAAAAATCCCTGCCCCCCCATACTCAGCTAATCCACACGATCATCAGAGATTTTTTTTTTAAACTTTTAAAAGCATTTATTCTTCGGCTGAAAAAATACTTTTAAAAGTAAAAAAAAAAGCCTCTGATGATCGTGTGGCTCAGCTGGGATATCAAAACCTTTTAAAAGCATTTTTTCTACAACCTCTTCAGCCAGAGGTTGTAAAAAATGCTTTTAAAAGGCTCTGACGATCCCAGCTGAGTTGCTTGATCATCAGAGGCTTTTTTTCCTTTTAAAGGCAAAAAAATGTTTTTAAAAGAAAACAAAAGCCTCTGATGATCAGGCAACTCAGCTGGGATCGTCAGAGCCTTTTAAAAGCATTTTTTACAACCTCTTCAGCTGAAGAGGTTGTAGAAAAAATGCTTTTAAAAGTAAAAAAAAAAAAAGTTGGCCACGCCCACCCAGTCACATTACCACCACCACCACCAAGCCATGTCCACAGAACCAGTAGTAACAAATTTTACATTTCACCACTGTGGTAAGGTAGTTTCATATTCCTCAATTTTTCTGTTTGAAAATGCAGTGACTACATTTATTCAACACTGTACATTTTGTAAATTATATTTTAAATGCTTTATAAATAGCTTGCTAAAATCCAGCTTGCTAAAAGTCAACAAGTTTGCAATATATAATAATTTCAAAGGCTGAAATAATTCAACTTCTCCAGTTGTTTTGGACTATAACACCTGTCATTTACATCTTCTTGTTTGGATTTTACAGTCAGTAAAAACAAGACCAGAAGCTGACTGTGGCTCAGATCATGAGCTTCTTGTAAAAGTTAGGTTTAAATTGGGAAAATCAAATTGGGAATAGTAGGGAAAAGCACTAGGTCACTCAGGTATGACCTAAATCATATTCCTGATGAATATACATTAGAGGTGACAAATCAGGGACAGGTTCCAAATCCTGTCGCTACTGGTTCACTCGTGCATTCATGTGCGCTCGTGTGTGCGCAGGACACTTCTGCACAGGAGCAGAATCTGTTAGATCTGATAGACAAGAGTGCCTGAAGAACTATGGACAGAGGTTCGCAACGCTGTACAAGAGGTAGCAACTAAAACCATCCCAAAGAAAAAGAAATGAAAGAAAGCAAAATGGCTGTCTGAGGAAGTTTTGCAAATAGCTGAGGAAAGAAGAGAAGCGAAAGGCAAGGGAGAAAGAGAAAGATACACCCAGTTGAAAGCAGAATTCCAGAGAATAGCTAGAAGAGATAAGAATGCCTTCTTAAATGAACAGTGCAAAGTAATAGAAGAAAACAATAGAATAGGAAGGGCCAGAGATCTCTTCAAGGAAATTGGAGATATAAAGGGAATATTTCATGCAAAGATGGGCATGATAAAGGATCAGAATGGCAGGGACATAACAGAGGCAGAAGAGATTAAAAAGAGGTGGCAAAATTACAAAGAAGAACTATACAAGAATGAGCTTAACATCCCTGATAACCACGATGGGGTGGTCACTGACCTCGAGCCAGACATCCAAGAATGTAAAGTCAAATGGGCCTTATGAAATCTGAGCAACAACAAAGCTAGTGAAAGTGACAGTATTCCAGCTGAGCTATTCAAAATCTTAAAAAACGATGGAGTAAAAGTGCTACACTCAATTTGCCAGCAAATTTGGAAAACTAAACAGTGGCCACATGATTGGAAAAGGTCAGTTTACATTCCAATTCCAAAGAAAGGCAATGCCAAGGAATGTTCAAACTATCGCACCATTGCACTCATTTCACCTGCTAGTAAAGTTATGCTTAAAATCCTACAAGCTAGGCTCTAGCAGTATGTAGATTGAGAACTACCAGAAGTAGTGGCAGGATTTGAAAGAGGCAGACGAACTAGAGATCAATTGCCAACATACAATGGATCATGGAGAAAGCTAGGGAGTTCCAGAAAAACGTCTACTTCTGGTTCATTGACTAAGCTAAAGCCTTTGATTGTGTGGATCACAACAAATTGTGGCAAGTTCTTAAAAAGATGGGAGTACCAGACATCTTATTTGTCTCTTGAGAAACCTATATGCGAGTCAAGAAGGAACAGTGAGAACTGGACACGGAACCACTGATTGGTTCAAAATTGAGAAAGGAGTCCGATAAGGCTTTATACTGTCGCCCTGCCTTTTTAACTTATATGAAGAGCACATCATGAGAAAGGTGGGGCTAGAAGAATCAAAAGTTGGAATTAAGATTGCCGGGAGAAATATCAACAACCTCAGATATGCAGATGATACCACTTTAATGCCAGAAAGTGAAGAGGAATTAAAGAGCCTCTTGATGCAGGTGAAGAAGGAGAGTACAAAAGTTGGTTTGAAACTCAACATTAAGAAAACTAAGATGGCATCCAGCCCTCTCAATTCCTGGCAAATAGATGGAGAAGAAATGGAGGTAGTGACAGATTTTATTTTCCTGGGCTCCAAGATCACCACAGATGGGAACTGCAGCCAAGAAATTAAAATACATTTGCTCCTGGGGAGGAAAGCTATGGTAAACTTAGAAAGCATACAAAAAACAGAGACATCACTCTGCCAACAAAAGTGTGTATAGTCAAGGCCATGGTATTCCCAGTTGCAATGTATGGCTGTCATAGTTGGACTATAAGAAAGGCCTTTGAACTATGGTGCTGGAGAAGACTCCTATGAGTCCCTGGGACTGCAATGCGATCAAACCAGTCAGTCCTAGAGGAGATCAACCCTGACTAATCTTTAGAAGGCCAGGTCCTGAAGATGAAACTCAAATACTTTGGCGACCTAATGAGAAGGAAGGACGCACTGGAGAACTGCCTAATGCTGGGAAAGATTGAGAGCAAAAGAAGAAGGGGATGATAGAGAATGAGGTGGCTGGATGGAGTCACTGAAGCCGTAGACATGAGCTTAAATGAATTCCAGGCTGGTAGAGGACAGGAAAGCCTGGAGGAACATTGTCCATGGGGTCGTGATGGGTCGGACACAGCTTTGCAACTAACAACAACAACAATATATTACATCACGTTTTAAGATATAGTTTGCATGTATTTATTCACATGTCATTAACGAATTATCTCTTATATTATGAGATTAGAAAACGTTTCTTAAAACTTATGAATAAATGTGACAGAATTTACCTAAGGGCCAGAGTGTAGCACCCAGGTTGTCGCTGACTTTCTCTAAGAATATATGCTCCCTCTACTCCTCCAAGTAATTCATCAGCTTGCTCACGAGAAATGATCCCATGAAATCTAGAAACACAAAAGCAATTTATAATTCTTAGGGGGATGGGTGAATAAATAAATCAGAAGCATTTGATTTTGGAAGGTTGGGGAAAAAAATAGAAGAATAAAACACAGAAGTTTCTAACAACCCCTGCCCCAAAAGGCTAACACTATTAATATGTGAAGCTGGAAGTTTTTCAATGGAAAGAGATTAAAATTGAAATCCCATTGTATTATTTTTTTTAAAAGATGGACTGCCTTGCCATTTAAACATTTAGTGTTATATCTTGTTCAATTTTCCTGGAAGGCTCTGCATCTCCCTACGATCACATAATTGCATTTTGGGTACTTTACATCTGTTTTAAGAGCATCCTATTAAGCCAGCTCAAAATGATGATGTTTCAAGCTGTGAACACTCAAAGCATGGTCAGCATGGTTCAAGTTTATTTATTTATTGATAATTTATACTCCACCTTTTAAAATTATTTTTACAAATAACTCGAGACAGCAAAACTTATCTAACACACCTTCTTCTTCGTCAGATTCAAAACTGAAATGTTTTGCACACTCCTGTTCAGAAATATTCACATTAGAAAGAATCCATTTAAAAAATAATAATCAAAGTTTTGCTGATTATTAGATAATGTATGCCATATGAAATAACAAATAGTTTAATACATACTCTCTTCCATAATATTTTGGTCTGTTCTCCACCTAAATGCAATTAAAAAAAAAGGAAAATTATTAGATTTGAACTAATAATATTAAAAAAAAATCAGGTAAAAGTTAGCCCCAAATATATGATTTTTTACATTCTGTGTTATAAAGAAAAGTAGATAGATACAACATTCCTCTTTTGTGACACTAAATTGTACCCATAAATTTAAATATTGAATGGATGGATCAGTTCTCCAGTTAATATAAAGAAATTGTACTGTAGCTGACGTACTCCTAATATAGGATTTCTGGAAATGTATTAAAACACTTAACTTCCTTTTATGTATTCATATCTGGTTTTGCTTAATGAAGTCTTTTGATGCACTACAAAATGTCATTATATTACGAGCTTTGGCTTCCACAATCTTTTTTTAAAACAAATTCCATTTCATTGTAATGGAATAATTAAAATGTACACTCCAAGGAGTGGACTTAATTATTCTAAATATAAAAGAACAAGTCTCAATATCAGCTTTATAAAAGGATAACTGTAATAGTTCTTTTCAGTGCAAACTTCCATCTTCATCTATTTCAGGTTAGTACTCAAAAAAATTTCTAGGAAATGCGCTTTCAGGTGATAGTGTTCAGATAGTAAAAGTATCACACTGAATTATAACTATCACACACAGTACAATTTAAATTATCATTGGTAAGCAAATACATGTTAATCCAGTAGGGGGCAGAACCTTACAGAATATAATTTGTACTTAATTTGCTTCTGCTTATTTTAATATTGACAGAAATAATGCTTCCAGGTGTCACTAATTTATCTAGTCATGTACTGTATAGAAATAATTCCTGTCATCACTCATATTGTCATCTGGCTAAGTCAAACAGGAAAGGGAAATAATCTCATCTATATATATTGTCCCGTTCTTCCTTGGCAAAGAATTGAACAACTTTATCAAGAAAACTAGGTTTCAGTTGAGTTGAGATTGGTCAGAAATGACTGAATAGTAGCAGATTGGGAAAAGTTGGGTTAATCAATCGGGTTTATGAACGGTATTTTTCTTTCATATTTTGTTAGTACAATTGAATAGACTCTTTTTACAAGAAATTAGCTATTTTTGAGTTCATCCGAAAATGAAGTTCAAAACTGAGTTTATGAGCCAATAATTGGCAGCTTGGGCGTCTCAAGATAGTGTATAAACTAAACACTTATAAGGTGGGAAATATAATCATACTATTGTAAGAAACTTTCCCTCTTTTTCCCCTTCCCCTTCTTGTTTTTCTTGCGCTGTCTATTTTGGAAGCTGCTATCTAGCATTCTCAGAGTCTTTACCTAAATACAGAAAGAATTAATATATACTTTATTTCCATTCCAATAAGATTATTTGTTTTTTTGTTTTTTCCCATTGTTATGAAATAAAGTTATTATGGCTAACCACAAAAATTGCTAATGTAAAATCAAGGCATGGAGCAACGTTATGGAGAATGCTTTTAGTAACAGACTGTCCACACAATAATGATGTCAGATTTCTTTTGCAAACAAGTTGAGACTATACCTCCTTTGGATGGGCTTCTTCCTCATGCTGAAACTGCATTTTCTAATGCTGGAATATATCATGCAATCTCCTGGAGTTTTGGAATTTATTTTTTCCCATTTATATTATATATAAACGTTCCACTCATTTTGCTTGTATTATAATAATAGCTCTATATCACATTTTGTGACTTGATCGTTAGTGACTACTCCATACAGTGACTGTACTTTTTGATCAATCCTTGCCTTCATAGGTTTTTAAAGTAAATGGAAGCTGAAATAAGATCATAAGTATAGTCACAATTTAGCTTAGCAACCACTTTACTTAATGACCAAATTACTGGTCCAAATTGTGATTTACACAATTTCTACCCTACTTTATTCTCTGGGGGAAAAAAAAGCTCTTTACAACACCAACATCTTCTAGGAAATGTGGAGACATTCACATCTCAATATATTTTTCATTTGTAAAGGCTCTGTTTTATGGTGCTTGTTAATTCTTCAGTCTGCAAGTTTCTGCTGTTAGATATATCATGAAAAGATGGTAAACTTTGTAGCACTTCATGCAATACAACTTTTATTTCTCCAGTATTAACAGAATATCAGTGTTGGAAGTCTTCTAGTCTAACCCGCTGGAGAACCTATACTATTCCACAGAAGTGGCTGTCCATCCAATCTCTTCTTAAAAGGCACCAGTGATGGAGGACCCACAACTTCTGAAGGCGAGCTGGTTCCATTGGTTAATTGTTCTCACTGTTAGGAAATTTTTCCTAGTTCAGGTTGCTTCTCTCCTTGAAAAAGTACTTTTCAAGTATTACTTTGAGGAACTACTTTGATGTACTTTGGTGTACTACTCTTAAGTTTTCATTGTTCAAATTGCTGCTCTTAGATGAGCTGCTATGTGAACATTTCTGGGAAGCAGGGAAATGGTGTAACAAAAATGTTATATATATATATATAATTAAATGAAACAACTTAAAATATATGATCAATGGAATTTAAACCGGAATTCTATCTATTAGGAATAATTAACCCCAAAATAGACAAATCTTTAAAATACTTAATACTTCATATATTATTGGCAGTAAGGATCGCTGTCGCATTTGGATGGAAACAAAACAATGTTCCAGGAGAGGAAACAATAATCTGAAAAATCTTACAGTTTGCAGAAATGGACAAGATGATGCTAGAAATTAAGGAAAAGGAAGTCAGAATACTACAAAGTGTGGAATAAATTATATGATTGTTTAGAAAAAAGAAATCAAAATTATAAATTGGAATGTTAACCTAATTAAGTTAAAATTAGGAAGTGTAAACCATTGAATTGTGTTAACCGGATAAGGACGGATTGGTAAATAGAAACCAATGTAAATATAAGCATGTAGAGGAACGAGTAAATAAGAATAGAGAATATATATCATTGCCGATACGGCAAGCTGTAAAATATGTAATGTTATGTCTGTTATGTGTTTTTAATGTATTTTTGTTTTTTGTGCATTTTTCTTTATTTTGTTTTTAAAATTAAAAGTTTAATAAAAATTATTTTTTTAAGAAAATAAAATAAAATATATGGTCAGCTATAATATAATGTAATATATTTCAAAACTTAAGGATCAAAAGGCATGAAAAGACTTGCTACTGAGAGGCGTTAGTTTTAACAAACATTTTACAAATATTCTTTTTGTATAAATGTTTGAAATTTCCCTTTAATGCAAATTGATTTTCAGGATTTAAAAATAAATGATAACTGTTTGTGGAATAATTATTAATGACATCCATTCTGAATTATTACTATAGTATGTATCATAATTCAAAAAAGAAATAGAAGAAAACTAAATATGTCCATTTATAAATGTAATGCTTTGAATTCTCTTTCCATATTCACTTCTAGTTGACAAAATCAAGAGTACACAGAGGGTGGTAGTGATTTTTATTTGTTTAAAAGCATCAAATTCAGGCATCAAGTTGCTAGAACTAAAATAATGATAAAGATACAAATGTGATTTAAAACTTGTATTAGTGGTTCAAAATAGAAACGTTGTGAAAAATTGAGACCCAATATATAAAATAAACTTAATCTAAAAATGAGATTTTCTCCATCTACTGATCAATTAAAGAAGAAAAAACTTCCACCCATCATAGGAAATTTATAAAATATATCTTTTAATCTCCCAAATATTTTCCAAAATTAAGCAAAACCCAAAGCAAATCAAAGCCCATTTTTAAAATGTAACATAGACCTTTAAAAATGGATATTTTTACTGGAAATGTAAATATATGTGTTACTAAAAATATTTTAGGATTTTGTAACTGACAATGGTAGAGTCATCTTTACTCACTGCCAATATCTGAAGATCAATTTACATCTATAAAGCAATTTTGCTTCCTCTATAATTATCTTTGTGCATTCATGCACCCACATTGCTTAATCTCTAATATATTAATGATGGGAAAATATGAAATGTGTATTAGTAAGACATTCAAAATCCAAAACATAAACATTGAAGATGTCTTAACAATCACCTGTAAAACATCCCTCTTCAGTAGAAAAAAAGCAGATGAATCCATCTTTTGTGTACTAGTTGCAAACAACAAGATGCATTTTTTTTATAATAGGTGGGTTAGGGTGTGCATGGGAAAATGCATTTAGTAGAATAAGGGGTGTAACTGATTAATTGGCAAAGCTGTCTGTAAATTCCTGTTCTAAAAACTAACAGCTGCAATAGTTGCAGAAATTACAACATCTGAGAAGTGATATAACAAGCCCAACTCTAAAGAATTACTGAGCCAGTCGCCCCTGCAGAAGTAAAGTCAATATATCAGCATTTATCTAAAATAGAGTATTCAGCTACCTCTGTGCTATATAATTAATGAATTTCAGTTTCTATACTGGGATTAAACAGGAAATAAAATGAGCATTTTTGATTAGCATATTAACACTTTATCTTTACCTTTGCATTTTTGTGGTTTTTCTAATATTTTTTTGAATTGTAAACTGCCCAGTTATTGACTAAGATGGGCAGCTAAAGAAATTGACTGATGGAATGGATGAATGGATGGATGAATTTCAAATGCTATCTTTTGGACATGATTAACAGACACTGATATTTACCATATCCACATTAATTTTTCCCATTAAATTGCACATTTCTATATAAAATCTCTTACGATAAAAGCACAAAAAGGATTAGAATGACACACACTATTCCATACAAACTGTTATTTTATAGTTAACTATTATTATTTCTTCTTTTTTGCATATCTTCATTGCAATTTTTCCTTTTTTTGCAAATAATAATTTACAGACAAATTGGCAAAATCCATGGAATTTACCCATGTTGTGGGGGAATGAATACATGTTAGCTGGAAGTTTTCTGTGGGTATTTAAAACTCTTTTAACTGATCTGTTACAAAGGTAATATGGTAAAAGAAATCAGAACCATTTTAATTGTTCTCAGTAATGCACTGACTGTTGCTGTCATATTAAGAAAGTCATTATCAAATATAGAAAATTCTTACATATGCACCTGGATTTTCTACTTTCAAAGTGTTGGGATTTACAGAAAGAGCATGTATATTGCATGAAAAGAGGGAGATCATTTTCATTCAGTCCTAGACTTTGATTTGGTTTCACTGAACAAGGGCAACATAGTTATGGATAGCTCCTGGACAGCAACTTTCTTTGACAAAATTTTGAACATAAATCTTTCGGTCTGTTCCCTTATCTTGGAAAATGAAAGATGTCCCAGTGTGACGCTCATAGTTTGGAATCTACAACTAAATGTCTAGGTTTCCCAACACATTGAAGTATGATTTGTTTACTATGTATTAATGAATAACTGCATTGGTTCTATACACCTGGTCCTGTCCATCTGATAGCAAACAAATATACTATGGATGAGTGTGATAAGTGATGCCAGTCAGACTCAAAATATCATGCAAGATATGCAG
Organism: Ahaetulla prasina; assembly: GCF_028640845.1. Lineage (NCBI taxonomy): Eukaryota > Metazoa > Chordata > Lepidosauria > Squamata > Colubridae > Ahaetulla > Ahaetulla prasina. The sequence continues at coordinate 101,679,377 of NC_080542.1, forward strand.
TCTGTTTGATAAACTAATTTTATGGATTGTGACACACTTGGAGGACAATGATTCACTCCATGTGCCAGGTTCAAGTTGATGGACTCTGAAATCATGACAGTTGGGTGACCTTGAACCTATTACTCTGCCCCAGCCTACACTTCTTAAGTTGTTGGGAATTTTTGTGTGGATTTAAAAGCTGATAATCGGCCAGTTTGTGTATACAGTAGAGAGAATTTATATGTTATTAATTTGAATCCATTTCACACCAAATTATGGAATACAGAAAATGTAGCAAAGATGTTCTTATTTACATGAAGGAGTTGCAGACTTTAATCTGTTACTTTAATTTTTATCTTGAACAAAAAGTACTATTTTTCTCTAAGCTTAATTTCCTTTACACAAGAATGACCTTATATAAATACAAATCTACCACTTCTTAAATATCTGCTCTGGTGAATCGTTTCCTGATTTTTATCCAAAATGTATGTGGAAAGTACTAACAATATATTTTCCCTCGAGTCTTGAATTTTATATTCTTCCTAATTTAAGCACTGTATGTGAAGGAGTATACTTCTATTTGATGACACTCTCCCTGAATATCTCCTAGTTTCATCCCTAGAGATTTGAAAAAGAAGTCACAATAGGAAAATAGGAAAGCACCTAGCAAAAATGTAATCTTATCAGAATTCTTAAAATTAATAATGGCTTATGTCTCCAACAAAGGAGAATATTTGTAGCTCAGGGTTGAAATGAGGGCTCCTCGTGCTCTCTGAGCTTAGTTGTTTCAGTTCAGGTTTCCTTACCCAAACTAGGCAATATGATCAGTACTAGTCACTATTACCTAGCGTGGGTAATAAAAAATCTGCGAGAAAACAACTAAGCTCAGAATCTTCTATCTCCCTAGAGGTTGGCTACATCATCCCCATCTTCCAAATTATTTCATTCATCGCTCTGAATAAAGGGTATATGTCACCTGGTGTCCTACTTTCCATCTCCATTCTGTTGTATTTACATTTAAAGATTAAAGTTGGAATAACCAACTTTATTCCAATAAAGGCCAATAACCAAGAACCAAGGCCGTTCCCTTTGGGGCTATCTGTGCTCACAAAATAATTATAGCTCAGTTGTATAGATGTTGGTGGTATATTGATGTCTGTGGCATATTGAGATGAAGAGAATATAAATTATTGCTTGTTGTTCATGTATGTCTTTGTATCCCCCCCCCATTTTTTGGCCCATTTTGGCAGTTAGCAATTTTTGATGTTTATTGATATTTAATAAATAAGCCCCAAAATATACTTTTGCTAGTTGAATTAGTAATGTGAATCTGGCTTTGATATAGAAATTTACTGCATGCATCTGGGTACCAATAAACCGAAAATTACCACAGTAATTTAACAGCAATTAAAATATTCAGAACAGAATAACAGAGTTGGAAGGGACCTTGGAGGTCTTCTAGTCCAACCCCCTGCTTAGACAGGAAACCCTACACCACTTCAGATAAATGGTTATCCAACATCTCCTGTGTTGGAGCATTCACAACTTCTAGAGACAAGTTGTTCCATTGATTAATTGTTCTACCTGTCAGGAAAATTCTCCTTAGTTCTAGGTTGCTTCTCTCCTTGATTAGTTTCCACCCATTGCTTCTTCTCCTGCCTTCAGGTGTTTTGGAGAATAGCTTGATTCTCTCTTCTTTGTGGCAGATCCTGAGATATTGGACATGATATCCACAGCTATCATGTCACCCCTAGTCCTTTTTTTCCATTAAACTAGACATACTCAGTTCCTGTGACCGTTCATGTTTTAGCCTCCAGTTCCCTAATCATCTTTGTTGCTCTTTTCTACACTCTTTCTAGAGTCTCAACATCTTTTTTACATCATGGTGACCAAAATTGAATGTGGTATTCCAAGTGTGGCCTTTTCTTTTGCTTTACTTCCTTTTGCTTTACTTAATAAAATATTTTTATTTTCACTAGGCAATCAATTTAGAAATATAATAACATTTACTTCCTTAAAATGGCATATAAAAACCATAAAATCCACAACAGAAAAGTAATATTTCATGAAGTGTTAAATACTCAACTATCTAGAAATAGTAATATTAATAATCTTAATAATACAGTATTCATTCATTCCTATTTCATTATTTAGGCAGTGAGTATTTCATGGAAGTTCTGTCAAATGGGTTAATGGAATCAAAATATACAATGAAATTATTCTGATTTACAGTTTATTAATTATAAAAATACACATATTTGTTTAGCCTAGCACTTTGGTACTTAATGGTATTTTGATAAATTTGTATTGGTACAAAGTAATCCAGATATTAATAAAAATAGCCATAATTATTGGACTGGTGATAGATTCTGAGAACTTATTTTGCAATTTTTCTTATTCCTACCAATTATACTCAAGCTTTTATTGATAAAATCTAAAACATGTTGAATACTTTTCTAAAAAAATAGTTTGAGGAAATTCAAACAACCAGAATTTTCTCAGGTGAAGCCAATATAACATAAGAGTTGGAAGGGTCCTTGGAGGTCTTCTAGTCCAACCCCCTGCCCAGGCAGGAAACTCTATACACCATTTCAGACAAATGGCTATCCAACATTTTCTTAAAAATTTCCAGTGTTGGAGCATTCACAACTTCTAGAGGCAAGTTGTTCCACTTATTGATTGTTCTGTCAGGAAATTTCTCCTTAGTTCTAAGTTGCTTCTTTCCTTGATTAGTTTCCACCCATTGCTTCTTGTTCTACCCTCAGATGCTTTGGAGAATAGTTTGACTCCCTCTTCTTTGTGGCAACCCCTGAGAAATATGATTTGATTCCCTTTCATCCAGAATAAAAGCCCCACAAAGAATAAAAGAAAATTGATTTGCAGCTTTGCAGCTTAAAAATTTGGCCAATTTTGCATGAATGGAGCTGTTGTTAGAAAAATCTCCTGCCTGATGCTTGAAATAGAACTCTTTTGCTGATTATTGACAGGAACAATTTTATTTGAGAAGAAAGATTTAAATTCTTTGATATAGTCTACTAAAGCGTTAAAAAAGATTGCTAACTCATGAGTAGATTCATAAGGAAACAAAATTTAATCTGCCTGTTGAAATCCATATTTCATCAGACAGTTTGACAAATTGATACATCAGACTGATGATCTGCACTTGGAACTATTTTAATGTTCTACACAAATGTCTTGGAAATATATCCTGGAATGTGCAAGCAAAGAAAATATCTCATGAATTAGATATTTAACAACCATAAAATTCATAATAGAAAAGTAAGCTTTCATGAAGCTGAGATAGACCATTAATAAATATTCATGATATTTTTGGAAACAAAAGATGATTGTAGATTCCATTAAAGATATTGTGCAAATAGATGCAACTACTATGGATATGAACATGCGCTAAGAAACAACTTTTTAAAAATTTGTTTTAAAAATGAATATGCAACTAGAAAATAAATTATCAGTGTTTTTATATAATTTTTCACATTTTAGTAATATAGAAAGAGCAACTGTATACAATTCATTTTATTCAAAGTATTATTTGGCATCTATCAAAACAAATCTTGTCAGATGACATATTTGTTTGAAAAATCTAATACCAATTAAAAATTGCATATGCTGAAGACACTTTAATTATATAAATGACTACAAGCTTTTACCTACAGTCTAATACATAGCATATTGATGTAACTTTTAAATGGCAACTTTATAAATTAAAAATAAAGATTTAAAAAACTTTGATAAAATATATCTACAAACTCAATGAAAGATGATGATCCATATTATGAATATATTGCTAATAAAATAGTATGTGAAAAAAACTAAACTGACCTCATTAGAACAAATGATCCTCTTGGGACGAGGTGCTTCCTGTTGCAACTGATATACTGTTGAACATAAAAGTGCAATCATAGTTAGAAGATTGCAATGAATACCAGCATTTATTTTCACATATTTAAGGCAAATAACTTTGAACTAAATTGAAATAAAGTGAGAATGGCTGAAAATGGAAATTATATACTAACATATTTCAAATGTATGCATACAATAGGGCTAATAAAACTGGACTGCAGAAATCCAAATGACCTGTAAAAAGGGAGCAAAGAAATGCAAAGATTCTAATCTTTGCATTTACAAGTCAGACAAATGGAGACTGCTTCAGGTGTGGTATCCAATTGGGTGACCTTCTTAGGAAAAAAGTAGTGGCAAATCACTTCTGCAAATTATGCCTGGAAAACTGCATGGAATTGTACCTATAGTTGCCAGTAGTCAATAGTGTCTCAGAGACAGAAAAATATAAAAGTAAGTAAAAAAAATAGCAAGATAAGTTTGTAATAACATACTTCATAAAAAAAAAAAATACCATTGCCCATGAGATGAACTAGGCTAGAATTTCTATATCACTCCATCCTTGACTTAACTTTTAGCTTCCTTCCCCTCTCTCTCTTTCCCAGAATTACTTTCCATTTGAGCTCTAATGATTCTATGTCAGTAAATGAGCTGGTCAGTAATAATTCAAGTAAATTAAATACAGTAGAGTCAGCAAACAAACAAACAAATTTTAAAAAACCTGCATTGTGCAACTGCATTGTGCAATTTGTGGGTATTTGGGGAATACATAAATGAGAAAAACTTTTTGTAACCCAGACAAGTTGTAATCATTTGGTTAGTTTCAAAAAAAACATCCCTCTTTTTCTTCATGATTTCCTATTGCTGTTACTGGAAGATAAATTCATATTTGCATAGGGATGAGTATTTACTGAAGATCTTTGCTGAATAACCTAGATGTTTGACAAGGCTCTATTAGAATATTAGAAAAGCCAAACAATAAATTGATTTTATTCTATCAACATGAATTTCTCTTGTATCCATTATAATGGATTCAGTGTTTCTTTCTGATACACTTCCACTTATTTGATTAACTTTTTCCTTTCTTTTCCAGTTTCAAAGCTACAACTGTTGGTTATTGATATAAAGAACACATTTGCTTTAACTTCCATACATTTAACTCCTATAAAAATGTGACTGCAAACAGGCTGTATACAATTTAAAAACCATGATTCACATTTCTGTTTGAATATTTCTGCTGGGGATACAGAAAAAGAATTCTTTGGGAAAAAGCTCAGAAAGAATCTTGCTACAGCAAGTTTTTGCATACAACAACTAATAAAGCTATTTCAAAATGAGTCAATAGTAATTTAGCCATCCTTTATGGATTAAGTGAAAATCTCATTGTCTTTGTTCTGTTGATAAATGTTGGAACTTGGAATGCTGGAAGTTTATTCTCATCAGTTCCTTGCATCTACCTGTATTATAATTAGTGATTTCAAACACAGTAAAGGCAAAAAAATTGCCTTTCCCCCCAGTAATATAAGGTACGATGTAAGATAGCTAGGTTGAACTGTCAATCTAACTGAACTAGATTGCACTAGTTCAGATAATTCCTCCATATTAATATTCCATGTCTTAAATATTGCTGTGCTTATGAAACAATATTTAGAATTCCCTTTTTCTGCTGCATTGAAAATCCTTCCAGTCTCCATCCTTACTGATTTAATACCATGGTTATTTTGACATTGGAAACACACACATGTTTAGTTTAAGAAAATAGAATTGGATGCACAAATCCAAAAGAGTGTACATTTTTAAATTTTGATCCATGGTTCAATAGTGGGTTCCTTTGCTACCTTTTCAGAATCAGGAGCATGTGCATGCCCACGCTCGCTTCGCTCACACGCAGCAGTTCAGCACATGCGCAGAACCTTCTGCGCATGGGTAGAGCATTTGTGATGACGTGCAAGTGGGGAGCTTCCCTCCACCGCCACTAGCAGTTCACCCAAACTGGGGCAAACCGTAGAAACCCACCAGTGCCATGGTTCCTCCATTTAATATTATTGCTCCATAAATAGATGCCTTTGGCATTCATAAATACGTTAGATATGGTCTCTTCAAAAAAATCACACATTTTTTGCCCAAAAGCAAAAAAGATCAATACGTGTGAGAACTGACGTTGCCAACTGGAGTTGGAGACCAGATAAACTACTATTTAAACATTGTGCATAACAAACAACCAGAAACTGATACCACATTAGGGCTGGAGAAAGATAACAGTCCTATTTTATTCTATAAGAGAGGAGTGTAGCTTATTTTCTTTATGGTTAAGACATCTTACAATTGAAATAGCAACTTATTATGTATTCAGGTCTTGCTTATGACTATTCCTCTGGCAGCTCTTGAATTCTGCTTGATTTCTAGAGAGAGAGTGATTTATTGCTAGACCCTTTACAAAGCTCTGAAAGAGGTGTAGATAACAGTAAAAATGATCAAATCCAGCAGGCCACGATAATAGGCACAAATTGTGGTTATAATCTGGAAATCCTATCTATCTGTTCTTCAAATTCTATTCTTTAAATGCATCCACTTTAAATGTAGGTTGTTCTTTAATAGGAAAAGGTATAACTGACATTTTATTCAATATGCCCTTGGAAATCTACAAGACAGCTTCCAGGAAACAAAAGCTGCATTCAAATCAATGGTATCTGTCATGAATAAATGGTCTGAAAACTGGAATCAAAGCTGAAGAAAAAAAGCATTTACCTCTGTAAAATACCTATGAGAAGCAGGTAAACAACTTCCTCAGTAGCCTTCAGAAGTGTTGAGGTTGCAATTCTGAGAATTATCTAAAGGCTTGCAGCTCTGGATTTGATTACAGACAGCTAAAATTCTATACCAGGAAATCTTTTACATATACTAGAGGTTTAAAATAATGCAGTCATACATCTCTCCAAACCATTGTTTAGATCAATTCATAGTCTTTCTCTGATTCAAATGTTTAAAAATTTGATTTTAAATCTTTAAATCCTTGTTTATTTATTTCTTTATGCTTTTTTTCTAGGTTATAACTCCAAATTACATTTGTTGATGTCTACAATATTTCCAGATTAACTTTCTTCCCTCTTCCCATTCTCATTTCCTAGATTCTGAATACTCACAGTATGATTTCCATATTGGTGGTTGATATTCTTCAGCGTCTAGAATAGTAATAAAATAAACTTCAATTAATTAAGTAACACAGTGAAAATATCAAAATTACTGCCTTTCCTACAGAATGATATTAATTCTTACACATGACAGTATTTTCTTTATATTCTAGAATCATCTTTTAAAATTCTACAAAGTAATAAAGTATATGTCCAGCATATATTTATATGACTTTATCAAGAATTAAAAACTGCATACAGCGGTTATTTTTTCATCAAATATCTCATATTGGACCACTGGAACATGATTAATATATTAATAATTAATTATTTGGGACATAGCTGGAGTTTGGCCAATGTAAAAGTAAAAAAACTCTAATACAGGACAAATAAAGATAGTCCTGAGTTTTCCATATTTTCTCCACTTTTCCAAAATCAGATATGGTCAGTTTTAGAATCTTCCTTATTTGCAGATCAAATGAAGCAGATCAAAAAACAAAGGCAATGCAGTACCAGCATCTTTGATAGATAAGGTAGAACTGTCATTATAGCCATACCCTCCTCAAACCGTACATAAAGTATCATCACATAAAGTATCAGCAAGCAAAGGCAAAACAGGCTACAATTTTTGATATGAAATAGTATTTTTACACTGCACCCTCACACATTTACGTACTCAAGAACAATAACAACAGTAAGTAATTGGTTGCTTTCTGTAACTTATATACATACGGACACACACATATATGACAATATCATTTATCTACAAAACCTCTAATTGAACTTTTTTCTACTTTTCTTCTAATTGATGAGACGCAGCCTCATCTTTTTTTACAAGATTAATAAAAATAAAGTGCATTTGTTGAACTCATGCATAAAAGAATTGTACATATTCATAAGCATGTGCAAATAGATTTTCAACAGGTCATTTAATAACTATTTGGAATTGCAATGGCTTCTGAAAGGGTGCTTTTTGGCCCATAAAGCATTTCCAGCCACTGTAAAAGGTGCCACCTCTCCTTCTCGAGTCATATGACTGCATTCCAGGCATGTGACACTCGGCTTATATATAGTACAGTACTGGTTGAAGCATCCTACTGTCACATGACCACAATTTGCAATGTTCTTTGCCAGTTTCTGTGACAATGGCTTCACATTTACAATTATGTGTTTTTGTTAATGGTTGTAAAATCAGGTCTGATCACATGGACCGCCTTAGCATTCAACAGTCAAAACATATGACTGAAATTCCAGTCCCACCGTCAAGGACTGCCTGTACAGAATGTTTTCTTTAAAGCAATGTTATTAATTTGCAAATTAATGAAATAAATTCAGAGTTAATTATATTTCATTAATATTATAAACGATACATGTAGCATCTGAATTCATCATTCAGTAGTATTTGTTATTATACTTTCTTATTCAAATAAATTATTTCTTGATAATTCAATTCTGTCAGTTCTTTAAAGGTCATAGCTGAAGGCCAGAAATGACATTTTTTCTCTCTCCCACTATTCAAGTATTTGGCATTAAAGGTTATTAAATTATCTTATTGACTTCAGCCTTGATCAGTAATTAGATAATGTTTGAGTTGATATGCATGTAAAGAAAAATATGATGGATAAAACATATAGGGATAAAACATTTATTTTTTACTATAGTTTTTTAAATTATTCCTTGCTATATAATTTCAAAAAAAACATAGTAACAAAGTAATGATGAGGATTAGACAAGTAATTTCTATATCCTAATTAAAGTTTAATATTTGTTATGTATTTTTAAAAAAATGAGATTAAAAAGGTGCTCTTGAATGAACAAATGATTCTTTTTCATTATTATATTAGTGTAATGAAGACAACTACTCACTATTAGAAGTGATATTTGTGTTTAAAGAACAGCATGGAACTATAAATATACTTTTTAATATGAAATAAGAAACATTTAAAATTTCTAATCTAAATTTGGATCCAACTCAATATTACTTATTTATGAAATGGTAGCCTAATAGAGCAGTGTCCATGAGGAAGGAGAGATGTCCAAAAAAACAATAACCCATCAAGATGAAATATCCTTAGAAATAGTTAAGCTACAATTTATTCAAATACAACAAGGAAAACAATACAATTAATAATTACCATAAACAGACAGAGTACTATTTGTATGTGGATCCAAGAACTATATGACCCATTGATTCAGTTTGCTCTTTTTGAGATAGTTTCATAGCACATATATCAAATTTGCACTGCAAAATTCAAATGATCAGAACTGGCAACCAACAGTTTATATATACAGTACTTTGCTTCCACCTAGTTGTCAGCAACTAGGCTCCTATACACATGGAGCCCAGATACGGTATGCTTGTTTAATACAAATGACTTAAAGATGGGGGAAGATCAAGATTCACTATTATGTCTAGCATCATCATGATTTCCTGATCCAGCTTTCTTGAGCAAGGAAGAGCTCAACTTTCAGTTGAATTGACAGGAAAAAGGAACCATGACAGCTAATATGACAGAAGCTTTATGTATTTATTTATTTATTTAATCACACTTTTACACCGTCCTATCTCCCAAGGGACTCAGGGCTGTTTACAGCCTGTTAAAAAACACAAATACATAACTATAATTACAGAGCTAAAAACATTAATTAAAAAACTTATTTGATAAGGCCGAATTAAAATTTACAATTAAAACAATAAAACCCCATTAAAACTACATTTGATAAAAAGCTAACCCAGTCCTGTGCAGATAAATAAATGTGTCTTAAGCTCGCGGCAAAAGGTTCTAAGGTCGGGAAGTTGACGGAGTCCCAGGGGAAGTTCATTCCAGAGGGTGGGGCCCCCCACAGAGAAGGCCCTTCCCCTGGGTGTCGCCAGTCGGCACTGCCTGGCGGACGGCACCCGAAGGAGTCCCTCCCGGTGAGAGCGCACGGGTTAGTGGGAGGCAATCGGTGGCAGCAAATGGTCCCGTAAGTAGCCCGGCCCTAAGCCATGGAGCACTTTGAAGATGGTTACCAGCACCTTGAAGCGCACCCGGAAAACCACAGGTAGCCAGTGCAGTCTGCGCAGGAGTGGTGTCACATGGGAGCCACGAGGGGCTCCCTCTATCACCTGCGCAGCCGCATTCTGGACTAACTGTAGCCTCTGGGTGCTCCTCAAGGAGAGCCCCATGTAGAGAGCATTGTAGTAATCCATGCGAGAGGTCACGAGAGCGTGAGTGACTGTGCATAAGGCATCCCGGTCTAGGAAGGGGTGCAACTGGCGAACCAGGCGAACCTGGTAAAAGGCTGTCCTGGAGACGGCCGTCAAATGATCTTCAAAAGACAGCCGTCCATCCAGGAAAACACCCAAGTTACGCACTCTTTCCATTGGGGCCAGTGACTCGCCCCCAACAGTCAGCTGTGGCTGCAGCTGACTGTACCGGGGTGCCGGCATCCACAGCCACTCTGTCTTGGAGGGATTGAGCTTGAGCCTGTTTCTCCCCATCCAGACCCGTACGGCCTCCAGGCACCGGGACAGCACTTCGACAGCTTCGTTGGGGTGGCCCGGTGTGGAAAAATACAGCTGAGTATCATCAGCGTAGAGTTGATATCTCACACTGAAGCCACTGATGATCTCACCCAGCGGCTTCATATAGATGTTGAACAGGAGGGGCGAGAGAATCGACCCCTGCGGCACCCCACAAGTGAGGTGTCTCGGGGCCGACTTCTGTCTTCCCGTCAACACCGTCTGCGACCGGTCGGAGAGATAGGAGGAGAACCACCGATAAACGGTGCCCCCCACTCCCAATCCCTCCAACCGGTGCAGCAGGATACCATGGTCGATGGTATCAAAAGCCGCTGAGAGATCTAATAGGACCAAGGCAGAGGAATAACCCCTGTCCCTGGCCCTCCAGAGATCATCTACCAACGCAACCAAAGCCGTCTCCATGCTGTATCTGGGCCGGAAGCCGGACTGGAACGGGTCTAGATAGATGGGTTCATCCAAGTACTGGGGTAATTGACGTGCCACCACACTCTCTAGAACCTTCGCCACAAAGCGAATGTTGGAGACCGGACGATAATTACCTAAAACAGCTGGGTCCAGGGAAGGCTTCTTGAGGAGGGGTCTCACTACCGCCTCTTTCAATGCGGCAGGGAAGACCCCCTCCAACAAAGAAGCATTAGTAATCCCCTGGAACCAGCCTCGTGTCACCTCCTGCATGGCCAGTACCAACCAGGAGCAGCACGGGTCCAGCAAACATGTGGTGGCATTCAACCTCCCCAATAACCTATCCATGTCCTCGGGAGCCACAGGGTCAAACTCATCCCAAACAGTCTTAACAAGACAGCTCTCTTACCTCTCATCTGGATCCACCCAATTTTGATTCAGACCATCCCGAAGTTGAATGATTTTATCGTATAGATAACCACTAAACTCCTCAGCAATGGGTCATCCCGCTCCCCCTGTTGAAGGAGAGAGCGAGTCACCCGAAACAGGGCGGCCGGGCAGTTATCTGCCGATGCAATGAGGGAGGAGACATAGCCACGTCTCGCTTCCCTCAATGCCACTAGGTAGGTCCTGGTATATTGGACAACTTCTGATACTTTCATTGCATATTTTTGTATTTTTTTTTTACTTTTGTTCAATTGTGCTGGGACATCCTATTCAGAACAATAATAAACTATGGACCATAAAGTCCAAGTTTCTGTGCAATTAATAAACACACCTAGGCACAAATGCATACAAATAGGGAATCAATTTGATGTAGTGTAAGAGGCAGAAACTTGAAATCAGGAGGCAGGAGTTCTAATCCCATCCTAAGCACAAAGTCAGTTGGATCACTTTGGCCTAGTCATCCCCTTTCAGCCCTAGGAAGGAGACAAGGGCAAATCACATCTGAAAAACCTTACTAAGGAAACTTATCCATGCAGTCTCCAAGAATTATATACAACCAAATGAAAAATGACACACACACACACCCCTAATTATGATATAAAACTCTATCTTGAACATCTCTCAGGATTTCAATACTTGTTCTTAAGGATGTCCAGCCATCCAATCAAGCAGATATTCAGGGAGCCTCTCTGCCAAAAACAAAAAACCTTGGGTTTTTGATTGCAAAGAGTTTCAAAAAAATAATGCAGTCAAGTGGTTAGAGATGAGAATTAACAAACTGATCTGAACTCTGAATGGTAGGAAAAGAAATCATCTCTGCACTGTTCACAATGAAAACACTTCCCTTGAGATTGTTTAATGTCTGGTTCTTAAGCTTGTTTGTAGGCAGATTGTATTGAATCTACTTTGAATATATATACCTGCAGTCAAATATTGGGAATGGACAGCTAGTTGTCTATGTGTTCTTCTGCTGAGAACTAGCAGATGTACCAGCTAGGGGGAAAAAAAAATTATGTTGTCTTTTATTTGACTAATACCAAGAAACATCATGTGGGGATTGAAATATTTTAATAAACTGATAAGACTCTGACAAAGCAACGATAATGTCACAATGCGTTAGATTATCCATTTTACACAAGTTTAAATGTGTCAGCAGCACTATAAATATATATTTTATTATGTCATATGTTTTATGTCTGTGATCAATGATCATAATAAAGTTTGTTATTGCTGCAAAGAGAGAATTCAATTCATGAGCAATTATTTATTTAATAGAATTTGTCAAACAAAAACGAGAACAAGAATAAAAATACAATGACAGGGACGATTTGCATGTTAGTGCACTTATGCACGCCCCCTCTACTGACCACTTAAGTATGACATAAGGTCCACGGAAGTCAGTTTGTGACTGAAACTGTGAAAATTTGTAGCTGAAACAACTGTAGAGCATTCCAGAGTTTGACAACTCTATTACAGAAATCATTTAAAAAATTTTTTTTGCTGCTGGTAGAAGCACATAACCATAACTGCTATATTTTCAAATGCTCTTGTTGGCTTATTGAGTTTGAATGAATCCTTCAGTCAAGATTCTGCTATCAAATTGGTCTCTTGACTCTTGTTTCAACCACACAGCCATCAGAATAGTGGAGGTGAATGGGAGTTGAAATATCATGAATGAAGGCAAATATACAGATCCCACGATAATGTTGCAATAATGATCTAATCTGCATTGATTACCAGGACCAGAGTTTTAGTCTTTTAAGCTTTTGAGACCATCCTCAGGGAACTTTTCTCTCAGTGGAATGTGTTGAAGCATCATTTCTGATGATGATGATAGGATTATCTATTCTAGTCCTTCTTTCAGCACTGAGAAAGACAGGACAAGTAAAATTTCACCTGCAACAAAGTTATTTATTAGCAGCAAAATCAAGCTATGTAGCCCTGAAAAAAGGTGAAGATAAAACCTCTGGATCAGAAGCAGGAAACACTCAGGCTTTGAGAAGGAAACTCCCTCCCATGGAAGGAAGCAATAATTTTGTCTCCCATTGTTCTAGAGGAGAAGTCCCCCCCCAATCATAACTCAAAATCCTAATGATATTTAATTCTTGTCATTGTTATAAGAACTATGATGTTTTACTATTTAAGAAAGAAATTATTGACAGACTATTTGCTTTCAAATCAAATTCTGCTTTGAAAATTCAAAGGAACCATGAGCCTTCTGCTTTGCACTACAAGGAGATCCTGCAGTTTACGAAATGGAATAAATAGCAATTGCCATAGGCACAGTGGCAAGTGAATTTGGAAATATATTCAACTCTGGCTTCAACTGGAAGATTGTGGGTATATATAGATTCTTTTCTATTTTTGAAATTTCTCCTTTTCATTTTGTGATCTTATCTTAAAATCATAAGCATTTCTTTAGGCAGAAATGTATCATTTTTCCTATTAAGTGCTAATTGCCAAACATATCCAAACAAAGTCATGCCAAACATATCCAAACAAAGTCATACCATTGAATTACTTTATAATCCATTGAATTACTTTATAGTCAATTTAGTTTTATTCAAGGATTTCAAAAGTTCTTCTAATAGTAGAACAAATTTTGGATTCAGACTTTATTATTTGGAAATTATTCAATTATTATTTGAAAATTATTATTATTTCATGCTTACGCTTATATATACTGTGTGACAAAATAAGAAATAAAAAAATAAATCAAAATGTTTTACTTTTGTATAAATGCAAATTTACTAAAGACCAAATAGATCTATCTGCAAGTTGACAACCATTAAAAAGATAATTAACTTAATCTTGTGAATATTTGGATATTTTTGTCAGCCTGTTTTCTTTAAGTTTGCAACAGTGGTGGGTTCCACTTATCTTCACTACTGGTTTGCACTGTGACCAGGTGCACAGCGCTTCTGCACATGCATAGACCATCCATGATGACATCCGGGCAGGTGGGAGGAGCCTCCTGCAGCCGCCACTATTGGTTCGTGGGAACCCGGGCGAACAGATAGAAACCCACCACTGGTTTGCAATAATATAAAAATGTGGTTAAGGAAGACACAAGAAAAGTGATAATAAGACTGAAATAAGAAATTAGTTCATCATTCTATGATGATTTTTTTTAAGTACAAAGTAAACAAAATCAAGTGAATATTGCATTTAGTTTATAAAAAATAAAATCTTCAACCACAAAAAACATGTTTTGTCTTTATCAGTCACATTATAGGTAAGTCCTCCACTTACAACGGTTTGTTAGTGACTGTTTGAAGTTACCATAGCACTAAAACAAGTGACTTATGATCACTTTTCACATGACTGTTGCAGCATTCCCATGGTTATGTGATCAAAATTCAGATGCTTGGCAACTGGCATGTATGATATTGTAGTGTCCTGGGGTCACACAATCACCTTCTGACAAGCAAAGTCAATGGGGTCATCAAATTCACTTAACAACCATGTTACTAACTTAACAACTGCAGAGATTCACTTAACACCATGGCAAGAAAGGGCATAAAATGGGACAAAATTTATTTAAGAAATGTGAAGCAGCAACAGAAATTTTGGGTTCAACTGTGGTCTTAAGTTGAGGACTACTTCTACTTAATTATATCTATGTTTTATACCATAGGAACAGTATAAACTAATCTCACCTAAATGAGCATATCAAAAAAATTAGTGATGTACAAGTAGGCATCAGAATGTCTAATGAATAATAGGTTGGTTGAAATAGGTTGAAAAATAATTGATAGGATTTCTGCACAGATAAGTCTTGTAAAGACTTTTTTTAAATTTAGTACATAGGCGGGCCTGTTCTAATTAGGATTGTTGGGTATTGGACTTGAATTTTGATAACTTACACAAAAATGGGAAAGGACATAGCAATAGTTACAATTTCTTTATTGGCTATGCATACAACATGTCATTTCCTTGTAATGCAATTTGTCTACTTACATTTGCTTTTGGTAAATTGATAAAAATCACATAGTTTGGCATGCATGTTATAATCGGTTTTTACTTCATTATTGGAGGTTTTAAAGAAGAGACCGGAAAGTCACTTCTCTGAAATGGTATGCGGTCTCCTGCTTGAGCACGAGTTGGACTAGAAGACCTAAAAGGTCCTCTATTCTGTTTGACTGAAGAGGGAAGATCAAGCTAGAAAATAAAACCTACAATTTAAGATCAGATGTAAGCAAACTAGAATAGATGAAAGGGAAAAAAAGCTGAAAAACAAGACAATCAAAGAATACCTGATCAAGAAATTATCACTTAGAAACAAGGAAAATCAAGGAAACCCTAGAAATAATAAAGCAGCAAATAACAGCTATAGCTAAGAAGTTCAGCATGT
Source organism: Ahaetulla prasina (assembly GCF_028640845.1). Classification (NCBI taxonomy): domain Eukaryota; kingdom Metazoa; phylum Chordata; class Lepidosauria; order Squamata; family Colubridae; genus Ahaetulla; species Ahaetulla prasina. The sequence continues at coordinate 101,695,074 of NC_080542.1, forward strand.
ATGAACCTTGAACTGTATATTACAGGCAGAAATCTCCAATTTCAGTCAAATCAAAAAATGTTTCTAGCAATCCATCAATGGAGACTGCAGTAAGCCAATCAACACTTGACAAAGAAGAAACCATAGATTTTGGGTGCAGCTATGGAACAACCCAAATAAATAGAAACCCAAAGAAATAAAACAAGAATACAGCCTGATTAAAGGAGGTGGGAAGAATAAAAAAAATAAGCTAAAATAAGAGAACTTGTAAATGGTGGACAAGATGTTAAGAAAATCAAGATGCTGACAGCACTAGGTTAAGATGAATGCATGATTTATGTTTGAAACATCTAGCTGCTCTAGATCTACATCCTCTTGTTACTAAAAAAAGGTGAAATTGAAGAGTGGCTAAGAGTGATCTTTCTGATAATGAAAAAGCCAGAAGAAGGGGCAGTGTCAGGTGACTATAGGTCAGTTAACTGCCTAACAAAACTTTCAAATTGCTAAGCGGTGTGGTAGCTGATGCAGGCCAATATCATCTGCTCTTTCCACCCGAGCAGCAAAAGATCAGCTGCTAAGTGAAAAGAAAAGATGATTCTGGAAAACTGCCAGAGAAGGCACTTCAACGTGGTGTGGATTCATTATAAGTATACATTCAACTCTTTGCCGCATAATTGGATAATCAGGTGCCTAGAAATAATAGGAATTGTTGAGACATAGGCAGCTTTGTGCAAAGATTGAAAGCACAATGGAAGACATAGTTCCATAGGCAATGGTGATAAATTGGGAGATGTTACTATAAAGATAGGAATCTTTCAAAATGACTCACTATCACCACTATTGTTGGTCATTGCATTGATTCCTCTCAATACTAAACAAGTGAAGCCATGGCAATCAGAAACATCTGCCAGGACTATCCCACCACCTTTACATGGAAAATCTGAAGTTTATAGGAAAACACCATCTGAAATAGAAATTACTGATCAACGCAGTCCATATATACAACCAAGAAATTGCAATGGAGTTTAGACTAGATAAATATGCCCTCCTCACAATCAACAAGAGAAAAATGTGAAAACTGAAGGAATCTAATGTCTGTGGAGCTTCTCAGTCATCCAGGTCATGGTTGTCTCAAAGGTGCTTTTCAAAACGCATCTGGATTTTTTTTTTCTTTGAAGTTGTTTCACTCTCCACCCAAGAAGCTTCTTCGATTTTATATTCACTGCAGTCATCTGATCATTAGCACTCTGTCATTAGCTCTCTGACAGTTGAAGCCACTTTGAAGTTTATCTGCACCCTCAAGGTCACCTGAATCAGAATGCAAATGGGTGTGGAATCTTCTTGGAACTGCTGAGTTGTAAACAGGAGGCAGGTGGTGTCATATCCTTCCCCCTCTGTTGAGAAAGGAGCCGTTCAATTTTAATATAGATTGTCTTTTTTTAAACCTTTCTTTCAAATCAGCAGTCCTCTCTATCCAGAATGTCTTCAAAAGAGTGAACTTTGTCATTCAAATGCAGATGGACTGCTGAATTTTGTCCTGATGGGCTTTATTTTCCTATGTTATACTATGCATTTGTGAAGTAGATGTTTTATTTCTCCTGTGTACAGTTCTGCATGTTTAACTGCATTGTATTGTATATATCACATAGCTTAGTTTGAATCTGGATGTTTTATCTTTGAGTGGACAAACTTCTGCCTTAGTGTATTCTTGGATTTAAAGTGTGCATAGATGTTTTATGGATTGAAAATCCTTCTGAGCTTTTCAGATATTTCTGCAACATATGAAATGACAACGTTGCTTCATTTGTTGTTTTCTTCTTTGCCTGTCATGGATGAGCTCCTGCTAGGTATTTTTCTAAATTTGATTAAGGCTCAGTTGGGATAGTCACAGGTTCTGAGGACTTCTTTGTGTTTAGTTCTTTTTCTTTTCTGTCTTTGCTGTTAGGCAAAGCTTCAGTCCGCTGATGTACGGTTCTGATCATTTTGTGCTCCACTGTAGGTGGTGAAATCAAAATGTAAATACTGATCTGTGTGTGTGAGAGAGAAAGAGGAGGGGGGAGGTATGTGGACAATACTTGGGTCAAGATTAAAAAAAATACAGAAAGTGGAAGCCTTCACCAAACACATCGACTCAGTTGGACCGATATATTAAGTTCATATGGGAAAATGTTAAGGGAAATAGTTTGGGTTTCCTAATCTGTGCAGGCCAGTACATTAAAAGAAACAGGAGACACAGCAGATACAAAAATTGGCAATGGCTATGAGCAGGAAAATTAGAGAAAGAGACAGAGGATCTAATTCTGTCTGCATTAAACCAAGTCTTAAGAGCCAATGCACATAAAGCCATAACTGAGAAGACAGCAATAGACAATAAATTCTCCCTTTTCAAAGAAGCTGGAGAAAGGGTAGTTAATTGATGTGAAACTGATTACAAACGAGACAAAGTAGCAATAATGGTGCATTGGCCAATGGTTTATATGAGCATGAAATACCATTTACCTGCAAGCAAGAACTGGTAGGACCACAAACAGGTAAAGTTATAGAAAATGAATAACTACTCACCTGCCACATAACTATTGATAAGAAAGAGGAAAAAAGTCTCAATAGTGGACATGGAGAAGCCTGAAGACAGCAGAATAGAACAGAAGCAACTGGAGAAAATCATAAACTACAAAGTTCTGCAAATAGAAATAGAATGACCATGGCAAAAGAAAGCAAAGATAATGGATGACTGAGAATCTTCATAAACATACCAGTCTTTTTTGCATTTACTGCATAAATTCTTTGAATGTATAGTTTTACTCATAGTAATTTCACAATCAGTTTAGTTATGATTCTTTAATATCAACATCAAAAGACAAATAATGGACTAAAATTAAATACTGGTTTTACTGGAAACTGACAATGATTCTCTCAATAACACACAAAGCTCTCAGTATTTTGTAAGAAAAGTGCAGCAGTTGAAGTATATGGCTAAATGCGGTCTCTAAAGCCCTGGCTATGGCTTCATAGATCTCCAAAGTGGTTGCTAAATTAGTTTTTTTTAAATTACAGGAGAGGAAACTATTAAATGTGCTTAGAGAATAATTTCATTAATTATAATTTTTAATTAAAAGCACATGTAAATGAAATAAAATTCAGTTCTTGATCTGGTTTTACAAACTACTTTTTGAAATGCAGTTGTCAGCAGGCTAGTCAAAGCCAAATGTAGCTCCTGCTCAGAACAGCCCTGAGTTACAGTATAAAAATGAAAAGCATTGGGACTTCAAAACAAGCTTACTTCAAAAATATTACACATTATAAATCAGTTACATATATTTTATATTTTGAAGCAATAATCTAAAGCTATTGCTTTATCATTTCTTTTCTCCCAAGTAGACCAAACAGGAAAAATGACTAGATGAATTAAATCTACTGTATTATAATAGAACCTTGTAACTCTAAAGGTACGATCTGTGCAGAGAATAGTAAGGATGATGGAAAATATTGGCTTCTATCCAGGACATGGCATATAAGTGATGCTTGACCAGGGTTTGCAGGATTATCTGGGATGCTACACATGCTCCGCATGTCCATTTTTATTTGTTACCTTCTGGGAGGAGGCTTCATGGTATCTAAAGCAAAACAACTAGATTCCGTAATAGCTTTGTGCCATATAATATCAGTCTTGTAAACTCTCAGGATTCTTTTCTCTGCTATGTAATCAAATGGGTTGTGATCTCTCTCTCCCCCTCTCTCTTGCTTCTTTTCTCTTTCTCTCTCTTCCTCCCTCGCCTCCCTCCCCTCTCTCTCCCCCCTCTCTTCTATTTCTTTCTTTCTTTCTTTCTTTCTTTCTTTCTTTCTTTCTTTCTTTCTTTCTTTCTTTCTTTCTATCTATCTATCTATCTATCTATCTATCTATCTACCAACCAACCAACCAACCAACCAATTAACCAACCAACCACAATGGCACAGTGGTTAGAATGCAGTGCTCAGGCTATTTCTGCTGCCTATCGGCTGCCTGCAATTTGGCAATTTGAATCTCACCTGCTCAAGGTCACCTGCTCAAGGTCAACTCACCTGCTCAAGGTCCATCCTTCCGAGGTTGGTAAAATGAAGACCCAGATTGTTGGGAGCAATATGTCAACTCTGTAAACTGCTTGAGAGAGCTATAAAGCATCATGAAGTGGTATATAAGTCTAAGTGCTATTGCTATGTCTATCTGTCTGTGTTGTGCTGTGCTCTGTTTGTTGTAGTATCATCCTTGTTTAAATTGGCATTTTTGAATTCTGCTGCTGACATTATGTTGTTTTTATTACTATTGTTAATATCCTTGGGATGGTTATTGTTTGGTGGGTGGTATTTTTTCTTTCAAGAGAAATGCACTGGAATTTCATTTAATGTGTATCATTGTCTATGGAGGAAAATTACAATAAAGGCTTTCAATTCAGTTCAATTCAATTCAATTCAGTTGTAGTCAACCTGGTCCCTACCGCCCACTAGTGGGCATTCCAGCTTTCATGGTGGGCAGTAGGGGTTTTGACCAATACTGAAGCCCTTTCCTTTTTTTAATTTTAATTGACTTTAAAAAAAATTATCATATCATTATTTAAAAACATTTTCATTAGGTTTTCATAAAATTCCCATGACAATTTAAATTTCTGAAAATGTACTATTTGTATCGCCCATGCATAAGTTTAGTTCATGTTACGTAAGTGAAACTAAATGGCGCTATAGTGCGACCGCAAACAAAAGAGCCTCGTCCCAGAATAGCTCGCGCATCTCCCCCCGAACCAGTGGGCGGTTAGAAAATTTTACTACTAACAGAGATACAAAAGTGGGCAATAGATATAAAAAGGTTGACTACCCCTGACCTAGATAGAGATACAGAATTAGTAAAAGTACAAAAGATAATATACAGAAGATCCCACACTGAATCAATGTTCTGTTTAGGTATGTTTAGGTGAAAAAATTTCTTTCTGAAGAAATAATACTGAACAAGATAAACTAATAATCTGGTTGATATACAGCAAATTCCTTCTAATATTGTTCATACTTCCAAATTTTCACAATTAACACTTTCCCATACAATGTGGCCCAAACATGACAGTTGCTTAGAATGGAATCATACAGCATGGCACAAGGCATCTAATTTCAAACTAATTGCTATGAGTTTGCCACAGGTCCACTAATGATGATGAATCAGGTTATGCTTACATATTGGTAATACAGCCATAAATCATTTTGGAGCAGAATATTATTTCTTTAGGAGATAATAAAGCAATTCTAAACAATTCAAAGTGACAGTCATATCATACAGGAAGAAGAAAACAGCAACACACTAACCTTTCCTGGATCTCCTCATCAGCAGAAGAAATGGTGGCAAATTAGAAACCCTGCAACCCATACAAATCAAGTTCTCTATTACCATTACTAAAGTAACAATCCAAACTCCCACTAGAAGAGTTGTGTAAGAACATTATTCCAACAAGCACAATAAACAGCCCAGAGAAAAAGGAAACAAACCATCTTATATAATCTTTCAGCAAAATGAATACTCGTTACTTTATTAAAAAGTGCCTGACGATTCAACTCACTACAGCAGTGGTCCCCAACCTTTACGTCTTGGGGGTCCGGGGGGTGGGGAGGAAAGAGGAGAGCCAGCCCACTGCTTACACAAGTCAAGCTCCACATGTGCATGCTCACCAGACCACCACTTGCACAGCCTGGTTCCGAACAGGCCATGGTCCAGTAGTAGTAGCATGGCCTGGAGGTTGAGGACTCCTGAATTACAGCATCGAAAATATTTCAGAAAGCACCAATAGACTATTAAAACCACATGCCATCATTGTAACATACAAACTAACTAAAGCCTGCCAAGATCCAGCAGGTAAAAAAGAAAAAAAGAGAGCAGTAATCTCTTTTTAATCTACCACATACAGTGTAAGGACTATTACAATACTATGGTGTATAGAAAGGAAGACTAGCAGAGAACAATCTATAAACTCCAACTAGCAATCAAACAACACAAGGAAAATTCCTTAATTTCACATACATGGACAAACTGCATTTCACCTGGGAAACTGAGCGTCCAAGATCAAAAACACTAAGGAATTTCAAGAGCTTGGCATTCACACAAATCAGCCATTAACAGACTAATGGAAATAAATTTTCAAACCATGCAAAAGAGACAACAAAGAAAGAAACAAGAAAGTACAGCACACAGCCTTTCCAGCAGCGAATACTTAGATAAGTAGGGATGAATACCAAACAATCCAGTTAAACATTCTAATCAAGACTACCAAGGGAAACCCCCGCCCAAACACAGAGCAAGCTATTGTATACAAACAGGAACAATCCCCACATTCATATATCCTGATAATGTTACCTAGTCAGGTAAAGAAATGTCCACAAACAAGAGAGCGACAAGGAATCTACAGATATTACAAAGATATTTTTTAAAAAGACAAACAATAAGATCTATATAGGACAACAAGAAATTAAGGGAAAATAAATGAGGACAATTTACTACAATGATATAATTAATAGGCCAAATTATTCAAAATTTAAAAAAAAACATGAGAAAGAATTAAATGATTGTAGTTACTCTCTTTTAAGGATGGGCGAACTAAAGATTAGATTATCTGAATAAAATCTTAGCCCCAGTAGAATTTATGTACCAATTTATCAATGGCAGTTTGATAAAAGAAGCATTGCTTCGGCTTCCCCACCTCCACCACAGAAAAATAAAATTCCTGCTTTGGGCCCTTGAAAACTATTTGTACTCTTTTGGTAGACATAGGCCAAGCATTTCACTGAAGGAAGAAACATGCTTCTCTATGTGTGTTTATGTGAGTGTGTATGCCTAGTTCAAGAAAGTCCAGTTTTTTATCAAGTCTTTGAAAGGGACAAAAAGCTACATATGAATTGGGAAATTTAAGAGGAGGAAAATATAACATAAACATTGATTCCTTAAAGGGCAGTAGGGCTTTGTACAAAGGTCCTAAACATACTGAAAATATGTTTAATGATTACCTCTTTGTTTAAAAAAACAGGATGAAAACTTAGTCTTGAAGTGAAAAGGAGCTTCAAGTGATATGGGAGTGAACTCTGCTATTTCCTGACAATCTTAAGTTTGGAATTGCAAATAACAAAAGGACGTAAATGTCCAAATGTTTAGAATTTCAAGATTTCTGATAGGTTATTCAATTTCATTCTAAAATCATACAACCTTATCATTAAATATTTAATGTTTCTGAAGTAGAATTAAGCATTTTTACTATATTTTATAATTTTGCACTTATATTGTTAAAACTGCTGGAAAATCATGTTCCCATGCTAGGAAAGCAACACATTACAGTATACAACATTACAGCTACAATATTATTTTTCATGGCTGGAAATCCATTTGTAGGACCAGAATGTCTTCACCCTTTTTTGGATTATTTTTTTTTCATTTTGGGTCCTGTAACATTCAGAAAACTATATATATTTGAAGAAAAAAAGAAAAAAAAGGATAACATTTTAATCCTTGGTGATAACATCCGGATCAAAGAGACACTTTTAAAAATGTAGAAGAATGAAATGTAAATATTGTACATAATTAAAGGATGCAGTATGGTGTATTTTCTTTCTCTTTTATTGTGCAATTTGTATTATTAAATTAGGTTCCTGAACATCTGGATCACATTTCCCTCAACACTTGACAGTTTGACTACACTGAAAGTTAGAGACAAGTGGCTATGAAATGTCTCCATAGTCCACAAGGAGGAGTTATGTGTTCTTAGCATCTTTGATCTTCTGCTTCTATCACCAGAACAGAAGCAAAGCACATCTGCTAGTTTGTTTTTGGCTCTATATATCTATCAGCTGCCTCAGCCAGATGCCACATAACATATTATACAAAGAAAAGAAACAAATTTACCAATACATGCTGCTGGCAAAATGTCAGGAAGTAATAAAATAGCTATATCAAAGAATAAAGTCTAAATATTTATTTGTGCAGTGTAGTTATGAGCCAGCAGAACAGGGGTGGGTTCTACTTACCTTTATTACTGGTTCGCATTGTGTTGCCCGCCTGAGCAAGCGGATGCACAGATCATTTTTGATGACGTTCAGCTCAGTGGGCGGAGCATCTCACTGATTTTATTACCAGTTCTATAGAACCGGTCCAAACCAGGGGCAACCCACCACTGAAGCAGAACCTCAGGTACTATTATAATGAGAAAAGGCCACCTCTTCCCAATCAAATTTACCCATCCCTTCAGGTCTGGCAGTAATCATGTTGGGGTCCCTCTATGAAGGAATGTCACAGAAGGAGAGCTTTTTCTGTTGTGGCGCCTGCCCTTTGGGACATCATTCCCCACCCCTCCCCTGATCAAATTGGCATCAACATGGCTGGCTTTTGGGAAGAAAAAATAGCTTTTCCATCAGAGTCAGGAATTAGGTAATATAGGCCTGGAGCCTGCAAAGTGGTTGTATTGCTGGGATTGAGTGTGGTATCCCACAGGTTAGCTTTTTTATGATTTTAAATAATTTCTATTGTTTTAATATTTTTAATGATTTTTGTTGTTTTAGAGAGTTATTTTTTGTGTTTTCTAAATTTTGTACACAACTCAGCAGCCACATGTATGGGATGGGAGACTATATAAATTAACCAAATAAACAAAAAAAGATAAAATGTCAACCTGTATCCATCCCCCCCACCCGCCCTCCAGTACTATTCGTAGTGTGAAGGAGAAACTTGTCCAGTAATTCGTCATAAGAGCACAGTTATGAAACACTGAGATGAGTTAACACTTGGAAATAAGAATATATCTGAAGAGTTCTAGTTAAAAAAAATATTAATAACTAACATTCTCAATTGCACAAATTGCATTTGTAGAAAAACTAGGTGGAAAGGTAACAGCGATCCGTGCGCCTTTGGCGTTGAGTCATGCCGGCCACATGACGACGGAGATGTCTTCGGACAGTGTTGGCTCTTTGGCTTTGAAACGGAGATAAGCACCGCCCCCTAGAGTTGGCAACGACTAGCACGTATGTGCGAGGGGAACCTTTACCTTTACCTTTGGTGGAAAGGGAACAGTGTTCTGTGTGCTTTTGGTGTTTAGTCATGCTGTCCACATGACCAGAACTGGCTCTTCAGCTTTAAAACAGAGATGAGCATTGCCCCCTAGAGTCGGGAACAGCTAGCACATATGTGCGAGAGGAACCTTTACCTTTACCTGATAGCACACAGTATGTCAGAAATCTTGCACAGTAGCTCCTGGCTTGAAGAATTCAGAGCTACATGTCTGCAATTAGATGCATTGTTTCCTGTGAAAATGTATTTATAACTCTACTATTAACTTCCTTAAGTATTTTACTGCTAGCACTGTACCAAGAACAGGACAACTGGTGAATTCTCGCTCTTTGAGTGTCTCTACATCTCAAGATGCTTTCTAGTATACCAATCTGTAGTTGGCTTTGTTTTTCCACATAGGTGGCATATTTCCATATAAGCAACTAAGCATTAGCGTATAGATTGTATAAACTTTCTCATTAAAAAATGGTGCTAATTACTAATGCTTTGCATATAACAGATTCTCATTTTACAAAAAGAATTAAAACAATATATCATCTTCATAGACGCTGTTGGGCACCAAGCAAAGGGATGTATATACCGATAACCTCCAAGCATACACTAATGCATTCCATACGGGGTTGCTGAATGTGAAAAAATCATACATTAGTGCTTAAAATACTGCAGTGGCCACCAATTTATTTCTGGACAAAATACACAGTATGAATCATTACTTTTAAAGCTGTACCTGGCTTAGGACCCTGTTACTAAGGCTCTAATGCTGACTGAGAGAAATTGAGGAGTTTTACCCATAATTGCCCAGAGCTCATTTGGCAGTGACTCAAGACAGCTTCCTCTATCGTTGCTCCAGGTCTTAAGGAGACACCCCTTGTACAGTACAAGTCTTTATTAACTGTTACAAAACTCCTTAAAATATACTTTTTGCACAGGATTTCAATGTTGATTTCAACTATTCAATCTAGTTCTTTAATTTTTATTTTAACTGTTTTTACTGTTTGCATTTTCAAGTTGTTGTTTTGTTAATTGCAATGAGACTTTACTTCTCTATCAAGTTAAATAAATAAAATAAATTCGCAATAGATGAGCATATCTCATCATAACATTACCTATTCCTGAATTACTTACCATACTGGCCCTAAATTTATATATTTTTTGAGAATGCTGCCCACTGTGTAATATGTAACACAAATGTGCCAAAAAACAGCTAATTTAATCTTCATATAGAGACTGGGTGATTTTTTTTAATTTGTTGAAATTTGTCATGGTATAGCAAGTCACTCTTTTCAACTAATTATTAGAACATAATCTGCCTGTTCCTCTGGTGAGAGCACAATAGGTCCGGGGCACACCCAGTACCTGATTTTCCCATGGGCCTTTAATGAATGAAAGTGTTTCACATTTTGTTTCTTTGTGTTTTAAAATTACAGTCTCAGCCCATACAATTTAAAATTGCACAATAATGCAAAATCTTATGCTGAGCACTAAAGTGAAATATGCAGTAATTAAATATTTTCTAAATAGTAGCAGCTTATTATGGAACATTCTCCTACAGAAGAATGATGCTCCTGGCATTTTGATAAAAGGCCAAAGCAACCTTTTTCCAATTGATTTTGACCTTTAGCTTAGGAGAATGCTACTTTTAATACAGTGGTGGGTTTCAAAAATTTTTACTACGGTCTGTGTGTGTGGCTTGGTGGGCGTGGCATGGCTTGGTGGGCATGGCAGGCAAGGATACTGTAAAATCTCCATTCCCTCTCCAATCCAGGGGAAGGTTACTGCAAAATCTCCATTTCCTCCTGATCAGCTGGGACTTGGGGTGGGGAAATAGATGGGGGTAGGGCCAGTCAGAATTTTTACTACCAGTTCTCCGAACTATTCAAAATTTCCACTACTGGTTCTCCAGAACTGGTCAGAACCTGCTGAAACCCACCTCTCTTTTAATATAGATTTTTTTTTAAAAAATTCTTGATTTGTATTATTTATGTATAATAGTAAGACTTCTTTCACAAGATATATTAGGATTAGATTAGGTTCCAAATATTATGAAGATAAATATTAATTAAATAATTTTTAGTCAAATATGTATATCTTTGAATGTGAAAGAATTTAGAGTTATCAACACTATTATAATTACTGCTTCTATAAAGCATAGGCTGGCTCACAATTTGAAATTATAGTGTTAAGAGCTAGCTGGTTACTTAAAAATAATGCAATTATATAAAAATCCAAGAGTGATAATATACTTTAAACTTGTCATATTCAAAAATATTATACTGAACTTTATTTTATTAGGTACTAAGGTGATATAAAAAATTGCTTCATCCTGAATCAGATTATTTACTCAACTTGTTCAGTACTGAATTCTGTGGTTGGCTGGCCGATCTAGACATGTCAGGATTAAATGAGCTTTAACTCTTGCGCAATATACTAGAAATAATAGGTGTGCAAGATCTTACATTAATCTTAATGAATACTTGCCCAAACTCTTCTAAACTGTATACTTGATTATTAAATTTGTTGGCTTCAAAGTCAGTGACACATGCATAAGACAAAAGTTCCCAAAAGCATCAAAACTGGAAATGTTAGTCATAGGTTTTCTTTTTATGTTATTTATGGAATCAGACTTTGGACTCAGTTAGAAAGTAGATCTTGGTCTTTACATGCACATGACAAAATAATCTCTCAGAAAATAGAGAATAAATGGAGGATTTATTGATGAAAAATGGTGCCAGGAAAAAATTATTTGAAAATGACCTTAAGGTCCAGACAACTTTTAAGTTAATCTTTAAAAGGTAAAATAAATAAATTAAAATATTTAAATACCCAATATTTTTTTTAAAGTCAATTGTAAAAATGAATAGTTATCCTGGATGAAATTGAAAGTGGAGATTAAAGTGAAGACTGGGCCAAGCTTGTTTGCAAATAGGCAAAAATACTGATTTTTCAATCTTGTAAATATATTTAAACTTACTCTAGAGGTTTGGTCATCAACACTTGACAGGCTCATATGATAACTGAGAGAAATACTCTCCCTAGCATTAGATCTGAACATCTTTTACCATGTACATTCATTACTTTATAGCAATAGTTCATATTAGCATGATGCAACTAAGAGCAGGACTATCAAGGAAGAAAATTATGATCCTAGGTCCAGATACAGGCCACCTGCAACCAAACAAATTATAACTGGCAAGAAAGGCATAAGAAGGAAACTCAGAATTTAAATATAGGGCATGGGTGTCAAACTTGATTGTGTCACATGAGATATTGTGATAAACCGTGACTTTTTTTCCTTTGTGGAGCCAGAGTGGGCATGGTCTGCACGGCCGCCAGTTTGACACCTCTGATATAGGGCAAGATATATACATAGACCTAAATTCTTCATTTTTGTAAAAGCTAGTTTTCCTCATAATGATGGTTCTTTTAATATACAGCAAAGTTTCTCAAGCTGAATCCTTGGCTACTAGATGGCTAAATTCTTAGAGAAACAAGAATTAATGCATTGGCCTGGGGACAATCCTTCATTCCAAGATAATAATAAATTCACCTATAACTCTCAGACCATTATATCCACATTGAAATTTGAATATGATTAACAATTTGAGTGTCTACAATTTACATAATTTTAACTACAATATTATTAGAATATTATAAAGTATCAACACAATGAGTTAAAGCAAAACTAATTACATACAAATGAATATACTGTTTTGTAAAACAACTAATTTGCAGTTCTGAATACACTCACTTAAAAAGTTCACTAAGAGGAACTTTCTTCTGAGTAAAAGTCCATAGCCATCAGATTAGCAATGTTTTGTTCTTAACAAGGGTTTATGTTATTCTAAATCCATTGTACGGTACAATATATAAAAAGATTGAACAATTAATTACTGTACTTTTAAAAGATTTTGAAGATTTATAGCGAAACATTTCAGCCTATAATAAACTACAATACTGAAGCTAAGTCACGTTTCCTATGTAAATCAGTATAATTTCAATTGCTAAACTATGATTTTATGCAATTTTACTCAGTGTTATAAAGCTATCGGACAGATGAAAATGCACAATTGGAAAGAAAAGATTGTCAAATCCTCATCAATTGAAGAAAGTTTGTTTTATAAGTGGTTCAATAAAAGATAAAGTACTAGTATTAATTATTTGACTTATAGAAATACATTTTGTATTACAAAGTATTTAAAATGCTAATAATTATTTAAAATTTAATAATTACATTATCTCTGCTTCAAAGCTTAAGCCATATTCATTCTAGACATAAATTTCATGTAAAAGATTTTTACATATCTGTTTTAACTATAGAACCATCTACTTCATTGTTGTCATAACTGCTAATAATTAACTTGCTTATCAACACTGTATCAATATAGAAGTGAAAAACATGGCAAAAGTAAGAATGAAATGGTTGACTCCCTAATTATGCAGATATACATTTACCAATAAAAGGGAGACACAGTTCTTAAAACCCAAAGTCCCTCCTGAACATCTAATAACATGCTAGAATAATTTGTTTCATTGTTTGGAAAGGAAATTCCTAAGTTCATACTGAATACAAAAGATAAACCATGCATGTCGGGTATTTCGTCTTATTTTGAGGTACAACACCCTACTGTCCAGTCATAACAATCTTAAAATCCTGGCGTTTTACAAACAGCTCTCACTTTTGCCTGGATAACACTCTTGATTGTCAGAAAGAGAGTAGGACACAAAGCAGAGTAAGGATTTAGGAAATACAGATTAAAAAGGTGGCGTCAGAAACTTCCAAAAGTTCTACAGATTTATGTTCCAGGCTGAGAGAACTCTTATTCTTTTCCATGCTGAACAGCACACACTATTTATATTTATACACTATTTATTTAGTGTATAAATAAAATTAAAACACAAACACCATAGTCAAGGTTTATGGGATAACTCTGATATTAAATTGCCACTTTCAGGCACTCTTTGCTTAACAATAGTAGTTCAATGAAATTCATAGTAAAAAACATTTAATTGAATATAAAGTAAATATACCTAGATTACTGGGATAAATGTCACGTTATTAGTTCTAATTCCTGCCTAGCAGAATAGTCCCTGAATTAAACACAAAATAGGAATATTAAGTACTAGTTTTTTTAGCAGTTAATATAGAATTACTAAATTGATTTCATTGATTCTTGCTCTTCCCAATATTTATCATAATATGGCATCGTGCATCTTGAAACTAATATTCTGTTTCTTACTGTCTAATATGGATCAATCTTCATCTTCATCTTTGTGAAATTTTGAAATATTCCATAATAGTTTTAATCTGCTCTTTAGGTTATATATTTTGAGATCTTTCTCCCTCTTTTCACAAGACTTTGTTTATATTCATATAATCATCCACAATGACATTTCTAAATTCATTCTGACTTGTTTAAATCTTTTTAAAAATATGGTGTCAAGAAGCAGACCCAGTCATTGAAGATGAGTCTGACTAACACAAAATAAAGTGAAATGATTTATTCCCCTACATGTATATGGAGGGGTGTGTGTGTGTCTGTGTGTCTGTGTGTTTCTGTGTGTGTGTGTGTGTGTATTATTTAAGGAAATGATCTTATTAAAACATTAGATAAACTTGGTTGCATATGTTAATTAGTAATAGTCACCAAATTATTTTGAAATAATAAATTGTTTTCACATCCATTATAGAATTCTCCCTCATAGGTATTAATATTAAGCTGAATGGTCCCTTGATTGTCTGTTATCACATTTTAAGATAGGGACATTTTCTGTCCTTCAGTCATCTGACAGTTAATAGGTTTGTCTCAGTGATGGTATTCCAATTTTTTCCCTAAGGCAGCATCTTGCTGTGAGTGACATCTAGTTGGCCATGCCCATTTAATCACATGACCCCCCCACAAGCCACGCCCACAGAACCCAGTAGGAAAAAAAATTGAATTAATACCATATTTTTCCTTAACATCACAATTCCCCGAGGCCCTGGAGCCTCCACCCGCTCGCCGCCTGCTCTCCCTTAAGTGTGATACGTCACCCCATTTCCCCCCTTTCAGAGGCTCCGGCCCTTAATCTTCCCACTTCCTCCCCCACGACCATGTCTTTCTTCATCCTGCGGCCACTACCTTACCTTTCTCCCACAGCTGGCTTCAGGGAAGGCAAGCTAGGACTGAGCCATCGCCGCTGGGCTCCCTGGCAGTCCGCATCACACCTCCCTTGTCACGAGATGCCTGCAGCAGTCTCCTCTTTTTTTTTTTTTGGTGCGAGAAGCCTCCCAGTTGCTGCTTTGTGAGGCAGAACCAAACCGGCAACGGCGGCTGGCTGCAGGCTTCTTGCACTGAAAACTACCAGCCTCTGCTTCTCACTAGTAGTTTTCCACACAAGAAGCCTGCAGCCAGCCACCACTGCAGGCTTGGTTTGGACTGGCAAAGATGGAGCCCAGCGGCGATGGTTCAGCCCTGGCTTGCCTTCCCTTGCAGGGATGAAAAAAGAAAGAGATTGAGTAAGGACTGGGGCCTCTGAAGGATGGGAAATGGGGTGACGTGTAGCGAAGGTAGAGTGAATGGCATGCAGGAGGAAATCCAGGAAAGGCCAGAGCCCAGGAATGGTGCGTTCCCTGACTCAGCTGAGGCAGATGTGAGTGGGCAGAGGCTCCACAGCCTTGAGGAATGGTGCATTCCTTGGCCCTGGCCCCTGACCCAAGGCAAAGGGTGAGTGGGTGGCATGCTTATCTTTGGTGAGCTGAGCAGAGCGGGCGAGATGCAGAGGCAACTGGTGAGGAGATTTTCTGGGTCGCATGACGAAGGTGACATATATAGGGTGGGGGTAGACAGGGTGGGGGTAGACAGGGTGAGCAAGTGTCAACTGGCAGGCAGGATGAGCGAGCGGCAACCAGGGGACTGGGGAGGGAAGGGCCAGCCAGAGGTTGCTACCAGTTCGGTGACCCAGGCCAAATTTCCCCTACCGGTTCGTCCAAGCCAATGCGAACCGGCTGAATACCACCTCTGGTTTGTCTCCAGAATTTCTCAAAGATATGCAAACTATCAAGCAACTCATATTACTTCTGACATTTAAAGTAATTCAAATAAATCATCTTCAAGATGAAATTGGAAGAAATGGTCTTTTGTTGGGAAAGGAAATCAGAGTAGAAATTGAGAAGCTTATTTTTATATGCTATTTGTTAGCATTTTGCTAAATTTTACATTTTTATGCTACTTCTTTTGTCTTCTTTATATTGTAAACATAATCGAAGCCCTTTTGTTGTCTTTAACATTCTTTACCAATATAAACTTATTCTGAACTTTAATATTTGTGATGTCATTGTTGCAATTCTGGATTATTTCTATGTATTCTTTGTAACTGCCCCTCTTTCCATTTTATATAATGGGAGTTTTATAATTTAAAAGAGATCAAAAGCACCATTCCCTACATTGTCTGACTCACAGTTAAACCACCATTGCAAACAAATTTAGCATTATGCCAGAAGAACTATCTCTTGATCAGATATAGTTTAAATAATGGTTAATTTTCTTCTTTTATAGAATATTATTATATGCTAATATTTTGCGAAGTTTTGTTAACTGACTTACAAATTGAAGATAATAGGCAACATTAATTTTCCTGTGTATTTTTAATACAGGAGAGGTTCTGGTTTTCCACAGCATTGAAGTCATTTGAAGAGAGCCTATACAGCACCAAAACATCTTGTATCTAAAACGTATCTTTTATGAATGTACTATCCTGATAATGTATTCCAATATTCATATTTGCTGCTACTTGCAAAATTGATTCCCTAGGATCTGCAATTCCAACATAAACATTGTACTACATCATTCTCTATTTGACAGCAGAAATGAGCTCTGCTCAAAAATTCTTGACTTTGCAAATTTGTCACAAAAGTTACTATTCCACAAGCATTTTAACTAGAAATGTTTGCTTTCAATTTATAGCCAAAAAACAAAAACCCGTACCAGGTTTTGAATATTATCTGGGAAAAGTGATATTAAAATTAATAAAAGGGATAATGAATCTTTTATGAAAAAGTTACTTTCTGTCAAGCAGTTTATAACATCAGGCAGAAAAATAATATCAAAAACATCATCAAAAAAGGACAACAAAGACTGTTTTTTCTGCGCCAACTCAGAAAGCTCAAACTGCCCAAGGAGCTACTGATCCAGTTCTACAGAGGAATTATTGAGTATGTCATTTGCACCTCTATAACGGTCTGGTTCGGTTCTGCAACCCAACAAGAAAGACACAGATTTCAGAGGATAATTAGAACTGCAGAAAAAATAATTGCTACCAACCTGCCTTCCATTGAGGACCTGTATACTGCAAGAAACAAGAAGAGGGCCATGAAAATATTTACAGATCCCTCACATCCTGGACATAAAATATTTCAACTCCTACCTTCAAGCATTGCACACCAGAACAACTAGACATAAGAACAGTTTTTTCTCAAAGGTCATCAGTCTGCTAAACAAATAATTCCCTCAATACTGTCAAACTATTTACTAAATCTACACTACTATTAATCTTCTCATCATTTTCATCATCAGTCTCTTTCCACTTATGACTGTATGACTGTAACTTTTTGTTGCTATCATTAAGGGTTAAATTGCAACCTATGACCATCATTTGTGTTGTAAATGTTATACCTTTGATGTATTTTTTTTCTTTTTTCTTTTTCTTTTATGTACACTGAGAGCATATGCTCCAAAACAAATTCTATTCTATTCTATTCTATTCTAAAATTGAATCAATTCTGTTACATATAATAGCAAATATCTCAAACTCGAATCACATCAAATCACATCAAGAATCACACAATTTTTCACATAACCACTTTGATCTTTCATCTAAAGCACAAAAACACAAGAGAAAATTAAATGCATTCATGTATGATGAAAATAAGGGCCAGGTGATAGTTGACAAATAGACAACATCATTGAAAGCTTCATTCATTCTCTCACTAGAACTTACTATCAAAATACTCAGCATATACTAATTCAGAAACTGGTTAAATTTTATTTAAAGTATCATCTGCAATTATATGTAAAAATAAAGATCATGGTTATATATTATATTTTAATTAAAGTATTTAATTAAATTAATGTAGGATAAAACTGGCTTTTTTGAAATTGGCATTCAATAAATTGTTATTCTTCTTGGATACATCAAAATGTCAAAACTACCCTAGCATGTGATAATTAATTTCACAGACACTGGTGAACTGATATCTTCATGACTATCAGATGCACATGCAGCAAAATCAAATAATGGCAGAGAAACCAGCTACACTAGCTAGCTCATTTCTTTATACCATTCATCTAATAAAAGCTACTAAACTGGTTTGTACAACTTCAAGAATCTTTACTTTTCTTTCATGCAACTTTTCACACTCTGAAGTCAACAAATGTAGGAATTTATTTCTATACAAACAAACATTATGTTTCAGAGTGCATATGTAGTGTTAATATAAAATAAGGGAAAAGGCAAAAATGATTTCCAAAACATTGGTTCTTATTTCTAAGAGACAATTTTTTCTCCTCTAAGTTTTCTAAAATGGGTCAGTATAAAACCTGCAGTATGTGTGTGTGTCACACACACACACACACACACACACACACACACACACACACACACACGTCAAACAGCAAAAATCCCAATCCTTAAGTTTTCTCTTCTCCTAACATTTCAAAGCAGATTGCCATGCTTGGTTGCTGGAAGAATCAAAGATAAATTGCAAGTGTGCAGTTCTGACTGCCTAGCTATCAGATTTGACTATCCAACCATCATATAGAAATATATAAATATTTCAATTTCTGTTTAAAAAGATTTCTATGTGATTTATTTTTATTGCAATTATTAACATGATATGACCTTTGACTCTGAGCCACATTTTATACCTACAGAGGGACATGCTACACCAGTTTATCTCAATGGTCCACAATGATTGTGCTTTGGCAAATTATTATATTGACCTATATAGCAAAGTTATAAAGTGGATGCTTTATCTAGATTCTCAACTGTTAATTTATTGGTCTTGTATTTTCATCCTTATGTAAACAACAGAAGATCTTGCAATGGAAAGTCAAATGAATAGAAATAATTATATATCATTTGCAAAACCTATTTTTTAAACCCACATATGGTATGCTGTTCATCTTTAAAAGCTGGATTCACTGACTACAGGCTATTAGAAAATGGTGAAAAACTTGCTGAGCTCTGGGAAACAAAAACCACAATCAGTCAAATGTGGCTGCATTGAGTCAAATATTCTGGAGTCACTGCAGTATTTGAAAACTTTTCTGCAAGGAGGAAAATGACATAGTTACTATAGTCCTAATTTCCCCTGCACTTTTTTTGTTTAGTACAGAAGAACAGTCAGTTGAAAGTGTGATTGACAAGTTCAAGAACAAAGGCAAAGATAATTGTTTCTTATTGAAGAGAACTTTAAAAAGCACTCCCATATTTTAAATTTGATACATATCAGAAACAAATCTTTTTGCTTAGTGTATTGACAGGTCTGAAGAATATACAGCCCTTAGTAAATTTTGTATTCTAAATTACGCAAATCCTTAAACTAATCTAGGCTAATATCATATAGAACATTTTTATTAGAAACCTAATCATGTTCAAAACAGAGGCCTATCTAATCCATGGTTCTTAATCCCTAGCTGATCAGAAATTTATGGGAGGCCCTTACTTAGGATATGAGCATAAAAATACTTCACTAACCAAGTTCCCAGCAAGTGGTGTGCTAAAGTTAGTCTTTAATACAGATACAGTCTTTAATATCTGTATTAAATGGAATCTAGTTCCTTTTTTAAATTATCCTACATCTTGCAGTTGTGTATTCTATCACATAATCATGTGCTGTGAAATACTTATTTTATCTGACTTAAAACTCTCACAATTAAAACAGATATTAGTATAAAAAAACCAAAGTTTTTAATTCCTTACTCAATAAATTTCAACATAAAATTAATAGAGCTATCCATTCCAATCTTACAGGGTGGTTCTCAGTTCCACCAGACCAAAACTCCACTAATGTAGAATAGAATAGAAATAGAATAGAATTTATTTATTAATTTATTCTGGCAATCCTTATGATTTATATTGATATATTGACCATCAATTGTGTTGTAAATGTCGTACCTTGATGAACGTTTCTTTTCTTTTATGTACACTGAGAGCATATGCACCAAGACAAATTCCTTGTGTGTCCAATCACACTTGGCCAATAAAAAATTCTATTCTAAATTCTATGTATGGATATACAATAGTTAGGCAATTTTATCCAAATATCTTTTACTATATAGTAAACATCATGGTATTTAGGATCCCATTTTATTTTAATATGGCTATTTCATAAAAAATGCTAAATCATAATATTGTTTGTTAGACAGTGGTTTGCTTAGCAGGATTTGTGGCCACAACTACTTGGTTTATAAATTAAGATTATGGCTCAGCATATTGTTCAAAGACAACCAAATATGATTTATTTCATAAACTATGATTTTTTAGAACATAGCATGAATCAGGTCATTAAGCAATAGCTTTCTTGCATCTTTAGAATCTTTTCCTCAGGTGCTCAATTTCCCATAAATAATAATTCTCTCTTTCTCTCTGGTGCTCTTCACCTGTTATTTTTAGTTGGTAAGAACATTAATCTGAATAATAATCTTATACATTATAGTGATATGCAATACATTACATCAGTGCATCACCTGAGGATACTGTATCTAGGCTATATAAGTCAAGTAGAGCAGAGATATCTGCAGAATTTCATGGTTTCATCAAAATGATGACTAAAGCATTGTAATACACCCAGCTTTTTCCTATTTTAAAGGGACATTACTAAATGTATACCAAAGAGGCGAAACTTGCATCAAAATAAAGCAATTCTGCTTTTTCCATGTACAGTATTCTCTAATTATCCATAGTTGAGAATAAATATACATGCACACACAAAAAATATATAGGATAACCAAATCTTTTTTGACAAAAAGATGACAAGAGTCAAGATTTTCAATGTAATATAAACTCTGACTCCAAAACCTTTGAGTATTTCCACATTGTATAAAGACTAGCATCGCTGAATCTAAACTTGGATAAATTAATACTCATTTTGACGAACAGATTTAGAAAGGTATTTCTGTTCTGTATTCTGTTGAGTATTAGTTTTACAAATTCATTTCAGATGCAACATTGGTACAGGTTAGACAACCACATAACACTGGAGGGCTTTTTTATCAGCTTTGGCTGAAAAACTATATATACCTTTATTTGAACAAGATTAACACCTTGATGCAATTGATGCAATGATAACTTTAGAGCTGGATTATTGTAATTTGCTTTTCTTAGAGTAAACCCTGAAAGTAATAGTTACTGTAAGTAGTTATGTCCCTTCAAGGTCTTGTAGATTCCTTGTGTCAATAAAAACTGTCCCTTGGTTGAGAGTTACCTTCAAGCCCCTTTTCAATGTTCTTAGAATATGCATATGCATAACTATATTCAGTATGGTATGCACTCCAAATTTTTTTGTCTAAATATGATAAAGTTAACCAAATAATTTGGTGGTCTTTTGAAAAAATATTAACAAGCCTTTCAATGCCTCTTTCAGATCTCTTCAAAGATACCCAGAAGTTACAGAAAGAATGGAAGAACTTTATTAAGATTTATTTTCCTCTGCATTTGAGAATCCTAATATCTTAAATGTAGTTTGCTGCTTGTCACCACCCTGGTAATATAACCAAGAAATTATCTTTCCTCAGCTGTGAGGTGACTCATCTCAGTATAAGATGTGCTTTGTGCTTATCCAGTCTAGGTAAGAAACTAAGAGAAGGGGGAAATTGGTCTCTTTAATATTCCACTGCTTACATCATGCGTCTCAGCATCTGAACAGGTGAAATCACACCCTTAGAATAAACTGCTCAGCTAAGCACAAGTATTATTGGAGATTGTTGGTTCTGGAATTATCTTGAATAGTAATGATGCATATTTTTGTTTGACCATGTCAGTTGAATACCAGGAATGTCTCCTGGTTATTATTATTTTTTTGTAGTGTAGTATTTTGAATTTTAAAACTCTTAATTATCAGTGGAGAGAAGAGCCATAAGATTTAAAAATGTTAGATCGTTCCACATTTATCTTCTCTCAACTTAGCATCCAGGGAAAAAGATGCACCTTCCTTCCGTACAAAGTGTTTCCCCTTTTCCCCTGCAAATAGAATAGACGCAGCTGTATCCAGACTCGGATGTTCCTACTACAGAAAGAGAAAGGGCAAAAAGAGCAACTTAGTAGGACACAAGAAATTACAACCAGGTTCCTCTCTCAAACCTTCTACAAATAAACGGTATTTTATGGGGGACCAGAAGAGTAAGATAGGAGGTAGAAAAACCCTGCCAACGAAAGGGAGGCAATTATTGTAAACTCACCCGAGGAAACAGAGGAGCCGGACAAACTAGAGTTGCTGGATGTGGCCATCCTCTTCCCTTCGGCTTCCTTAGTGACTAGTCCAGGCGGTTCTGCTGCTGTTTGGTTGTCTCTGCCGCTCCCGACCCATTTCAAAGTGCGGGAGCCGCGTCTAGCAAAGCAGCAACAGCAGGCGCTGCTTGGCCTTTGCTTGCTCCTTGTCCGAATAACGTGCTGTTGTAACTGGTTTATTTGGGTCCCTTGGAGGCTTGGCAAGGAGGAGAAGCTGGCCAAGGAAGGCTGCCGGGATGTGTCCAGCTCCTTTCTCTCTGCCCGAGGAATAAGAAGCTTCCCAGTGACTAGAACCGCCCCAGCAGTTCTTTTTCCCCTCGCCTTTTCCCCTCCCTTCGCCTAAACGGCTTAAGCCTTGACAAGCGAAGCAAGCGACTCCACCTCCTCTGCCGCCACCGCCTAAGCTTCCCTCACGCACACAAAGGAAGCGGAGAAAAAGACAGGCGGCAGCCCCTGGGATAGCGGAGGGGACAGCCCAGGGTTCAGGCACCGACGGAGTCCCGCGCGAGAAGCGAAAAAGGCTCCAAGAGCGTCCAGTCTGAACCTGCCCCTGTGGCTGCCGCTCTCTTCGCTGGCTGGCATCAGGAGAGCTCTCGCTCCTTCCATGTGCCAAGGCTGGTCCAACATTGGGAAGCGGAGGCAGGTCGCGCCGCCTTCTAGGGGAGGGAAGAAGCGGGGAGGCAACAGCGAGAAGGCGGGTCCCCAGCGGTTGCCTTCGGGTGCGCTGGGTGCCTGTTGCGTTTTCCGGTTCTCAGGTGCCAAGTATGCCAGTCTGATTGGGTCACCTCCTCTCCCGGCCCTCTCTGTTAAAACAGGAGAAAAGTGTCGCCTCCTGTTAATCTCAATTGTTGTAAAGCTCAGTGACCAGATCACCTGTTGGAGATTTCTATCAATTTCTATGAAGGTGGAAAGCAGATAACAACCGCTCTTACAATTATTGGAGCAGTGGCTCACCAATTTGGTGCTTCTTCTTCAGCGCTTCTTTAAATTGGTCTTCTGCTAGAGCAGTTAATTTCTGGATTGGGGAGAGCCATCATGTCCTTTGCCTTAAACTGCAGAGTAATTTGGGACATCTCCAGAGAGAATTCTGTCCTGCAGGTTTTCATACTGTGGCTGACAAGCAACCTTAAAGGAACTTTATTTTTGGAATTTCTGTCATAAAACTATTGAATATTACATGTATCTTCCATATCAAATTCTTTTGTATTCAGATATCCTTTCTCAATTGGTCTTTAAAAACACATTCTCTTTCATAAAATACTTGTCTAAATCACAGTTTATTCAATTGACACAGCTTTATGAGAATACAGGTAGTCCTTGACTTACAAGCACAATAAAGTCCAAATTTTTTATTGCTAAGTAAAAAAATTTGTTAAGTGAATTTTCCCCCATTTTACAACCTTTCCTGCTACAGTTGTTAAGTGAATCACTGCAGTTTTTAAATTAGTGACACAGTTGTTAGGTGAATCTGGCTTCTTCGTTGACTTTGCTTGTCAGAGGGTCATAAAAGATATGACCTTTTACATGTTCCTGGGACACTCCAACCATAATAAATACCTGCCAGTTGCCAAGCATTTGAATTTTGATCACGTGACCATGGGGATGCTACAATGGCCATAAGTCAAAAAATGTCATAAGTCACTTTTTTCAGTGCTTTGTAACTTTGAACGGTCACTAAACAAACTGCTGTAAATCAAGGACTACCGTATATAGTGCACTGCACTATAACCATAATTTAACAAAACCATCTCAGTCTGAACAATACACTAGGCTGAAATGTAACTGGTCTATTTATGTTCTGTATATTTATGATCACAGCCATTGACAATGAGCCATTGTCAACATTGCCCTAAATTATCATATGGCTTGTTTAATTTGAGTATTCTGCCATATAAACAGCTAGGACTCTGAAGATTTTATTTTAGCTGCATGGCCTCAAAATAAATTGGCTAAAATTGCAACTTTTCCACTGATAGTGGTAATAAGAATTCAATGGTGTTGCATTATCATGACACCCAAACATAAATTAGCAATTCTGTTTGTTTCCACAAAAGGCACCTATCTACTGACTACCTGGGATTATATTGGGGATGGATAGAGACAAAACTGGGCAACTTGTATGAGAAGATAGCTTTTGTGCCTTGTACACCATATAGCATATTATGATTTATAATATTTATATTTTATAACTGTGGGTTTGTCTCCATGTGAATACTTTATGGATATTTGCATAAGAGCTTCCTACAATTCCTATTTCAAGTGTTTATGAATTTTTTTTATTACATGTAGCTCATTCTACAGATCTGAAATCAAATTTTATTTCAAAATATGTTGGCTACTGACCTTAAGGACTTTTGTTTATGAGGTGCAAATGAAAAAGCTGCTAGCTTTTTTCACTGAGGACATACATAGATACAACATGAACACCTATTCCTTAGGTTATTTGGAATAATGACAAAGGGAACTGAAAGGTCATACTTGACATAATTTTGTCTTACGATAATGTTTTCTGAAAAGGAAGGGAAAGAAGAGGAAGATGCTCATGGCTATGCTTCTTTCTGCTACATGGATTGATGATTGGAAGTGTTAGGTTGCTCTGTCTCTCTTTTTCCACAGAAATAAATTGCTTACTTAGGAGACAATATATGTCAGACAATATGTAACATGTGGGACTTGAATTCTCATTCAATTTCTGGTTGTCATTTATTGCTTTTCAACCTAGCCAACTAGTGATTGAATGTTCATCACATGACAGTAGGAAATACTGTGATGACGTAAATGCAAGGACTATTCATAAAGTTACTTTTCAGTGTAACCATAATTTAAAATTGTTGCTAATCAAGATCTCTCTGTATAATTTCAAAACCCATGAAGTAGTTAGTTTGTATCCTGAGATAAACCCAATTTGGTAAATTTGTTTATTTATTTGTTGATTAAATTTATTGGTTGCCCATCTTATCACAGACCACTCAGGCCAGCTTATAGAGCATATAAAAACTATGCACTATAAAATGAAATACTCAACCCCAGCTAAAAGATGGGGATGGAGGCAGGATCTGTTATTAATCTATCAATCACTCCCAATGTGAACTCCTCCCATTAGAGCCCCATTGGAGCCAGGTCTTTTGGTTCTTGTGGAAGGTCAGGAAAGTTGGAGTCAGCACCCTGGAGGACAGGATGTTACAAAAGGAAGGAGTGATGGCAGAGAATGCTCTTCTCCTGGACTTGCCAACCAGAATAAACCAGCAACATGCTCCCTCTACCAGGACAGATAGGATGGCCTGGAAACAAACCAGCAGCCAGTGCAGCTCATGGAACAGTGGTGTTACATGGGCCACTCCTAGGGTCCCCAAAATAGTCCATATTGCCACACTCTACACCAACTTTAGCTTCCAAATGCTCTTCAATGGAATAATCAAAACATAAAATGACTAGGGCTTGAATGATTGAATTCCTAATTAAGATTCCTAATCCTACAAAGGCTGCAACTGACATACAACTGAAGTTGTACAAAGGTTCTCCTAGTCATAATTAAGAGAGTTGAGCAGAAGATATGAGTCCAGGAGAACCCCCAAGTTGTAGACTGGATCCATCTTGGGTAGTGTCATTCCATCTAGAACTAAAAATGTCAAAGTCCTGGATCTTTCTGCTACTCTAAATTGATATAGTTCCAGGAAGTGTCCATTGATTTTAAAAAGCTTTCTCAAATACTCCAAAACATCAATATTGAGAGGAAAATATTCTTCACAAATTAAAAAATAAAGAGGACATACTTAGAAATTAGAAGATATATTTTTTCTGCATTAAATGCAAAATTAAATTTCTGATGAGGAATATAGTCCCCAATATTTTCTATTAATATAGTGCACCTGTTAGTAAATTTTATGCATTTTGTTATTAATATTTTGATAATTTTTGTCAATGCCTTCAGTAAATATTATCAATTTTGAAATATAAATCATGACTTTGATAAACAGATAACAACACTGATTACCAGATATGGGGATTGGGCAAAGAGCATATTGTATTATAGGAGAGATCAGATTCATTTTCCTAATATATAATTAAAAATGTTTCTGTACTGCTGGCATGCAGCACAAGAAATTAATTTAAATTAAGGTTAAACAAATTTTAAAACATTCTCTATAGATCTTTATGCACTTTATGGAAGATTTATGATGCACTCTAATTAGATTAGATATACAAACAGGAATTAGGATAGCAATTAATTTGCAATATATTGCTGAAAATAAAATGCCCCCCAAATACTCTGTTTAAAAAGATAGCCAGTCCTAATCTGAGTTAAAAATATGAAACACATTCAGAAAGCAGAACAATAGAAGTTTTCTGTTATCAGTTATCACCTGAACAATTAACTGAATAAGCAGCCATTGATTTCATCTTTCTATTAAACAGAAGTATTTTTCTATTTAAGTTATAATGTTTATGAATTGTATCTGTCTGTCTACTGTATCAATATATGCAACTTCTGTACAAATCTATAAATCTACTTGTAATTTTATTATACATTTTTTCTTGCAATTAATAAATTGCATCCATAGGTTCAGAAGGCAGTTCTCTGAATGCAAGGAAACTAACTTATCCTTATAATAAAATGAAAGCTTTGGGGACAGACAAAACAAGGAAGAAAAAATTATACCTTAAATATGTAAAAGCATATGCATAAAAACCTATTAAGAAAGCAGTATTGAAGAATTCATGTACAATGAAGAGAGAGAGACATAATCATTTACTTCTTTCATCTGAAGTCCAACATGTTTTATTCTTTAGCAATTTACATGCTTCTAGCTATTTGTTTTTTCAAAAGTATCTAAGAAAATGAAATTTCAAATGAATGTGATGTCTTCATTAATAAATATACCACAAAGCAGAAAACTGCAAAAATATTATGCCAAAATTGCAACCTGAGTAGTGCAAAGATTTTATTTGTGGCATTTATCCAGCCCTAAATATCAGATATAGAATGTTCTTTGCCAAGTCACAAGAGACATGAATTTTGTATATGAGGGTTGTTTTCAATAACTTTATTGGCAAGCTGTAAAATAAACGTATTTGTGAACAAGATATTCTGGTGGAGTTCTTGATGCTTTAATTCTAGTTTTGTTGTTAATTCAGTTACTCAGTTTGACCCAAGGCGTTGAGCTCGGTAGTGCTAATATGGTGATCTTTGTTTCAGTCTCTCAGATTAGTAGCAACAGAAAATGGAAGAACAACTAGTATGCAAGGTTGGCTATATATTACTAGTATATAATATATCACTGAAAAATTCTTGCTGGGGGTCTGCCAATAAATAATTGTATAGCGGTACTACGTATGTTAATGTACATTAATGTAGATGATGTTATGCTTTGCAAGACAAATTTAATTGCAATCCCATGGTTATTAAACTGGTGAATTACTTTTCCCGCACTCCACATGAAACTGTCTTCAAAGATCATTCAAAAAGTTCAGTTTATTCAGAATGCAAGTGCAGGAAGTGATGTGAATGGCTTGGCAGGCCGATTTGACTCCAGTGCTTCATGGGCAGCACTGGGAGTTTTATTCAGATAATACAGGTAGTCATCATTTAACAACCTCTTGTTCAGATACCGCTCAAATTTTACAACAATGCCAAATAAGTGGTAGTTACAACCAGTCCT
Organism: Ahaetulla prasina; assembly: GCF_028640845.1. Taxonomy (NCBI): domain Eukaryota; kingdom Metazoa; phylum Chordata; class Lepidosauria; order Squamata; family Colubridae; genus Ahaetulla; species Ahaetulla prasina. The sequence continues at coordinate 101,723,259 of NC_080542.1, forward strand.
TGTACTTATGGCCTTGGTCACATGACTGCAATTTATGAACTTTCCTATTGCCACTACATGGTTGAAGGCAATGAAGGCAACTAGGACTGCTAGACTACGCAATACAGTCCTGTGCTTTTTCAACTTATAACGGTGTCATTTAATGACAGAGTTTCCAGTTACAATTAGTGTTGTTAATCAAGGACTGGCCAAGATTAAAGAGATTAAATTCAGTGACATGATAATACATACTCCAAGATTAATATCAGATTAACAATCAAACAATACCCCAAACAAGGAACTGCCAACAAGTCAATAGTAAATAGCCCAACCAAAGAACCTCCAAGACCACCAATGCTGACAGGGCAAGCCATTAGAATATAAGTGACATTTTTGAATTTATTGGCTTCCCATCTTACCATAGAGGTTATTGTATGTATATTGTTTCCATTTTTGTGTATAGTTAGCTTCTTCTGGGAAGTTATGCCTCTTTCCAAAACTAAAGTTTTATGGCAAATACTATATCTTTATTAGATTTCTTTGTATTGCTCAGCAACGCCATGTGCTCTTTGGCAGTTCAGCAATATGTTTTCTTTTTAAGCACAACCAATTGATTCAGCTTAGCAGACAGAAGAGCTTGATCAGCTGTACCTAGATCTATTGATGGAAAACCGTAACAATGCTGATTGATGAGACTCAGAATAACAGAAGTAATACATTGCCCAGTTACAGCAGAAAAGAAAGTTTTGAAGTATTGATTCTCAGCCAGAATGTCATAGTACACTAGAATGGTAGAAACTTCTTCTAGAAGAATTTTACACATTTTTTAGATGACTATGTAATTATTGATTAATTGATTGACTGATTGACTGACTGATGTGATTATGTACCCAAAAGTTAATGTTGACCCTTTGTGACTACATTGATAAGTTTTCTCCAGGACGATCTGTCCAGGAATGTGGTACTTGAAATTGAGTCCAACCTTGCTGATAGTGATTCTTTTCTTCTTGTCTTTCTTTTCCTGTTTTCCAGAATCAAAGACTTCTCTAGAGAATTAGACTTTCACATTATGTATCTGAAATAAAATAATTGGATCCTGAAAGTTATGAAAATTGACACAATTATGGTGAATGCATTTTTTAAAAATCTAAGGTAAGTTACTTGACAAACTAGCTTTCATCTAAAAATGTTAAAACTTTGAAAGCTGTCACTGATATGATGTAAAACTGTCTGCCAGTAACAAAAGCAGGGATGGTTAATCCAGGGGTGAAATCTAAAAATTTCCCCTACCGGTTCTGTGGGCATGGCTTAATTGGTGGGCATGGCTTAGTGGTCAGATGACTGGGTGAGTGTGGCCAATAACAATAAATAATAAAAATAAACAAAGTATACAAAACAATAAGAGTTATCAAAAACAACTTTCACACTTTACACACACACAACACAACACAACACAACACAACTGACTCACACACAATGTAAAAGCAGCTGCACTTCACCCAAAATGGCCCCTGCAACAAGCAGGAACCTCACACAGCCACAAAAAGCTCATGAACCAACTTTCACACTTTATACACACACACACACACACACACACACACACACACACACACACACCACAATACAACTAACTCATACACACACACAAAATACCACATACAGCTTTGTGAGATTTTGTGTGTTTGTGTAGTTAGAGTGAAACACTACATAAACACACCAAATCTCAGAAAGCTGCACAAATATTTTATTATTTTATTTTATTTTTTATTTATATTTTTAGATAAAAGCAGTTAAATTTAAAACTTCCTTTTAAATTTAGATGTGGCAATTTAAAGTTAATTGCTATGTCTAAAAAAAATAAAACTCTTTAAAAAAAACCCAATTAACTATTTTTTTAAAGCTCCCCTCCCCAGTTACTTACCCATTCAAGGGACAAGGCAGGCAGATTGAGTTGCTCACCAATGAGATGGATTGCAGGCTAGCTGATGCAATTGATTGCAGCAGCGGAAGCAAAGCAAGGCAGGAGCGAGCCTGAAAGAAGCAACAAGTAGGCAAGTGGGGACCGGGCGATTGGGTGGGCGTGGGCGTGGGCGTGGGTGGGTGGGTAGGGAGTTTTGCTACCGGTTTTAAAAACTACCCACCCCCATCGCTACCGGATCGCACGAACCGGTCCAAACTGGGTTAATCCTTAAGTAACTACTGAAAGGATATAACTTGATAGCCAATAAGACATTGTGGTAGTCACTGGATAGGATATAACATGACATGTCCTAAGGATCATAATAGATACAATTGTCAATAAGAAATATGAAGATGAGACAATGAAGCAACAGACTAAGCACTAAAAAAATGTATTCTTGTTCAGGCTTACTTGGCGTAGTGATGAATTTAGTTCTACTCCAGAATGTATCATTTATGGTGATAGATTAACCAATAAAACATTAAAACCCAGTAAGCTGAAGAAACATTTCTCACATTTTGCTGAGAAACCTCAGTATTAGAGAAGCTTTTAAAGTCTAGGAAATAACATAGCTTGAAGTTAGCTAAAACAGAGCAGTGTTCAAGAAGGCTATATTTTGTAGCAGAACTATAATCTTCCTTACAGTGAAGTATACAACTCAAACAGAAAAGTCAAGATTCATTCACCCTATGTCTTTATTTAAATATATTTATATGCATGCTATATACCAGTGATGGCTAACCTTTTGGCCATCATATGTCAAAACCGAGGGGGGGATTTGGGGGGGGTCATGCACGTGTGTGGCCACATCCATAATTCAATGTGCCCCGCTCCCCCCACTTTTGGCATGTGATGGCATGGGGGAGCCCACTAGGCCTGTATTTCGCCCTCCTTAGGCAGCAAGGGTGAATATGGCTTCTCCACCCTCCCAGAGGCCCTCCGGAGGCTAGAAACAGCCCATTTGCCAACTTCTGGTGGGATGGAAAGGGCCGTTTTTCGCTCTCCTCAGGCTCAAGAGGCTTTCTAGGAGCCTGGGGAAGGCAAAAATGGACTTTCCCATCTCCCCAGAAGCTGGAAACAGCCTGTTTTGTGACTTCTGGTGGGCCTGGAAGGCCCAAAAATCAGCTGTCCAGTGTGCGCTTGCGTGCTACAGCTGAGCTTGAGCAACCACGCGTGCTCACTGATATGGTTCTGTGTGCCATCTGTGGCACACCTGCCATAAGTTCGCCATCATGGCTATACATTTAAACTAGATAGCTTACAATTCTAAAGTATCAAAAACATCAATAATCTTAATAAACAATAATAAACAATCATCACAGCATTTTGGCTTGAACAAACCAACTCTACCCTCCCAAAATTCAATGCTAATTAGTGTATATATAACATACTTATTCCAAAAGTTATAATCTACTATCTTCCTATCTAAGGTAGGAACCATTCATACTTCACAGTTTAAGCTAGGCCAGAGTGAAGGGAGATGCCTTATAAAGTAATTTTCCATTTCCCTCGCATGTATTCAGAATGTAGATTTTTGGCATGGATAATATTATCTCAAAGACCAGAGCCAAAAAGGGCTATATAGGCAATTGAATTGAGTCCAGAAACAAATTGGCTGTCAATGAAGGCCATCAAAATTGATTTCATTCTGTTTTGTTTGTTTACACCATACAGAATGCAGGTGGCTGTGTTCTGTTCCAGTTATAATTGTGTTCTGTCTCTTTGCTTTGTCTCTCAAGGTTATTCCCACATATTATCTCAGACACAGTACATACCTTCCAGTCTCTATTTGAAGATATTTAATTTTCATGCAACAGCAAGATCCACCATCTGAGAGTTTATTCTCATTTTGAGTTTGGATCTCCTTCCTTGTGAATTTAATTTACCTGTTTTCTAAATTTCTTCACTGTCTCTTTTTTTGAACTAGACCTGGACATAATACTCCATATGGAGCATGGTACAGTTCAGTAGGAAAATTATTTTCTATGATCCAGACTCTATGTTCCTATTAATCTTCTTCAAGATAGCATTTGTCTTTTTTACAGCTTTATCACAGTGCTAGTTGATGTTTAATTTGTGGTTGGCAAGATTACATTGATCCTTTTCATAGATATTATTACAATGTTTTGTCCATGTCTTATATTTTTTCTACTCAGATGTAGAACTTCAAAATTCTCCCTGATAAATTCTATTATTTCATCTCACCACTCTTTTCAAGCCCTTGCAAAGGTGGCCATATCCCTTACTTCACCGAAAGTTCTTTACTTGATAGTATCCCGTTTGAAGAGCTCAGTTTAAATAAATATAAAGAGATATTTGAGAGTCATCATCCAAGTTAGCCCTGGATGGTAGGCTGTGCAGCTATATAAAGTCTTTCCCCCTTACGATGAAGCATTGATTTAAACTGCACTTATAATTTCTAAAATTAGTATCAGTATGTATAAAGTGCCATGTGTAAATGTGGTGAAAATTTGCATCATCCTTTGTCTTTTAAAAAATTGCTTGGTAGTACAAAAATAACTTTCACTTTAATCTTGCTTCAAGATTTCATAAATTACAATGATGCAGATGAAGGCTGATAAGGCAGCCAATGGACAGAGAATGTGGTGACAAAGTGAAATAAGATAGGAAATGGGAAGCAAGGGAAACCTCAAGTAAGGCATATGAAGAGCTGGAGACCTGGGAAACAGCTGGAGACCTGGGAAACAGTGAGTTGGGAAACCAGCAGTGAGCAAGGCGGAGCGTAAATATGACTAGGCAAAGAAGATTGAGGACTGAGGCTGGGAAGAGACACATTGCATACACATCAAATTGTTGTGCTTCTATTTATTTAGTGGCATGCCCTCTTTTTAGATGACTACACTGACAGCTTTCATGGTGAAAGGGGGAGCTGAACCTAAATCTTTATCTTAGTCACTATACCATAATGTCGTGATGGGAACCTATGGCACGTGTGCCACAGATGGCACACAGAACCATATCAGTGGGCACGCAAGCGTTGCTCTAGCTCAGCTGCAGCATGCATGCGCACACTGGACAGCTGATTTTTGAGCCTTCTGGACCCACCAGAAGTCAAAAAACAAGCTGTTTTCGGCTTCCGGGGAGATGGGAAAGTCCATTTACGCCCTCCTAAAAAGCCTCTGGAGCCTGGGGAGAGCGAAAAACAGCCCTTCCCGTCCCACTGGAAGTTGGCAAATGGGCTGTTTCCAGCTTCCAGAGGGCCTCTGGGAGGGTGGGGAGGGCCGTTTTTGCCCTCCAAGAGAGCCTGGGGAGGGTGAAATACGGGCCTAGCCGAGCCTCGGGAAGGCGAAAATCCACCATGCCATCACATGCCAAAAACAGGGGGAGTGGGGCACATTGAATTATGGGTGTAGGCACACATGTGCATGACACCCCCCCACCCCCCCACCCTGCTCTCCCCTGGTTTTGGTACGCCATGGAAAAAAGGTTAGCCATCATCGCCATAATGCAATGACCTTCTTTTATTCCACCTGGAAATCAAAATTATGTTATGTCTCAATTATTATTAAAATCAGGGATTCAGATATTTTTAATAACTAATGCAACTTCAATAAACATGTTCATTTGTTTATTTTTATTTTATTTATTTATTTCGTCAAGCATGTATTTTATGATAGATACAAGTGTAAACATAATTATAAATACATGTAAAGAATACGAATAAAAGAAAACATTAGGATAGGAACGGTAGGCACGCTGGTGCACTTATGCACGGACTTGTAGTCCAAGATAACTATAAAAAGCTCTTTTGTTTATCTCCAATCAAACTTACTTTTCCCAATCAGATATTTTTAATGTATTTTGGAGTCCAATTCTTTAATTTTTTTCTTATCGTGACTAGTTCATACTTCTGCAGACTTAGGTGGCACCAGATTAGGAAGTCAGAGTTAAGTGAAGCTAAATTAATATCAGGACATACTTAGTTTTCTCAATTTGTTTAAAGGAAACATGAATAATTTTGTCTTCTGTGCCTAGATTGTCCAGACAGATCTGTTCTGTCCTATCAAACTGAAAAGCTAAATGAACTTTTACAAAAACAAGGCTAGTGAAAGAATTAAATATCTATTCAATGTGGGAAATCATTGTGCTTAGAAAAACAGAATGCTTGGAGCTGCCAGAAAAGATTTTATATTGTAAGAATGGATTGTCACGGGACAGCAGATTTTATTTATAGTGATTTGCCTATGTTTATCTTTCACTTTGCATTAAGGGCAGAAGCTTCTTAGAATAATTTACCAGAGGATATTTCAAAAATATATACTTAGAATTTGGAATAATAACTATTAATATTAGCATCCATTATACATATAATCTGCCATATGTTATCCTATTAATTGAACAATTTTCTGGTCAGCTGCAACTTCTATAATCCAGATGAAGCTTTACAATCTAACTGCACACAAAGGAAATATGTACTTTTCTGTTAATTTAGATAATCTTGGGAAACCATCACTAATTTATCTATTGTCCTAGTAGTTTATTAAGCCATGAAATACAGATATGTGGCAACTGCTATAATGTTTGGAAATAGATGTGGAAACTGTACATCTGTTGGGTACATTTTGATTGGAGAATAATGTGATGGAAATTCTACTGCATAATAGGCTTGGTTTTAACTATAAAAGCTGTGGAAATTATATTTATCTCTTTTTCCCTGAAGATCTGGCAAGAAAGAAAGACTTTGTGAACATAGTAATTTCATTATGAAATATATCCAACTGGAGATATTGCCTTTGAAAAAAATGAAAAGAACTATTTGCTACATTGAATCAACTCTTAACAGGTAAAAGAGATTCATATCATTAAATAAATAACACAAAATTACATAACACTTTTCCTGTTTCAAAATAAAATAAATGCCTTCACATAAAGGATTTCATATTTTAGAATGTATACCAAGCTTGCATGTCATATGAAATTGTTTTTTAACTCTCCTTTTTTTAAAAAAATCATTTAAAAACTAACATCAAACATCCTTTAGATACAAGGATTAGAATTGTACAATTTTGTGGATTCCAGCCCAAGACTGCCAGCAGATTTTGACTGATAATTTAGATTTTTTTTTCTAGTAGGTTGCCTGTGCCATTTATTGCCTAACATGGAAAAATGTGTGTGTGTGTGGGGGGGGACAAACAGTTTAAATGGTTTTTTGCTAGGTATTAAGCACTACTTTTCCGCAGTTCAGGAACCTGGTTAGAAAAAAATATTGGCAAGCAAGTCATTTCCTTATTTACACCAGTGGTGGGTTGTCCCCGGTTTGGTCCAGTTCTTGTGAACCGGTAGTAAAACCAGGGGAGAGGCTCCGCTCTCCTACCTGGATGTCATCATAGAAGATCTGCGCATGCGCAGAAGCTCAGTGCACGCACGGGTGAAGTGAGCGCATGCTTGTGATCCTGTTGTGAACTGGTAACAAAGGTAAGTAGAACCCATCCCTGATCTACACTATCATAATATATCATAATATCATAAATATCATATTTTGAACTTAATTTTGTCAATAAATTATACCTATCCCACTAAACCAGAAATGCCAGTAAGAAATTATCTGAGTTACAAAAGTATTTAATGAGTTTCATCAAGTCTTGTTTTGATTCATTCTTTGACATCAGCCATCGACTTGCTTCTTGGGCTCTGATATAACCTTCATGTTTCTCATGTGTATACCCGCCACTTGCTGCCTCCGTAACCTGTGTGATCCTATATTCATGCGCTTAATCGATAGAGAGATCCTTTATAACACCATCACCCAGTGAAATGAGATGCTCACCAATTGAAACTCTGGCGGATGAAGGATCAATGTCAAGTTCTGTTGCACTGTCTAGCATGTTACCAATTTTACCTGCCCATTTATTCTTAGACAAGGTCTTCTCATCAATTTTGTGATTAAATGTCGTAGGCATAACTCATTCATGTAGTAGTGGGTTCCACTTACCTTCGCTACCGGTTCAGAATTGTGAGGACATGCATGTGTGCGCTTGCTTCACTCGCACACAGCGCTTCCGCACATGAACAGAACCTTCTGAGCATGCGCAGAGCATCTGTGATGACATCTGGGTGAGTGAGCGGAGCTCCTGCTGCCACCACTACCGGTTCGCCCGAACTGGGGTGAACTGGTAGAAACCCATCACTGGGGTGCACACAGCAACCAGATCAACTTTCAGACAAGCTTGAAAGGCACCACCTTCACAGCCAGCATTAACATTTAGACTAGATAATCTCCTCCAATAACCTTCAAGCTTTTTTAAATGCCTTTCTTGTTCATGAAATACACCAGATTATTGGCAATCGCTTGAGCAGGCTTTCCTGTTTTTGAGCCTTTCTCTAGAGTGAATTGATAAAGATATCTTTCACCCAGCTCAACTGCACACAAAATAATGTTCTTCTTTGATGGTACTGATGATAATTGCTGGTCAGAACTGTTTGATTTCTGCATAACTTTAGTTGTATCTATATGACCATAGCAGAAGATGTATTCTATTTCACCCTTCTTAAGTGAACTCATTAAATTCTTGATTTAAGCAGTTCAAAGTTTTTCTCTGGCTCTCTTCACTTTATTGTGGTCAACTACAAGTCTCTTATCTTCTTTGGTGATCAAGCCAGCATCTATGAAGGTGATGGTGTAAAGGCAGCAGTGGCAAGTAGACCAATATCATATCTTATGCTCTGTATAGGGACATTTGTTATTTCTTATATATTGTATTTTGTCTTTTCTTTTGAAGTATAGGGGACATTTGATTGGTCTAAGGCCTCTTCATAACCATCACATTCGTTTTCATTTTCATCATAAGAGATAATTGCTACATTTGTCAGTATCAAAATTTCTGTAATATTTTTCTACTTGCCACTTTTGCCTTTGCATTGATTGTTTCTGCTTGGGCATATCTGGCAAACCAGTCTGATGCAATCCAAAAGAACCAGTCTTGTTTCTCTAACCTTTAACAAAAGCAAATGCCTTCCATGGTATCTTAGACTCCATAAGGTAGATATAGATACAAAGAACTTCTTTTTTGCAGCCAGCAGGGCAGCCGAATTTGGCACACAGAACAATTTGACACTTGCAGTTAAGGATGTCAAACAGTTTGCCAAGTTTCACAGTGAAAGTCTCTTTGACATCTAGCTTTCCTCTACCAAGAGATATATTTTTGGCTTGATCCCAAAAGAGGAATTCTCTTTGATCTTGTTCAAGATTATCACTCATGAATTTATAATGGGTCACAAAGGAACTGTTCGCTCATTCCCACTTTTCAAGCATTTTTGGATATATGTCTCTTGCAAGACTGGCTGCAGAGTAGTTTTCTAGCATCATCACTACTTTGTTCTCTTAACAGTAGGCTATATCTAAGAATGTCTTGTATTCTTGTTGGGAGTTCAGACAGCAACACGTTTTTGCTAGTCCCAGTTAGGTTGCTAGTCTCAGTTAGGTTGTTCATATGAGTGAATGTTCCCATCTTCTTTTTTAAAAAGCCATTACAGATCAGTTTTCACACTCACAGAAACAAGGCCAGCAGTACTAACACTCTCAGACAAAATAACATGTAACAAAAGAGAGAACTAAATCTGTAAAATGAAATAGACAAAATTTTAAAAACTTGTGACATTTATGTACTTACTTACCAAGCACATCTAAATTATATTAAAGTAATCAAAATATTTTTACAATCCCCAAGGCATGTCACAAATTTTGAGCACCCCTAATGTTTGGAAATTGAAAGTGGAAAATTTTGACATGCCCTATGTGGTCAGCATCATATACCAATGAGATGGGCAGCTATATAAATTTGATAAATAAATAAATAGCTATCCAGAAAAAATATCCCAGACAACAGTAAAAACTCAGTCCCAGATTGCCAGTTCTGTTCCTGTTTCATAAATGTCTCAACAAACTTTGAGGTAATCAAGTTTTTCTTTTCATTTGATAAATAAAGAAAAAAACAAAAATGGAATAGATTTTCCTGGAAGATTAATAGCTGTTGAACCATAAACTAATTCCTAGGCTAGGTTCAATAAATGATTCACTTCACCATAGCTGAAGTGCCAACTTTAGAACAAAGCATGATTGCAGATTATGGTTGACAATATGGTTTAACAAGTTATTCCAGTGTTAATTTATAAATAATGAGGCATTTACACAAATGCCAAACTTGGTGAATAGATTATTTGTGGCTTGGTAAATTGTTTAATTCAACCTGTTTGTCTAGTTCATATTTCAATATTACATGAACTCAAACAATAGAACAAGATAAAATAAAGTTCATCTGGGTCTTTTTTTCTGTGCTGGGAATTACATGATTTGTTTTCACTATGGCCTAATTCATTTATGTGCTGGACCCTAACTAAATGAACAATTGTATTGCTGTTTGTGTGGGATGCTGAACCATGGTTCTTCCATTTATTATTTGCATAACACACTAACTATACTTGCTAATTTATCCCAGCAAAATATGAACTAACCAAACACAAGAATGAATAGGATTATAGCATGGGTTTCTGCTTTTTCTTTCATTTGTTTAGCTAATGAAACAGAAGCAGGAACAAACTTAGAGGTGCATGGCAACATTTTGAAAATTTCATGGTTATATTGGGATCTAAAGATAGTTCCAGAGTCAGGCCAAAAGCATTTTAATGTAGCCAGCCTTACCCTGTTCAATGCTACATATCCAATTAACTATGCCGGATAAATAGAAGAATCTCATAGGAGTTATTTCTTTTTGGCTAGTTTATTCTAGCTCCCCAAAATTTGTGATGTTCAATATTTGACTTGGAAATAAGTTTTGGATTTTAGTGAGACTGACTTCTAATAGCTATGATTATAAAAGTTTAACAAAACAGAGTTTCAGAAAGTCTAGGCACGATCAATATTTTAAGAAAGCTGAAATTATGTTCCAGAAGGGGTGGTTTTGTTTTTTTGTGGTTTTTTTTTGAGTTCTAAAAATGATAATGAACATGAATAGATAGGAAAAACAATTAGAAGGTAAATGAGTAACAGGAAGCAAGGAATTGTTTAAGCTGAAAGGAAAGAAAACTCTCAAGCAAATTACTGACTTACACATGGAAAAGTACCAGGAGTAAGATATTGATTTTAGAAAGAGAAGTAATGTATAGAATAGTTGCAATTCAATAGCATTAAAGAAAATTATATAGTACTTTTCTAGATAATTTACCAACTTGTTATACTCAATGAATAACTGCATGTATATGACATTGCTATTCATTTTAAACTGCCTAGATATGTTTTCCTGATTCTTTTATTAATGTCATGCTATTTAAATTTGTATCATTTAGCTTGATGTTACATGCATCCAACCAGTGTGGTTTGTTAATCATGACTTATTCAAGAAATTATACTTAACAAAGCAAGAATTACTGTCACAATCTAGTACACTCCAAGCTGCATCTATTATATAGAAATAAAATAATTTTATCATTCTTGAATGAATATGCCTACACCGTAATACAGTCCTGTAAGGGTTACATGTTTGTCTGGAAGAATGTAGAGACCACTAGATGGCGCCAAAAAATTCTGTACAGAAAGTTAATTCTTCCATTTAGTGTATTGCAGTTAGAGAAAATATGAGATAGCATAACCTTCATGCCATGCACTTAGAATTTGTATTCAGTGAAGCTTAATTACAGGAAAGTAGGTACAGTTTCATGCTGCTTAAATGGTGTTTGTGTATTTCTATAGCCACCATGTCAATCAATGATTCTTGGCATTTACAATTCAAAAACTGAATTTCTTGATATTTATCTCTTGGCCCAAATAACATTAGGTAACATTAGGTAAAAAATGATAGGCTACTTGTAGCTTCAGGAATTGGATACATTGTGTTAATCATTGTTACATATAGTGCAAATAGTTATTATGGAGTTTATGAGGTATGGTGTTAGGATTAGAGACATTCAATCTGTATTCAGCTATAGTTTTTAGTGATAGGGCTATAGCAGTAGTGGGTTGCTACCGTTTCAGCCAGGATTGAGCAAACTGGTAGAAGTGGTGGTGGGAGGCTCTGCCCACTCTCCCGGACATCTCTGTGCATGTGCAGAAGGGTCAAGTGTCCATGCCGGTAGCGACGGGATTTGAAACCTGTCGCTACCGGCAAACTACTGGGCTACAGACTTACTTTGTAATAATCTGAAACTTTGATAGATAGCTAATAATAACAACAACAACAACAACAACAACAACAACAACAACAACAAAAATGATATTTGGCTAACTTTGTTTCTATCTAGTGGTCCTTCAAGTTTTTATAAACCAGATACAATAGTCCAGTCTATGGATAACAATCTCCCTATAAAATTTACATTACAATATCAGCATAACAAAATGAGATAAGTCTTTGATGGGCATCATCATGATCTCCAAAATAAAAGTAGGATTTTTTAAATTAGGGTAACTTTGAAAATGATAATTTTAAAATATTTAAAACTTCCTCTGCACGTTGGGATCAGTTTTGAACAGTCACTAAACAGAGCAGTTATTAAGCAAGGTCTGTTTGTATATTACTGCAAAGGTGCTATAAACTTTAGCCTTAAAATCCAGACAAAAGAAGTGATAGCAAACATACTTTATGTACCTACATGATATATGTTTGTAGTTTTGAGATGGCATAGGATATAAACCTGAAAGGATGACAGAATAAAGTAAACATAAACAGTATTTAGGGTTGTTCTGGTTATCATAATGTATTTCAGTTTCAGAATAGAGGTAGTCCTTGATTTACAGCTACAATTGAGTCCAAAATTTATGTTGCTAAGTGAGATGTTGTTATATGAATTTTGCCTCATTTTATGACCTTTCTTGCCACAGCTGATAAGTAATTAATCATTGCAATTGCTAAGTTAGTAACACAGTTGTTAAGTGAAATCTGGCCTCCCTATTGACTTTGCTTCTCAGAAGGTTGCAAAAAGTGATCTGATGACCCTGGGACACTGCAACCGTCATAAATATAAGTCAATTGCCAAGCATCTGAATTTTGATCCATGACCATGGGAGTGCTGCAACAGTCAAATGAAAAATGTTTATAAGGTGTTTTTTTTGTGTGCCATTGTAACCGCCCTGAGTCCTATGGGAGATGGTGCGGTATATAAGTTTAATAAATAAATAAAATAAATAACCTAGAACGGTCATTAAATGAACTGTTGTAAGGAGAAATATTTGGAGCTCTCTGAGTTTGACTGTTTCTTGAAGATGTTTCATTACCCAAACTAGGTAACATCATCAGCATCAACGTTACCTAGTTTGGGTAATGAAACATCTGCAAGGAAATAAGCAAGTTTGGAGAGCACCAAGGACCTCTCATGTCAACCCTGAGCTACAAATATTTTCCATTATTGGAACTTTTGTAAGTTGAGGACTAGCTGTTTATGAGCACAGTTTCATCCACTCAACTTTTTCCTCATAACACAAAAATGTGGCTGCCATTTAATATGATTGAATGGAGACAGAGGTGGGTAACTTGGTGGATTGTGTTACTGTAACATGTCTTCAAATGCCCCAGAAGGTTGTTCTGAGTATAGTTGTCCTGAGATGTCAATCCCAAAGTCAGGTGGAAATAATAATAATAATAATAATAATAATAATAATAATAATAATAATAATAATAATAATAATAATAATAATAATAATAATAATAATAATTTAATTTATAGGCCGCCCTTCTCCCGAAGGACTCAGGGCGGTTTACAGCCACTATAAAAACAAAAAACAACACATACAATGCTAAAAACAACCCTTAAAAAACTTATTCAAATAGCCAATTTAAAATACAGTAAAACAAATAAGCTTATAAACTTTTAAAATCAAACACCAGTTTCAGGAACTGACATCTGTCTGACAAAAGAGGTGCCTGATTGGGTAACAAAGATTATCTACTTCTGATAAATGTTATCCAGAGTTTTGGGAATGACACCAAATTTCCAGTTAAGCACCACTTATGTAATTGTTACTCAATCAGAGCAATATCCAGTCATGATATCTATTTATGACTCATTTTCCTTCAGACAAATAGAGCAGCAGCAACATGTAGCCACCACTCATGGAAGGATCCATTCTTAGCCTGGGTATGATGTGGAGCTTGTGATACTACTGTGAGGCCCATGAAGCACAGAAGAAAAAAAATGCAGCAGCGGAAAGTGGAGTAGGAAAGTAAAAGATCTGGACTTGGCCTGGGAAGGAAAAGTGGAAACAATAGAGAAGAACCCTTTTCCCTGTTTCTTATTTGTCCACTGACGTAGAAGTTTTGTGAGGAAGGTTAGAAGTGAGAAAGAGATGCAGGCAGGCTGCAGAGGTATTCATGACTCATGAAAGAAGTTCTATGAGGTCCATGTTCCTCAAGCCAGGCACAAAAATCCCTTGCTGTGGGAAGATGTAGTAATTCTGATAGCCAAAGTAGACATGGCCACTTAGCTTGGGGCTTCATGATTCAATAGGAGGGGACAAGTTCTATAGTGGACCAGTTAGAGAAGTGCAAGTTATTGGAGGAGATCTTTCTGGTTCCTCCTGTGTGGAACCACATTTTCCATTTTAAATGGAAAAATATTTTCTTGCTATACTCTTGGATGTAGCTTCAGCTTCTTTCCAACAGCTGCTATTAGCTCAGGGAGTGCACCTTAGCCAAGATCTCATCTGGAAAAATAACACATCCCGGGTGGTTAGAAAGGCTCAACAGAGACTTCCTTAGGGTCTTGTGGAAAATCAGGGTAAACAATGGCTAATGACTTCCTTCTACCAGTCCACGATAGAGACCACCCTCACATATTGTGCGGTATAGTATGCTGGCTTAACAGCCGTGGACAGGAAGGCATTATAGAGGGGGATGAGCGCAGCACAAAAAAAATCATGGACTATCCCCAACCCCACTGGATGAAATCGCCAGGTCCTGCTGTCTCAGCAGAGTGAGAAAAATCCTTATGGATGATTCACACCAGGGGTGAAAAGCTCCCAGTTTGGACCGGATCACCTGATCTGGTAATGATGGCAGCGGGTGGTTCGGAGAACTGGTATCAAAAATCCCTGTCATCCCCCCCCCCACATGCCCAGCTAAGTTGTGCGATCATCAAAGGTTTTCAGCCGAAAAATGCTTTTAAAAGTAAAAAAAAAGCCTCTGATGAGCTTGCGGCTCAGCTGGGATCATCAGAGCCTTTTAAAAGCATTTTTTCTACAACCTCTTTGGCCAAAAAAAAAATGATTTTAAAAGGCTCCTCTGGCAAGCCCAGCTGAATTGCCTGATCATCAGACGCTTTTCTTTTCTTTTAAAGGCAAAAAATTGCTTTTAAAAGAAAAGAAAAGCCTCTGACGATCAGGCAACTCAGGTGGGATTGCAGAGCCTTTTAAAAGCATTTTTCTATGACCTCTTTGGCTGAAGAGGTTGTAGAAAAAATACTTTTAAAAGTAAAAAAAAAAAAGTTGTCCATGCCCACCAAGTCACATTACAACCCCGCCAAGCCACACCCACAGAACCGGTAGTAACAAATTTTACATTTCACCACTGATTCACACCCTGGACAGCATTTCTTTACTCTCCTACCATCGGGCAGGAGATACAGAAACATAGCCAGCCGAACAAATAGCTTTTATCCATGGGCTGTCACAATCAGGTTTAATGTGATAGGCTTACAGTGCAAGTGCAACGTGCAACATGATATATATATATATATATATATATATATATATATATATATATATATATATATATATGTGTGTGTGTGTGTGTGTGTGTGTGTGTGTGTGTGTGTGTGTGTATGTATGTATGTATGTATGTATGTATGTATGTGTGTATATATATATATATATATTTGTTTTCTGAGGTTTTCGCGGGTGTTTGTATGTAGGTCTTTTGTTATTCGGGTTTTCTCCCGCGTAAAATTGGAAGTGTCTTGGCGACATTTGAAGTCTCATTTGTCATCTTGCTCCCAGAAGCACGAAGCTGAAGCCTGAAGATGACGAATGAGACTTCGTCGAAACGTCGCCAAGACACTTCCAATTTTACGTGGGAGAAAACCCGAATAACCAAAGACGTACATATATATATATATGCATACATACATACACACACACACACACATGTATGTGGAAATGTGTGCTAGTTTATTACTTATTTGGGTTTAGAGATTTCTTTTTTTATTTATTGCTTTATTGAGATGTATTCTGCGTTCTTGGGTGGCCTGCACAACGGGAGGTGCATTCAATTTTGTTGTACACATGTTGTGCGTTGACAATAAACATTTGAATGAAAGGATATACACTCAATAAAATGTAAGAGTTTATCATGGAGCTGGCCAAAGGTGTGAATGAATCCCTGGAAGATTACAAATGATTAAATCTCCTTGGTTTCTTCTATTATTATTATTATTATTATTATTATTATTATTATTATTATTATTATTATTATTATTATTATTATTATTATTATTATGCTTTCAACTTTTCCTGTTCTTACTATTTCTGTTCATCTAGAAGAGAGTTGGTGTAGTTTAGAAATCAACATGTGGGATTGACATTGGGAATTATTAGTCTCAAATCCTGTGGAAGCTCACCGACTCTCACTCTACTCTTTCACACTCCAGATTATTCAAGAGTAATTTTTGTGATGACAAATGGGAAGAAGAAGCACTAAGAACATTGTCTCCAGTGCCTACAGGTGGAATATAAATGGATATTAGATATTTTGAAAGATTACTTGAATTTTCAAGGATGAAATGTTATGTCATCCTCAAGTTGTTGCCAACCACTTCCCCCTCCCTAGTAATGTCCTTTTTGCTTAATTTTTTCATTGGAGCTGATTACATACTACAGCAGTAGCAGTCAACCTGGTCCTACTGCCCACCAGTAGGCGTTCCAGCTTTCATGGTGGGCGGTAGGAGTTTTGTACGATACTGAAGCACTTTCCTTTTTTTTAATTTAATTGACTTTTAAAAAAATCATAGCATTATTTAAAAACATTTTCATTAGGTTTTCATAATTTATGCTATGTATGCAAAGTATAAATAAAAAGATATATTTAACTACAGTAAGTTGTTTTATAAAGACTTATTCTGCCAAACTTCGCGAAAGTCCTACATAAAGTATTTGGTAAGTAATTATTATTATATGCTTTAATTTGCTGCAACTCTGCTTTTTAAATTTTATAAAGTAAAGTTACTTCCCTACTTTATAAATCACCATTACTGTGGAACTGGTGGGCGGCTAAAAATTTTTACTACAAAAGTGAGCGATAGATATGAAAAGGTTGACTACCCCTGTATTACAGTGTTTGCGACCTGCCTTGGATTTTCAGGAAAGATTGTGGGGTGATTTTAGCCATCTATTTTCTGGTGCTTCAGAGAGGCTTTCATATATGAATTGATGATATTCATGCAAAATGTTGTCAAGTGGAAAATTTAGGTCTTTAGAATGATACTATCTAAGATTTTATCTGTTTACCAATTTTGAAAATCATTTTTAAGGCTCTGGTATTCCTATTCTTTTCTTTTATGTACACTGAGAGCATATGCACCAAGACAAATTCCTTGTGTGTCCAATCACACTTGGCCAATAAAATTCTATTCTATTCTATTCTATTCTATTCTATTCTATTCTATTCTATTCTATTCTATTCTATTCTAATAAGCCTCTACTTATTCTTCCAATCTCCATTTGGCAAATTGAATTCATTGCCCTCTGTTATACACACTTGCGCTTCAAAAAACCTAATGGGGTTTGAGCTATACCTCTATAAACTATAAACTAGGAACCAGAGATCACTTACACTTTAGTGTGGTCAACTGTGTGACCAGTATGGGAAACTCTTTATTATTTTGGAACACGTGATTATCCATAATGCAGCTTCTAATGAAGGTGTAAAGGAAGGAACATAAATAAAATATTCCTTTACACCTAGTTCTTTTATTTTGGTTTAGTTTTGCTATAGCAGATCTGAGCTGCGAAAATCCAAACCATTAGTATTACAATTTTCTGTACAGCATGCTGTCTTCTGATGTCAACCCAGATCTGGTGACCTCGCACAAAACACGGCACTAGTTATTGACGAGTTATTGAAGATTTGAAGCCTATTTCGAAGCCGGGAAGCCCGTTTCACTTTAAAGAAGGGCGTGCGCCACGGGTTAAAAAGTGGGCAGGCTGATTGTTTTGCGCCCGCCTTTCCTTTCAGCAATGGAGCTATAATAGGTTAAAAGAGCTGCTGTCGGCTTTTCTCCCCCAGAATTCGAGATCGTTTGAAACTGGTGAGTGAAGTCGATTAGATTGATACACTGGAATTATAGGAATGAGGCTCTTATAAATTAGCGCAGCCAGCCGACATAGGAGAACAACCGGCATGGAATAACACCCGGGAAGGAAGGGAATGGCAGGCTCTGCTTGGACTGCAGATGCTGATTGGATCCGCTCCGGTTGTGCTGCCTTTCGCAGATCTGTGACAGGCGGAACTATTCCCAAGCACAGGATCGCCTCCGCGCGGCTAGGAAAAACCTGGTGCGAGATATGCGGAATTGCTGTGTTTTAATTTAGAAAAGGAACGCCGCTGCGGTTTTCTTTCCAGTTTGACTGGAAAGGCCTTCCAGAGTTAGGAATTACTTTCTCAGAACTGGGTTTTATTATGGAACAACGAGGAGTCGTTTTCCTTCCTTTCCTCCTGGGTGGAAGCCCCGAGAGAGCCCTGAAAGAGGCCTGGATCAAATAGAGAAAACATGATTCGATTTATTCAGAACAAACGTATTGGACATTGACCACGATAAGCCTATTGTTCTACTAAAATTCCATTGAGATCAGTGGGGATTTTCTAATAAATACGGTTGTTTACAGCACCAGATGGATGAATGGGGTAAAAGAAGGCCTGTGACAGTCAAAGGGGGAACTGTCAATCTCTAAATTTAGGAGTGGCTATGTTTTAATAGCCCTTGTGACAGGAAACAAGATTTGCAGAAGTTGTGTAAGATTGAAAGGTCTCCTTGTATAGCTGACTTATTATATACCAGTTTAAATTTATAAACAACCTGTTTTAGTAAGTAAAGAAAAATAAATATATAAAGTAATTTCCCCCCTTCATCACAAGAAATATAAACAATTTTACTAACTTATTACTTCTCTTAAAATACAATAAATGATCACTCTTTCTTATATGCCATTTCTTATCTATAAGCAAAAACTTTTTTACTTTGTTCTGATGTCAGCCAAAGTCCATTAAGAATTATCTGAGATAACATCTATTTTAATCTCAATCAATAAGCCCACTTTTTATTCCTTCTTGTTACTTCTAACAATCTTGATCTTTCAAATTATCTATATTTTTTTTAACTTGCCTTTGTTACTTTATAGGTAACTCAGTATAATGTACGTATCTAATATTCCTTGCTCCTTTTATTTTCCACAACAACAATCCTGTGAGGTAGATTGGGCTAGAGAAAATGATTGGCCCAAAGTCATCCAGAAGCTTTCATGCCTAAGACTGGACTAAAACACACAATGTCCTGTTTCTGGAACAGCAAATTGGTGCTCTCGCACATGTTCTAGAACTTGATTTCATTTTTTTCTTTGTTTCTTTTAATAAAATTATTTAAAGCTTTAACAAGCCTCTTATATAAATTCTATAAAGCACGGATGCCGAACTCAATGCATCACGTTGCGTCATATTGCCATCATGTGATGTTTCATGACATTTTTCCCATTTGCAGAGATAGGGTGGGCTTGGCCTGCGCGTGACACCTCCAGCCTGAGGGCCGCCACTTTGAAACCTCTGCTATAAAAAAAAAGTATGCAGGTCACGTCTGGTTTCTTATTTGCATATCCATTTCAATTATGAAGATGTAATTAGTTTATTTTATATGTACAATGTAAAAACTTTCTTACAGTCTGTCATTTTAAAATTCATTTTCAAATCGGCCTGAATCATGTCTTGTAATTCCTTTTCCACAACATCTTTTAACTGTCTATCTACAGAGGTGCACACTTCTAACATTTTTTGCATTCATTGTCAAAAATGTCCTTTATTATGTCCAGTGCTAAAATATTTTGCTTTATTCTGCCTTTGTTAGTTGAATTTGAGTGTTTTCCTTAATTAGCTTTTAATTCCTTCTAGTTTCCAATTTATAAAGCCTTTTTAGTTTTTTTTTTAAAGAATTCAATACAAAAGTATTTTCTATGGAAAGATTTTTTTATATAATAATTCCAAAATCTTATTTCAAATTTATCTGGATGTTTGTATTTCTATTTGTAACAATTCTTGAAAGTTGTTACATTGTACATATAAAATAAACTAATTGCATCTTCCCACCAAAGGTTGTCCCTATTTTTCTACTTGCATTTTTTACATGCTTTTGAGTTGCTAGATTGGCATAAGCTGGGACAAGTAACGGGAGCTCACCCCATTACGCGGCAATAGGGATTCGAACCGCTGAGCTGCCGACCTTTTGATCGACAAGCTCAGCGTCTTACCCATTAAGCCACCGCTTCCCTGTAATTGGTAAAAAGATGATATTAAAAGTTATCAATGACTGCTTTCCATGTTGTGCCACATACAACTAATCCAGGATCAAGAGTTCTCTGGCCCCAATAAGATATTATTCTTTTACCAGATTTGAAAGAGCAAAGGCATATTTTTAAATAACTAATTCTATGAAAAAATTGTTTTCCTGTGGTTTGTCATACATTCATATGAAATTGTACACTTGTAAATTATTGCTTAAGTTGCATTAATTTACAATAAAGAAATATGACTGTAAAAAAATCAACAATAGAATTTAGTGTGTAAGATTGTTGAGTAATTTTTCCAATTTCTTTAAAAGTCTTTTAACCCAAAGAAATAACTATCTGGTATTATTAAATATCACAATCCTTAGTGACACTTTTTAAATACTATATAGGAAGGTTATATAAAGTTGTTCTAGTAGATTGTATTGCCACTTGTAGATTATACATTGTTGATAATTCGATATAATACTTGAAAATTGGGTGTATATACAGTATTGCACTGAACTGTAATGTGGTTTGTTTGACTTAGCCTATTATATAAACTAACTTGCTTTCATTGGTCAAATGTGGTTTATTCATATTAGTTGCAGTCATACATCGCACTACTTGCAAACCAATGTATATTATATACATATTGCCAGAATCCAGATAAAAATTTCTTAGCACAATAGCACAGTTAATAAATTATCAGGGAGATTCTGATTCAAATCCAACAGGTCTTATATAGGGAAAATTTAAAATAGGCTAATTAGCACCTCAAGTGAATTGAACTACATTACATACGATTGGTATGTGTTGAAGATGAATGATTGGGAAGAGTTGAAGTTGTAATCCAAAACCTCTAAAACATACCAGAATTGGGAAAACAAATACCTGGTAAACAAATGCTTTCTTTTATTCTCTTCAGTATATTTCTGCATATAATTGTTTACATCTGTATACAACTGCACCATTGAAATAAATCGTTACAGAAATAGAAATAGTAGTCTCAAAAAAAGATGCATGTATTTCAAATTCCCCTTAGACTTTTGAAATATTATAGACAATTCAAGCTGTATTGACTTGCCAAATATTATGGTAAGATTATCTCTTATTTCACTTGTTATAGTAGCATATCCAATCAAAGAATGACAGATACAAAAGCAGAAATGATGGTGCTATTTATTTTAAAAAAATCTTTGCCCTGCCATCATAATTAGTAAACTAGGCTCAAACATTCCTGTTTAGCTACAATTATCAAATTCTTGGGTATAGAGATATCTTTGAAAACCAGCAGATGCTTAATAAGGAACAGAAATGGATAGATACTGAAAAAGAAAAAAATAGAGGGGAAGGCAAGGGGAAAGCAACAGTGTATGCGAAACGGAGACTATAGGACCATGCATTCTGTTCAAACTATTACAAGGTTTCCTGCCATTGATTGCTTGATATTAATATCATCTTTGAAATAGCATGATTACAAAATACAAAGCCTATGTTTTGACAAGAAAAACAAAGATCCCAGATAGATGTAAGCCACTAGAGGGAGTACCACTGATTTACAGTATGATAAGAACTTAGGCTTCCTTCCATGATAGTTTTTATATATTAGCCAAAAGTTTCATTCAGTTTATTTGGGTAGCCCTATGCTTCACTGGGGTGGGGGGGGGAAAGCAGAATGATCAAACTGACTGATATGTGTATACTTCTCTTACATTAGCCTTTCCCAATAGAGTACCTTTCAAATGTTTTCCGTGATCTACTCAGTATCTAGCACATCTGGCAAGCATCAGGTTGAGAAAAATTACTACATTTTTGTTTCGATAATTTAGCACATGTGAATTGATCTAAAGGCCATGCAGGAAGAGAAACATTAAATAATCATGTAGTTTTAAAATGTTATCAGTGTTGTGCCTAAAACTGAAGAGTTATACACATCTGCTTATTAATGGTGTTTTTGACTGTGGCATGAAAAAAGCATGCTTCTTACATTTTGTTCTCTTTCATAACTTCTTCTTCCTCACCTCAGCAAATCTGAAAGATTTCTATATTTGGTGGAAAAATAATCTAGATTAACGGCAAGCAAAATGCAATTTTAAACAATCTTGAAATACTGTGATAAAAACTGATTCCTTCTTTAGTTTCTTTATCATAAAAATAATCTCTCTTTGTTCGATATACACACTGGGTACTTTGAGACCTTGTGGCAATAAATCCATTTGGTGAGCTCTCCTTGCTTATATATACCGTATATACTCGAATATAAGCCGATCCGAGTATAAGCCGAGGTCCCCAATTTTACCCCAAAAACTGGGGTAAACTGGGGACTCGAGTATAAGCCGAGGGTGGGAAATGAGGCACCTACCGGTTGGGGAAACCCTCCCTCCCTCAGCTGAGAAGGCTGGCGGCTCCCCCGCCCCGCCCTCTCACTGCACTGGCAGGGCTTCCCCGCGCTAATGCAAAAGCCCGTCCGGTAAAATGTGAAAAAAAGAAAAAAAAAAAACTCGAGTATAAGCCGTATAGACCCGAGTATAAGCCGAGGGGACGTTTTTCAGCACAAAAAACGTGCTGAAAAACTCGGCTTATACTCGAGTATATACGGTAAATGGGCTGCAACAGATGCTTTCAGACTTCATTAGACAAAGACAGAATATAATAGAATTCCAGGTTTGCACCACTTCTTTAGAAGCCAACGAAAATAGTAAAATTGTAAAGTAAAATATATAGAAACATTGGCAGCTGGACTAAGCATCAGCACTGTCCACTATTACATTTAATGACAAAAGTTAAAAGTGATCTACATTGTCTAATTGCTTGATTAGGACTGCTGTGTAGGACTGAATTGTAGGCATTGAATCCATGGAGTTTTCATATGTTCACTATCTTGATTTATTTGTAAAAATACTAAAGGCAGATAAATTAATTAATTTCTCATCTCACTTCTGCAGTTCACTGTCTTTTCCAGCACATCTTCCCAGATGCAGGCCATATCAAGAAGGGTCTACTAATGAAAATCTTGAAAGGGCATGGAAATAGTTTTTTAGCCTAATAGATGACTCTAGAAAAGACATAACTGGGGTGCCATTTAGTTTAGCTGCTTATTAATCCCATTTTAAAAAATCGTGGTAGCTTGATATCATTGCCTATTCTATCACAGCCAGTGATAAATTATTATAATACATTATCAATATGCCTATGTGACTGATTGGAACTGGAATTAATGTCTTAATACACCTTTAGCACCATCATTTCTGCTTTTGTATCTGTCATTCTTTGATTGGATATGCTACTATAACATATGAGATAAGAGATAATCTTACCATAATATTTGACAAGTCAATACAGCTTGAATTGTCTATAATATTTCAAAACTCTAAGGGGAATTTGAAATACATGCCTCTTTTTTTGAGACTACTCTTTCTATTTCTGTAACAATTTATTCCAATGGTACAGTTGTATACAGAGGTAAACAATTATATGCAGAAATATACTGAAGAGAATAAAAGAAATAATTTGTTTACCAATTCTTAAATTACCAAATTATTTGTTTTCCCAATTGAACTAAAACTGATATGTTTTAGAGGTTTTGGATTACAACTTCAACTCTTCCCAATCATTCATCTTCAACACATACCAATCGCATGTAATGTAGTTCAATTCACTTGAGGTGCTAATTAGCCTACCTTAAATTTTCCCTATATAATACCTGTAATTAATGTTGTTTATTGAATCAACATTTGAATTTACACATTATAATTATGTTTTGCTTACTCATGGTTTATTAAATAAGCCACATATTACTGGGTGAATACTAGACAACATCTTCAATCTAGTTTACAAACTACATGAGGGAGATCATGAACTCACTAAGTCCAGACATACAAGGTTTCATATGAGTACCCACCTTCTTCATTATAGTTTTGCTGATTACTGTTGTGATTTCAGCTAGGGGTTCAACCCAGCTTTCTCTCCAAGACCTGATTAATTTTCACACCAATATGTTATCTCAAGCTTTTTTATTACATATGGTGCTTATTACTGGTTACCTCTATAATTACAAACATAAATCTCTATACAGTACATGGAAGGTAGAATTCTCATGTAAATTTATATTTAAGAATATGGTTTTCATTTTTTTTTTGATATGGCAGTAGATCAAGCTAGTTGAACCCTTATTTGAAGTCTGAATGATAAATCTCAAGAGTTGTCCTCAATGAATATTTCAATGGACTCAAAACTTGGAATAATTTAAACTGTAAAGTCTCCTTAGAGCAGCTGTTCTCAACCTGTGGGTTGGGACCCCGTTGGGGGTTGAATGACAATTTGCCAGGGGTCGCCTAAGACCATCGGAAATATGGGAAGAATACTTGCGAGTCGAAGAATCGCGCTCCAATGGTTGACTCCACAAGCCAGCTGCAGGCTCTTCAAATTGCTAGCCGAATTCGGCTTCAGGCACGATGAATTAAAAAAGAGAGAAATCTTTGGTCTGATGTCTCCCTCTCAAGCCAGCTGCAATCACTCCCAATCGCTAGCCTAATTTGGCTTCAGATGCGATAAACTTAATAGGGGATGAGTCTGATGTCGTGTCCCACTCCTCCGCTGACGGCCGGGTCGGGGAAGTCCGTATCAGGCGTGCCTCTGCAGCTCTGCCAAAGTTCTAACAAAGTTCTCAAGGCAGGTAGGAGACCAGGAAGTGACTTCAGCAATCCAAGGTAGACTTTGCCTGACTCAGAGAATGCCAGAAAGCAGATCCTTTATATAGGCCATGGGGTGTGGCTCCATGACTCAGCACTTATCCAGGCCTGCCCCTCCCTTCCTTCTGTTGATGCCGCCTATCAATTCTCCTGAAGCGAGGGTTGCTCCAGGCTCCAGCTGTTGGTAATTGACCTTCCTCAGGCTCACATGCTGTGGGGGAGGGGGAGGGGTCTAGTTGCTCCGTTTGTCTGGGCATGGAGCCAGGGCTGGGGGCTGGAAGCACTTCTTCTTCCTCGGCCTGTCTGGGCATGGAGCCAGGGCTGGGGGCTGGAGACACTTCTTCTTCCTCGGCCTGTCTGGGCATGGTGCCAGGGCTGGGGCCTGGAGGCATGCCAGGACATTCCTCAGCGTTTGGAAGGAGATAAGAAGGGCCCGGCTGCAGGGAAAGCGAACGAGACACAACATCTCTGCTTTAATGCCTCCGTCCTCAAGGCAATCACAAGCAGTTCAGATTGCTAGCCAATACGGCTTCAGGCGTGAAATAATTTTACAGTTGGGGTCGCCATATTGTGGCGACGAAAACGAAAATAATTTTACAGTTGGGGTCGCCATATCATGGGGAATTGTATTAAAGGGGTCACCACATCATGGGGAATTGTATTAAAGGGGTCGCAGCACTATAAAGGTTGAGAACCACTGCCTTAGAGTTTTACCGCTAGAGAGGTTGTAGAAACGTGTTGTTTGTCATGTTTTCTTTGGAGAGTTTTGTTTGATCTACAATCTGGGATTTGTTGATGATCTATTTAGGGAGCCAAAAAATTCCAGTTCTGTCAGTACAACAGTGGATCCTGAAGGGTTGCATACAAAGGCAAGAGAATATGCAGTCTTATTGCATTTACTGAAGAGCACTATTGTACCAACCTTAACAATACCTCTGAGTAACACATCCATAGTTGAAACCAGAGAACGAGAGCTGAAATATAATATTTAATCTTAAAGTAAAGGTATTCAAAACTATAGGAAAACTCTCTGGAGAAGAAATGCCTTTCTTGACTTTGTGGAATCACTAACAAAGCCTTGAAAATGATCTATAGAATGAAACAGATGCTTGCACATGTGGAGTGAGAAGAAGGTTAACTTGTTTAGGCTTCATAGTACTGCCATTTATATTTATATTTGATACAGAAATGGATAGGGAGAGAAATCACAGTGTTGTAGCACAATATAATTACAATAGTTCCTTGAACTTTTTTTTTGACTAGATAAAGTTTGATAATTTTCATTGTGGCTGTACTAATATAATAACCATAATTCAAGTGCAAGATTTAGTCACAATTACATCTTAACTGTTACTGATACAGATAGTCCTCGCTGAATAACCACTTCTTCAGCAGCCATTCAAAGTTATAATAGCACTGAATGAGGGGGACTTAAGACAACTCCTCATAGTTGTCCACACAATCATGTGATTGTGAGTCAGGTGCTTAGCAACTGGCTCACAATTATGATATTTCAGCATCCTGAATTGCATTATCAATATTTGCAACATTCACTGCTGACTTCTAACAAACAAAGTCAATGGGAAATTCAGCAGGAGGTCACAAATGGTCATCACTTGACTGTAAGATACTGTAATTATGTGAGAATCATCTAACTATTGTTAACTGGGATTGCCATCATAACTCAGTGCAGTATTGTAGAATTGGCCCTTATGACCATGTTGCTTAGCAACAAACTTGCCAGTCCCAATTACCATTGTTAAGTGAGAGCTACATGTAGGACAAGAAAGGGAAGTAACTCTGTGGTAAATTTCACATTCCATCCTGGAATATGGTTGTCATGACTGGCATGACTGGATTGTTTCAACAAGACCACTGTAGCCAATTTTCATTTTTAATTAGTGCTTTATTTGATTCCTTTCAAGGTAATCAAGTGAAAAGATGTGCAGGATAACAACGGCTTTACTGGCTTTGCTAAGCTTGAGTTTCTCCTTAGAATTAAGTAGCTGCCATGTACGATGGAGTGCCATGGGGAGTATTTTTAGAAGACTAAAATATGCTTTGCCAGCACAAGGAGATCCTGGACAACCACTATTTCTAACACCTTACATCGAAAGTGGTAAAACTGAGGAAGGTAAAATTGATTTATAAAGATGACATTTTTAAAAACTTAAACCATGCAAAAAGATAATATTTCCAGTGACTCCAGTTTTTCTGCAGTGTCTGCACATAATGAATCTTAAGACTGTGCAAAGGATTCCCAAGAGAAGTTTTGTAAAATGCACTTTTTGTTGGATTGCTCAAGCAGCTGTGATTTTTTCAAGTTCCCCCCTTTTGTTCCCAGTTGCGCCTGCATAAAAGTACATGTATAACCACTACACCTTTTTTCAATTGCCATTTGTTTGTTTGTTTATATTTATCCCTATTAAAATCAAGTGGTTACAACTTGGTAAGATTTTAGAAAGTATTTTAAACTTTGCATTATGTTTGACTGGAACTTTACATAAACGTAGTTGAATTAGAGGAATATATCTTACATTTATTCTCTTTCTATCATTGTTTGGATTGTGGACCACCCAGGTCCATAGAGTAAAAATGCAGTCAGGTTTCCAGTTGTCATGGTCTTCTTTTTTTAAAGAAGAATTTGCCACAGGTCGTATTACAGTCTGGATATCTGCATGGATACAAGTTGAAGAAAACAAAAACTTTTGAATGTATTGTGTTTCCAGTTGCCAAGTTATAATAATGTTTTACAGGAAATTCAAAGAACTGGAATCCTTTGTCACTTTTCATAAGTAGGGGGGACTGATGCAAACTTTTTTTTTTTTGTTTACATTTATACCCCGCCCTTCTCCGAAGACTCAGGGCGGCTTACAATGTACAACTTACTGTTGTTCCAACCGTTAAATGAATTTTTCCCATCTTAAAGCTTTAAATTAATATTGCAAAGCCAGCATTGTGTGATCGATGTAATTGAGACTTCCCATGGAAAGGAGGATATAAACTTTCTTACTGTTGTCATATCAATCTGAACCAGTATACTTACTGGCAAATTAATAGAAGTTGGGCTTTTTTATTCATTTTTTCTTTCTTGTAACTAAACAAGCATATATATTTTTTGAAATCCATCATTATAGCAAAAAAGGTATATTTATAAACAATCCAGATCCTACTAATACTTAAATGAAGCTGAGTACCTCAGTATGTTTATGCCAGTTTTTCACTGTTGCTTCTTAATTAGAAAAAGTGGTAAAAAATTTAAATAATAATAAAAAATTAAAATAATTTTTTATTTTTAAAAATTAAATATTTTTTTCTGGGTAATTGTGTAAACATTAGAGTAATTGGGTCCAAACCTGCAGGCCTCATGTGGCCCTGGACAGCTGGTAATGTGGCCCCATAAGATAATTTTAAAAATGTTAAAAGATAAAGGAAGTTTGTTTTTTATATAGGGAACATCATATATGTTTTATACGTGACCCATTACAATTCTTGTTCACTCAATGTGGTCCAGACAAGCCAAGCAACCATACATTAGAATTATTGGACTGTTGAAAATGTTAAACTTTGTATGCACAAGTCAGATATATTGTATATATTCAGATTCTTGAATTCTTGTCCAATCCTTCATTTAAACAAATAATAATGATTTATCGTTCTTTCAAAGGAAGGCAACTAAGCCTAGTGGAACATCTTCCAGGACCTAATGTGAAGAGTTATTCAGGCTATCTGACAGTCAACAAGACTTACAATAGCAACCTTTTCTTCTGGTTCTTTCCTGCTCAGGTGGGTACAGTATATTTTAAACCTTTTGGAACTAGAAGATGAGATTAGAAAGGCAGTTGCCCTCTGTAGTGTAGGTACATCTGATATTAAAGCTCATAGAGTGCTAAAAAGAAACAGTAAATCATCATTTATCATTTTTAGACAAATGATTCTCTTGTTACAATTTTTTAGATTATCTCTGTATTACTGTACTGTATGTTGCTATGAATAGATTTATATCAGAAAGGAAGTCCTGGGCTACTATATGTTAGTATGTTAAAGGCTGGGAAAATAATGCACCTCAATTATTTTGATACATACACACACTGATGATGCATAAACAAAATAAAATTTGAATGTAATATTGGGATAATTTAAAAGATGACCTCAGATTTACTGTATAATTTTTTAACTGAAAGAGTGATGTGAGATACCTTCCCCACCCCCATGTATATTGGAAAGGTGCATTTATAAAGTATCTTGAAATTGTTTCCTGATTAGATGCATAATGACGATCTGTTGTTTAATTATGGATATTTGAGATCAAAAATGGTAATGGGAATGATGTATATATTCAAAGATACAAATAATAAATACTACAAATAGCTGATTATTGTGCTATAATATAAGCCATGATTTATAAAATCATGGTAACTGAGATTCACATATATTGCTAAATCAAAATCAAACAAGCCATCATATAGCTTGGTACCCATGTGTGAATCCAGCCATCGATGACTACTTGCAAAAGTGAATGAATTACTATGAGTTTATGCCAGCAAGCATGAAATATTTTACATTTCTTAAAGGCGTATTAGCATGCTGCAAATTCTAAGGCTCCTTGGGATATGTGAAAATATAGTTTTGAACAAGAATACCAGTACAAGTTAAAACATGAATTGTTCTGTTAATGATGTAGCTGTAATCTCAGGTGGTATCATGATGGTGGCTATTTTCTTGAGTTTATTCCATTTGATATAATGGATATAAGAAAGGAAAAAAAGAATTGGCAGTAATAATGTTTTTTTTTTATTTTTTTATTCAAAAAGTTTTACAAAAAAAATTCCCCCCCCCTTTCCCCCAACCCCTCTCCCTTCACAAACCCCCTCCCCTCTCCCCCCCTGGCTTCCCGGAACAAACACAAGGTATAGTTAAAAATAAAACAACCATATGCTAAAAAATTTTTCCCAAAACTATTATACCAATTCTCCCTCTCTAGCTCTGACTTCCTCCTTACATAACCAAAATCCTTCAAAAAATTAACAATAAACAGTAATAAAATATATAGATCAGTAGAACAAATTAATCCTAAAATATTTAAAACCAGCTAAAGCATAAAAATCCAATCCAATTCAGAGAATATCTCCCTTATAACTTCTATAACCATATAATTTCCCCCCCAAGTCTTTCTTACATAAGATCTTTCGAGAATATTCTATTTAAAATTCAATACAACAGATTATAGAATTTCAATACAGGGAAATTACAATATCTGTTCAACTTTAGTCCTTCCTCGTCAAAATCCAGTATAAATCCAAATATCTAGTCTTTTATGATGGTTATAAAACATATAATCAACCCATTTCTTCCAAATCTTCCTTACGTATTGTCTTTCAGAAAGGCTAAAATCTTTTCTGTTAATATTTCAAAAAATTCTTTCAAAATGATACTTTTGTCTCTTGCCATTTTTGATGCATTAGTCTCTGTCTTTCCTTCATTACTCCTTTTGAAAAGTCAGTCACAATATTTCCTAATAGTTCCTTATGTCCAAGAATCCACGAGTTACTGCCGTATATTCCTTCAATCCGAAAAGAGAACTCTTGGAAAGCATTAACCCTGTGAATTTTTCCATTTCGGGAGACAGCCTCCTGTAGCACAACTTCAGGCTTTTCATCCAAACTTTTTAAAAAAGGCTTCTTTACATCCATTCCATATTCCAAGTCCTGATTACTTTGGTTAATTTCCTCCAAACTCTCATCCAAAACGCCTCCATTTTTTCCCAATTCGTATTGTTGAATAATTAAATACATTCTTTCTGTATAATCCTGTATAAAGTCACGAATCCATTCTTCTGAAAAAACCTTCATGGCAAAGTTCTTGCTGAAAATCCCCTTATGAAATACTTAAACAAACTAAAATAATCCAACAATCCACAGTCCAGTACAATAAGATAAAATCTCCATTCAGTTTCATTTTCTCAACAAGTAAACGCCATTTTATTTCATTGTGTTGATTGTAGATGAGAGAAAAAAAAATTATTTTTTTTTTTTAAAGAAAAAATAGAAGTCAGATTTAATACTTGCAATTTAAATGACTGATCTCCTGTGTTTTATTCCGTCTGCTTATAAATATCCATAACAATCAATTGAAGCAGAAGTGGTCGCTCTCTTCTCTGTCTGCTTAAAGCAGAAACACACTGGGGCTGGAGCTTTGCAGAAGGAATTCAGGGAACTTTCCCTTTCGAGTTCCCCAAACGGGGCCTCTAGAGAGAGCTCTACCCTTCCCTCTTCTGCTCTTTCCCTTCTCCTTACCGTTGATTTCGCTGGCTTTTACAGAATCCCAGCGCGGGTGCCCTTAGGGCGTCCTTCGGAGAGAGCGGAACCACCAGAAGCCAGTAATAATGTTTTATTTAGAGGAGAATCTGAATGCTTTCCCCCAGGGATTACATAGGTAATCATGAAAAAAGAATAATGAAATAAGTACTCCTGAAATTGCTCAAGATTTTATTATTTTTATCTTCAGATTGCAATGTATAGAAATCCTGGGGGACACATTGTTTTGAAGTTACACTTCATTCTATTATGCTAGTTTACCCTTGAGCAGAACTGTGATGGCGAACCTATGGCACGCATGCCCAAGGTGGCATGTGGAGCCATGTTGGCTGGCATGGGCGGCATTACCCGTTCTTCCGGATTTCTGGCGCGACAGGCAGCTGTCCTATGTGCAAAGATTAGCTGTCCTATGTGCATGCAGCAGTGCCAGAAACTGGAAGAACTGGTCTTCCAGTTACCGTTGTCTGCATGCATACAGGCCAGCTGATTATTGCCTGCGCATGCATACCAGTAACCAGAAGACCAGCTGCCCGGTGCGCATGTACGTGCTGGAAACTGGAAGTTAATTTTCTGGTGAACGCATGCCCACTGGCCATCTTCTCTTCCAGGTCGTGTCCCCGAAATGCGTGCGCGGGCAAACCATGCACTCCCTTTTCAGCACTCTAGGCCGAAAAACTCTAGGCCATCACTGGTCTAGACTTTTGTAATAGAGTTTCAGATAATCTAGATCTGTTCCACGTGCATTTAGGGACATAGATGTATATTTTTCTGACTCTTTTCTTTTACTATAAAACCTGCAACTTTCTTTTCTCTGAATATCAACAATTAAAGACTGTGCAGGTGTTTGACTTTTTTAAATATTTATAAATCTTTCTGTCCAAGAGGTTCCTTCTGTCTTTGTACAGCTGTAAAAACATTCCCTTATCAAAACAATCAAATTAAGAACAGGGCAACTCATGTTGAAACATTTAGAGAGTAGAATACTACCTCAAACCCATCAAAAACTAGCCTAAACAAAGCAGGATTTACAGCCTATCTAAAAGTAGGCAAACACAGACCAACTGTTTCCATTGGGAATTTTATAAAAGAACGGTTGACACAGACAGAGCATTGTATTGCGATATTTCAGTGTCTGGGCATAAGCATACATAAACATTTGATAAGAAGTTAGTTCCTTTATTACAATTAGTGACTAGATCAATTGTTAAGACGATAACAAGGCACTTTTCTTTATACTCATTCAAGGAAATAGAACTTTTGCAAAATCCTTTTTTTTTGTAACAGTTGCTTTTTTTAGAGGATTTTTAAAAGGTAAATGATATTAGCTAATGTGGAATTATAACAACTGTAGTTTAAAAGAAAGCCAAGTAACCTAGCTTCATTTGAAGATCTATATCACTTAATGCTTAACAGGAGTTCTTGGTTCCGACATTATTATATCTCTAGGTGAAGTGTACAGCTCTTGGAAAAATATTCAGGACACTACTCTTCCCAAGTATGTTTTTTTTTTTACCTGTCAAACTCCTCCTTTTAAAGCAGTGAGATATTTATATTTACAGTATATCCTCAAAATCTGAAGAACACTAACTTTAGCATGCTGCAATGTACTTCCCACAGCAGTTTTGGTCAGCCGATAAAAAAAAAATAGCATATGACCCCTGTGGACTAGGGCCATTGAAACTATTGCTCACATCCTGCTATACTGCATTTTCTATAAGGACTTGTGGACTCAATTTATTACACCTCATCTAATAAAATATATGGGAAATATATTATATATATAATCTTTTATGTACAACTATTGTTATCAAATCAGTATGAAGTAGTTTATCTGAATATAACCAGTCTATTATTTTTATTTATTTTTTTATTTATTATTCGAATTTATATACCGCCCTATCTCCCAAAGGACTCAGGGCGGTTTACAGGCATATAAAACATCAAAATCAATAAATTAAAATAATCCTTAAAAAACTTATTCTAGCGCCCGAATTATTAAAAATAGAAATATAAATATCAAATATAAATATTAAAATCAATTTAAAACCCCTCTAAATTTAAAAATCTAAGCCAGTCCTGCACAGATGAATAAATGTGTCTTGAGCTCGCGACGGAAGGTTCGAAGGTCAGGAAGTTGACGGAGTCCTGGGGGGAGTTCGTTCCAGAGGGTGGGAGCCCCCACAGAGAAGGCCCTTCCCCTGGGCGTCGCCAACCGACACTGCCTAGCTGACGGCACCCTGAGGAGTCCCTCTCTGTGAGAGCGCACGGGTCGGTGAGAGGTATCTGGTCGCAGTAGGCGGTCCCGTAGATAACCCGGCCCTATGCCATGGAGCGCTTTAAAGGTGGTCACCAAAACCTTGAAGCGCACCCGGAAGGCCACAGGTAGCCAGTGCAGCCTGCGCAGGATGGGTGTTATGCGGGAGCCACGAGGGGCTCCCTCTATCACCCCCGCAGCCGCATTCTGAACTAACTGCAGCCTCCGGATGCCCTTCAAGAGAAGGCCCATGTAGGGAGGGTTGCAGTAATCCAGGCGAGACGTCACAAGGGCGTGAGTGACCGTGCAAAGGGCCTCCCGGTCCAGAAAGGGGCGCAACTGGCGCACCAGGCGAACCTGGTAGAACGCTCTCCTGGAGACGGCCGTCAAATGATCTTCTAGAGACAGCCGTTCATCCAGGAGGACGCCTAAGTTGCGCACCCTCTCCATCGGGGCCAATGACTCGCCACCGATGGTCAGCCGCGGATTTAGCTGACTGTACCGGGATGCCGGCATCCACAGCCACTCTGTCTTGGAGGGATTGAGCTTGAGCCTGTTTCTCCCCATCCAGACCCGTACGGCCTCCAGGCACCGGGACAGCACTTCGATAGCTTCGTTGGGGTGGTCCGGTGTGGAAAAGTACAGCTGGGTGTCATCCGCATACAGCTGGTACCTCACACCGAACCCACTGATGATCTCACCCAGCGGCTTCATGTAGATGTTGAACAGAAGGGGCGAGAGGATCGATCCCTGCGGCACCCCACAAGTGAGGGGCCTCGGGGCCGACCTCTGCCCCCCTGTCAACACCGACTGCGACCGGTCGGAGAGATAGGAGGAGAACCACCGATAAACGGTGCCTCCCACTCCCAATCCCTCCAACCGGCGCAGCAGGATACCATGGTCGATGGTATCGAAAGCCGCTGAGAGGTCTAATAGGACCAGGGCAGAGGAACAACCCCTATCCCTGGCCCTCCAGAGATCATCCACCAACGCGACCAAAGCCGTCTCCGTGCTGTAACCGGGCCGGAAACCGGACTGGAACGGGTCTAGATAGACAGTTTCATCCAGGTGTAGGGAAACCTGATATGCCACCATACTCTCAACAACCTTCGCCGCGAAGCGAAGGTTGGAGACCGGACGATAATTACCTAAAACAGCCGGGTCCAGGAAGGCTTCTTGAGGAGGGCCTCACCACCGCCTCTTTCAAGGCGGCCGGAAAGACACCTCCACCAAAGAAGCGCCAGAATCGCCTGGAGCCAGCCTCGGGTCACCTCCTGCGTGGCCAGCACCAACCAGGAGGGGCACGGGTCCAGTAAACATGTGGTGGCATTCAGCCTCCCCAACAACCTGTCCATGTCCTCGGGAGCAACAGGGTCAAACTCATCCCATAAAATGTCACCAAGACCACCCTCAGCCGTCTCACCCGTATCACGCAATCTTGGTCCAAACCATCCCGGTTGAACGATTTTATCGTATAGATAACCGTTAAACTCCTCAGCACGTCCCTGCAGCGGGTCATCCCGCTCCCCTGGTGTAGGAGGGAGCGGTCACCAAACAGGGCGGCTGGGCGGTTATCTGCCGATGCAATGAGGGAGGAGGCGAGCTACGCCTCGCTTCCTCAATGCCACTAGGTAAGTCCTAGTATAGGACTTCACTAGTGTCCGATCAGCTTCTGAACGGCTAGACCTCCAGGAGCTCTCTAGGCGCCTTCTCCGCGCTTCATCCTCTCAGCTCCTCGGAGAACCAAGGAGCCGGTTGGGACCTGCGCCGGGTCAGAGGCCGCAAAGGCACGACACGGTCTAAGGCCCCCGGCGCGGCCCGTTCCCAGGCCGCAACAAGTTCCTCAACCGAGCCGTGAGCCAGACCCTCAGGAAATGGCCCAAGCTCCGTCCGGAACCCATCCGGGTCCATCAGGCGCCTGGGACGGAACCAACGTATCGGCTCCGTCTCCCTGCGGTGGTGAATGGCGGTCAGAAAGTCCAGGCGAAGAAGAGAGTGATCTGACCATGACAAAGGTTCAATGACTATTTCCTTTAAGTCCAGATCTCTCAACCACTGACCAGAGACAAAAATCAGGTCCAGAGTGCCACCCCCAATGTGAGTAGGGCCATCAACTACTTGGGTCAGGTCCAAGGTCATGGAAGCCATGAACTCCCGAGCTGCCGTCGATGGCGAGCGGGAAGATGGCAAGTTAAAGTCCCCCATGACTAAAAGTCTGGGGGTCTCAACTGCCACCCCAGCCAGCACCTCCAGGAGCTCGGGCAGGGCGGCTGTCACGCAGCAAGGAGCCAGGTACGTGACCAGCAAGCCCATCTGACACCTATGACCCCACCTCACAAAGAGGGATTCACACCCGCAATCTGAGGTACAGTGGTCTCCTCGGCTCTAGACTCTCTTTAATAACAACCGCCACCCACCACCCCTACCCTGGGCCTCGGCTGATGGAATGCACGGAAACCCGGTGGGCACATCTCGACCAGGGCACGCCCCCTTCAGTGCCCAACCAGGTCTCCGTAACGCCTATAATATCCGCGGCACCCCCCTGAATCTGATCATGTATTAGGGGGGCCTTATTGGCCACGGACCGTGCGTTGCATAACATCAGACGAAGGCCCAGGCTCTGAGGGTCTTGACCATCCGGGACGGGAGAAGGAGGGGATCGGGCGCGCGATCGCCTGCAGACATCGAGCGCGCCCCCAAAACGATGCGGTCCCCCTTCCGCCATATCTGCCCCTCCCACTTACCGTGCAAATGGAACCACCTCACCAAAAGGAACGTAATCCCCCTATAACCTCCGAACCCATTACTAAACCGCCACGAGCGCGCAAGGACTGGCTCCCCACCCGCGGGCTACTCCCAATACCCGCCCTAACCCTCCCACCCCCTCCCGACGGGTTCTCTCCCCACCCGTCGAATCCCTCCCTCCCAACCCTTAAAATCCCCATTAAAACTCCCTTAAAAATTTCTTAAAACAACTAATTAAAAGCCCTAAGCCTCCTGTTTTAGCATGCCACCTCTCGGGGCTCCAAAGCCCGTCCTCAAGGTGGGCCTCGATAGTATGGAGGGCCAAACCCGCGAGAGGGGCGCCTCGCAGGGCAAGAAGGTCAGCCGCCGTGGCGTTCGCATCACCAAGAAAGTCCGCAGGAGGCCCATCCTGGGCCGGTCAAGATGGTAACAGATGATACAGTGACCACAACCGGTCTGTCAGTCAGTCCTGATGGGAAGCAGTCAATAGTGATCCTCGTGGGGTAGAAAACAAAACCACTCATTCAGTCAGTTCGCCACCCACCTATAAATAGTCAGGGGTGGACTAAGGAAGAAGGAGAGGGGGGGGGCGGACCGATGGTAGAGATGTTAAACAGGCCGTCCGCCACCTTGAAGCGCCGAGGTAGGCCGCCGCCACCGGCCACCTCCGCCCGGCCGTCGTCACCAAAGCGTCCCATCGCCGCCGCATGAGGCCACCGACATCCCCCCCCAACTAGGAAGGGACGCCAGTCACTCCACCGACGCCAGACGAAAAAGCCAGGCCGCCACCGCCGCCAGAAAACCAACAAAGGCCGACGGGGGCCCGGTAGGCCCTCCAGATCTCCACTGGGCCTCCTCCGGGGCTCCGGGGCTCCTCCCCTCGCCCCTGAAGTCGCCCGTCCTCCATCTTCCTCCACGACTGAAGCCTCCTCCATCAGGGCGGGGGATCTAAGGGGGCCCAAGATGTCAAAGGCCCCCGCCGCCGCCGCCGCCGTCGCCGCCGCCGCCAGGGTGCCAAAAAGGGCCGGCGGCAGCCAGGCAAGCCGCAGGCCGCCCAGCAAGCCGCCCGGCTAGCTGCCAGGGCCGCCACTGCTTCCTCCCACGGGCGGGGTCCAAGGGGGCCTGGACATCAGTGACCCCCCGTCGCCGTCGCTGCCGCCGCCGCCAGACCGCCGAAAAAGGCCGAAAAAGGCCGGCGGCAAGCCGCGACCGCCCGGCAAGCCGGCAAGCCGCCCGGCCAGCCGCCATGACCACCGCTGCAGCAGGACGCTCCGGGGCTCCTCCCAACGCCCCCCGGAGTCGTCCTGCGCCAAGTCACCCCTCCTCCGGGTGACTGGATGCTCCTCCATCAGGTCCGGGGGCCCAAGATGTCACCAAGGCCCCCCCCAGAACCGGACAGGGCCCGAAAAGGCCCACTGCCGCTCCCCCGATCAGCAGGGCGGCGCCATCTTGGACATGCTCAGTAGTTGTAGTTGTATTATGTTGTATCCTAAGTTAGACAGACTCAAATTGTTCACTGATAATCCACCACCAATTGTAATTATTTTTATTTTTTACTATTATATTATTTTTATGACTTTTATTTGTAATGCTGATCTGTGACCATAAAATAAAAATTGATTGATATTTATCAAGCTAACATGATTAAATTGGTTGGTAATTTATTTCTATCTCAACATGGTGTTTGAAAAGTTGATTAAAAACTTGGTATTGAAAAGTCTAGTACATATTTATTTCAGATGGTAGCCAAAAACCCTTGTATTGTGCTGTTCTGTTCTCTCTCTCTCTCTCTCTCTCTCTCTCTCACATACACACACTTAACAGTGGTTTAGTGGGTTTGTTAATATTCCCCAGCAATTCCCTTCACCAAAAACATGAAACTGTCTCAATTAATTCCAGCCACAAGCAAACCAATGCTAGTCCACAGAGCAATGTCCATGAGTCTACGAGGTACGAGGTATTTAAAAATTTCCAAATCAGAATAAACCAGGGGTGGGTTTCAAAACCCATCGCTACCAGTTCGCCTGTACACATGTGCGCTTGTGGGCAAGTGGATGGAGCCTCCCATCACCACCGCTACCAGTTCGGCTGACCCGGTGCAAACCGGTAGCAACCCACCACTGAAATAAACCCAGCAGGCAAAATTAAATCCACAATAACAGGG
The DNA here is from genome assembly GCF_028640845.1 of Ahaetulla prasina. Lineage (NCBI taxonomy): Eukaryota > Metazoa > Chordata > Lepidosauria > Squamata > Colubridae > Ahaetulla > Ahaetulla prasina. The sequence goes on from NC_080542.1 coordinate 101,761,838, forward strand.
TTCACAAGGCAAGAAAAGTCCAAAATTCACAAGGCACAATCCAAGTCAAGGCACGATGTCATTCCAAAGCAAGGCAAGAATCATAATAACCAGAAACACAGAGCTAGGAAATGACCATATTGCTCCCAGTATCACCTCTATCTGTCTGCTGTCTTAAATAGCCAGCTTCTGGTGCAACACATTAAGAAGAGTGAGGCTTTCTTCTCACAAGTAATCTGGCTGACCTTCTCTGCTGCTGTCTTTTCTCTGCCATTCTTGGATCTCTGTGTTCTTGGATCAAGTGCAGAAAGCAATTCCTCTTCTTCATCATTGACTGGTTGTAGTTGTGTGCTTTTACCACCTGAAGGCTCAGGGCAGATGTTCTGTCTCCTGCCCCACTTCAGACCCACGAGCTGGCCTTCAGCCAGTGGAGTCACGGCTTTTATCAGTCCTGGAAGAGAAATCGCAGCTGCCTGCCAAAGTTCAAACTCACGTAGCAAGACTTTCAGCTCTTTTTGAAACGGATCAGCTAAACTTTGCTTCCAGTGGAGTGAGAACAGTCCCAAAGCTCCTTATATATCCTGTTGATATATCAATCTTCCTTTTGATGACGCAGCCTCTCTAATCTTCTGAAGCGCGGGTCAAGCCAAGCTTGATTATTATTATCAGCTGGGTCTGAAGGCGTAGTCTGTGGAAGGGAGGAATCAGGGGATGACGGCCTCATTACGTCCTCCGACTGATCTAGTTCTGGCTCCTGGAGCCGAGCCAAAGGAATCGGTGCTCCCGAAGTAAGCCTTACCGGCCCTTCCCCCTCACTTTCTGAGTCACTTCCGGGCATGGGGCCAGGTTTGGGGACTGGAGTCACAACAGCAGTCCTGTTGCAGCTGTGCTTTAGCCAAATCAAACGGCTGCTTGGAGCCATTGACCATCTCCCTTCCAGACGTGCCTGGAATTGGTTCAACCTCCTTCAAGTGATAGAGAGGTATCTAGAGATGTATCCATGGGAGTCATCACATATATTGAGTTTGACAACAATTGTATGGAAAGCCAAATAGAATAAAATAAAACTCTGACAGTTTTCTTGTAATCTGTTAAAATAAATGCAATATTTCAGTATATTCAACAATAGTTCCAATCTTTTTGTTATTATGGTTTCAGGTTCAGCCAGAAAAGGCTCCTGTCTTACTTTGGCTCCAAGGTGGACCTGGAGGAACATCTATGTTTGGCCTCTTTGTTGAACATGGTCCATATGTTGTTCAAAAGAACCTCTCTTGCAAGTATTTGATATGTTTCTAGTGTAATACATGGGAGTATAGGTATATATTTTTATTTCTGAATATTCATTTTTTTACAATTAATTTTCCCCAAATTCTGTTGTTAAACAAAATGTATTTAACAGCAGAATATAGCTTTCCTATTCTGAACAAGTGTAAGTAAGGAAGTGGATTCTTGCTGATGCAAAAGTGGTACTTGTGTTTGAGATGAAATATGGTAAAACTTACTGTTACAAAACTTGGGTCTGTCTGTCAGTTTGATAATATCTTTTAAGCACAAATGACAGAGTGCCATGTTCCCTATTTATTTGTTAGATATTATTAGGTCTCTGTTTTTTACTGACAAGAAATACAGAGTCCCCCTGAGGTAAAATGTTATAAAATAAAAGCAAAATTATATTTAAAATCCTAGATGCATGGTATTAATACATAGATGAAGATATTGCATACACACAGACTATTTGAAATTAAATGTTGTAAATGTTGTACCTTGATGAAGGTATCTTTTCTTTTATGTACACTGAGAGCATATGCACCAAGACAAATTCCTTGTGTGTCCAATCACACTTGGCCAATAAAATTCTATTCTATTCTAAAAACGTTGACATGTTGTACCATTCTGAAATAAAAATAACTTGAAAGTTAATTAATTTACTAATATAGACTAAAATAGATTAGTCATGAAAACATCCAATATAGATAGTCCTTGACTTGTGACCAGTTTTTAGTTTGAAGTTACAACCACCCCCCAAAATGGAATATATAACCTGATTTCAAAGTTCCAAAATTCAGGCTTCACTCTAGACACATGACCACATTTTGGATGTTTGGCAAGTAGCCAGATTTATGGCCATTTGCAGCATTCTGCAGCCACATGACCACGGCTGATCGCATTTTTATCAGAAACATGTGTTTCCAGCAAATCACACCTAAAAGTGACAATTGGTTTGCTTTTACAACCACTGTGTTTGCTTAATGACTGCTATAAAAAAAGGTTGCATAATCTAGTCTTGTCACATATAATCCATTTTACAACCATCATGATTTACAATCAAAATTGTGGGCTCAATTATGGTCATAATTTTATTTTATTTATTAAACTTATATGCTGCCTATATTGCCTAGAGTTAGCTTACAATCATTCAGTAATGTAAAACATTAAAGCCACAACAGAGATCTTAAAATTAAAACTAAATTAATTTAAAATAAAATCAACCAAGATGGGGAAGAAGGGAGTAATGTGCACACAAGGAGGAATTGGGGTATTTTATACCCCATTATCCATTATTCACTTCCAGAATGCAATACATGCATTGGTCCCCAATGCCAGTTGGGGCCAGTTACTTGAAAACTACCTGCAATGCATTTTGAATATATCCTTAATCACAAGGACAATATATAGTAGATAAATATATTAGAAATATTAACTTAAGCTAACATATAAAACAAATGATTATAAGTTATTTTATGTTTGCATCATTGATAAAAGCATTGGACAGGAATCCAGAGCCCAAATCATATAATCATATTTGTATATATATTTGTATATATAATCATATTTATATAATCATATAATCATATTTGGAAATATTATTATTACTTTTTATTGTATTTGGGGGGGGTGACATATCCAAAAAGTACTTTGTTATATCGAATTCACCTCAGATTTCCACAGTTTGGTACATTGATGGTAGCTGAAATCTTATTCTGGTTTGCTTGCTTTAATAGTGACTGAACGAAAGTTTCCTTGGACCTCTAAATTCTCCATGCTGTATATTGACAATCCAGTAAGTTAAGAATGAATAATATTTTATTTAAAATACAAACCTGAACATCAGTTTTTATAGTATGAATGGCATCATGGTATTGGTAGGCACCCTCATATCTACAGTACCAGGGATAAATTGTAAAATTCGTTACTACTTTACTTATTATTTTACTACGTTACTTATTCGTTCTATGGGCCTGACTTGGTGTGTGTGGGGGGGAATGTAATGTGACTGGGTGGGCGTGGCCAACTTTTCTTTCTTTCTTTCTTTTTTTACTTTTAACAGCATTTTTTTCTACAACCTCTTTGACCAAAGAGGTTGTAAAAAAATGCTTTTAAAAGCCTGTGATGATCAGGCAACTCAGCTTGAGATCACCAGAGGAAAAAAAGCTTTTAAAGGGTTCTGATTATCCAAGCTGCGTTGCCTGATCACCAGAACCTTTTAAAAACATTTTTTCTACAAGCTCTTCAACTGAAGAGCTTGTAAAAAACATGTTTTTAAATGGTTCTGGCGATCAGACAACTCAGCTGGGATCACCAGAGGAGCCTTTTAAAAGCTTTTTTTTTTAACTTCTTCAGACAAAAAGCTTGTAGAAAACATGCTTTTAAAGGGTTCTGACGATCCCAGCTCAGTTGCCTGATTGCTAGAACCTTTTAAAAACATTTTTTATACAACTTCTTCAGCTGACGAGCTTGTAGAAAACATGCTTTTAAAGGGTTCTGGCGATCAGGCAACTCAGCTGGGATTGCCAGAGGGCCCTTTTAAAAGCTTTTTTTTTTACAACCTCTTTGGCTGAAGAGCTTGTAGAAAACATGCTTTTAAAGGGTTCTCACGATCCCAGCTGAACCGCGTGATCATCATAGGCTTTTTTTAACTTTTAAAAGCATTTTTTTTTGGCCAAAGAAAAAATGCTTTTAAAAATAAAAAAACCCCCAAACCTCTGATGATCACGCGGCTCAGCTGGGGTGGCGGGGGACAGGGATTTTTGCCACCGGTTCTTCGAACCACCTGCCGCCATCGCTATCAGATCGGGCAAACCAGTCTGAACCAGGAGCATTTCACCCCTGTACAGTACCCTTAGATAAGTGTTTCTATCAGTAGTGCTGATTTACTACCAGCTTATCAGGTACTTGGGAGCAGAGGACTTGGCAGCAAAAGGAAAGAACAGCCAATGATTTAATAGCCAGCAATCAACACTCCAATCAACAGCTAAAAGTTTATTACTGCTACATAAAAAAAGACTCACATAAGTTATGCCTGAAAAAAAGAGAAAGGTGGGAATCCAAATTTTCTAATCTGAAATCTTACTTTTCACTACTACTACTACTACGCTTTTATCCTTAAATTTATTTGCTATCTATTTCACAGTTCAAGGCAACTTTGAGCGGCTTACAATATAGTAAAAATATACAAATAGCCAGACAATGTACTAATTTAGAAATTTGCCCATTGGTCTCCTTGAAATTAATGAAATTGACTTTTGAATAGACACGAATATAGACTTAAGTACAAAACAAGAGTAAAACAATTTTTATCTGTAGGAGAAACTGTATAGTTAATTAAATTTTTTGATGTGGAAAACACAACAAAAATACCTGAAATTCTTTGTTTTTCACATATTTTGGTTCTCTTTAACTATCAGGTTGGAACTGGCTTCAGTTTTACAGATTATCCGAAAGGATATGCAACGAATGAAGATGATGTAGGAAGAGATTTGTATAGGTAAGTTAAAGCTGAATTTCTCCTTTTTTTTTTCATAAAAGTAAGCACAAAAGTAAGTCCTCCATAACTTTTTGTAGAAATTTAGAACATTTACTAGAACTAAGCAAAGCATGTGCAGCAATCTTTGAAGTATTAAAGCAGCTGTCTTTTATAAGGCTTCTTCACTGTTTCCAGATATCCATGTATCCCTGCTTGTCCATTTATGCATGTGTGCATCTGTTAGAGCAGCTGTGCAGGATTATCTCACTGTTAAATACACACAGACAGCCAAGGACAGATTTTAAAGCAGTCCTGCAATACTTCTATATGATATGGAAGTATTACATGACTGCTTTTAATACTTCAAGGAGTGGTGCTTTGCTCCTGCTAACACAGTTGTGAAGGATCTCTTTGAATGAGTTGCATATATTTAATATTTACAGCTAGTCTTGACTTACGACAAAAATTGGGACCTGAATGTCTATTCCTAAACCTGGGTGATTGTTACGTGAGTCATGTGCAATTTTTCATCATAACTGTAAAGTGAACCACTGCAGAAGTTAAGCGAATTGTGTAGGCATTAAGCAAATCTGCCTTCCTCCTTTGTGTGTATTAATTGACTGGAATTAATTGTGTGTATCTGCATTTTCAGTGCAATTGTTCAGTTTTTCCAGCTTTTTCCTGATTATCAGAAAAATGACTTCTATGCAACAGGAGAAGTAAGTTTGCTTTAAAAATTGTCAATTTGTGAGTGTAAATTTCTATTTTACATACAAACATATTCTATTAAGGAATGTGTTTGTATGTTAAATGTTTGTATGAATAATCTCTAACCAAATGATATTTTATAGTCAAGAGGTACTGTTTTTGCTTCCTATTTGTTTCTCTGACTATACAGATTTTGTCTTCAAAGGTTTTTTTTTTAATTATTTTTTGTCAACAGCAGCACTAAGAAAGGATGGACATGTAAATAATAAAGCTGACACCCTTTGCTTCTAGTAACCAAAATCCTCTTGTTTTCATTTCTGAAATATTAAAAAGTTGCTTTAAATGATTACTAAATAGTTCAATTATATACATGTTTTCTTGAGTTACACTCATTTTGCAGACTTGATACAGAATAGTGAAACAAAACACTAGTTTGGTTAATTGTTAATATGCTGGGCCAGAAATTGGGAAACTATGAATTCTAGTCCACTTTTAGGCATCAATTGCTGGATAATTGGGCTCAATCATTTGCTTTTGCCCAAAGAGGAGGAAGGAACACTCTCTATGCTTCTCTGAGTTGTACAAATAATGGCTTGGTGTGAATCTAATAAATAAATAAACAGGATTTCCTTTTCTTTTCTTTTTATTGAAACAAATGTATAATTTTCTATTGATACCGATTGACTAAGAAAGAAGACATAAAGGGGTTCTTAACACAGAACATTATCATTTTGTGTTTTTATTTCCAAAGAAACGTGTTCAGATATTGCCTGGATATTGAAATTTGCCCACATTTGAAGCTCTTAATTAATTAAGGGTACCAGCCTATTATATTAAATACAATATAAGAAATTCTAATCAAAGTTGGATAATGTATAAAAAATCCCTACATATTAATGATTCAACCATTGTATTATCTTTAGTCTTATGCAGGAAAATATGTGCCAGCCATTGGATACTATATTCATAGCAATAATCCTACAGCAAAGATAAAGATCAACTTCAAAGGTGTTGCCATTGGGGATGGTCTTTGTGACCCTGAAGTGGTATGATTTCTATATTTTTTTATATTCTGAAATTGCAGACTCCATAAGAACATAATCCTGATAGATATCCAGTCAATGAAAATGCTTTTAACCTTAAATATATGATTGGAAATTAGGTACAACCCCAGCAAGTTGGCTGTTTAAAAGCCATTGAAATTTTACTACAACGTCAGTGAATAGTGTTAGCTTGCCCTAGCCTAGTGTATAAAATTCAGCAAAAGTTGAATTTGCTGAACATGATTTTATTACGTTCTTTTCAATCTTTTTAATGACTTTTTAAAATGAAAACAATTGTGACTAATGTTGTTCATTTTCTTGATCAGATGCTGGGAGGCTATGCAGAATTCTTATATCAAATTGGCTTGGTAGATGAGAAGCAGAGGATATATGTCCAGAATCAGAGTAATCTGGGACAACAATACATCCAGCAGAAGAAATGGAAAAAAGCCTTTGAAGTATGTCATAGAGGCCCACATGATGGCCTACAGCAATTAAAACCATCTGAGCAGAGTAAGGGGTCAGAAGGAAATCAAATAGAGGTCACAAACTTGATTGCAGCAGCAGCAAAAAGAAAACTAATAGGGGGAAAAGTCATTCTCCAATGTTCGTCTAACGTTTACATTGGACTCCCTTCAAACTTGAGCACTTGAGTGTGTGTTTACATAGGCATCTTTTTTGTGAATTGCTTTAATTTCTTAATGTTGATTTCTGAATGTCCTAAAGCTTTTTCTTACCTCCAAAAATTGGAACAAAAGTAATCTTGGAAGTTGTGAGGATACATGGACATATTTATCATATCTTTTCTATCCACTAATAAGTGTTCTAATTTTTTTCAGTCACTTGGAAACAAAGTGAAGTGGTTACCATACACAATTAACTGACATGAGTCACTTTGCAGCATCTTGCATTCCAGTAATCTAATGAATCTTCCATATTTTACAAAATTGTCTTAAAAAAGAAGAGAACAGAAAACTTTGTTCATTTAAAAAAATTCATCTTGTTACACTGATTTTTGCTGATATCATGCAATCTCTGAAATACTAACTGTAGTAGCTGCTGTTTTACATAAGGAGAAGAAAAATGTTCTCTGGTTCAGACTGAGAGGCCCTGGTCATCTAGACAATATTTTTTTTCCAAGGAATAAAATGACATTTCCTCTCAACTTATTTTGGAGAAATTTGATTGGGATAATTTTCTTTTATCTCTTGAAATATTGTATTCAGTTGGAACTTGATGCAAGGAGGGATATATCTTTTAGTATTTATTAGTACAAGTATATTTTACCAACTTAGAACTGTAGAACAGTGAACAATTGACATATTCAACAATGAAAATGAACATGTTGAACTTACATGAATTTCTTCATTAGGTATTTGATACTCTGTTGAATGGTGATAAAACTCGAAGCCCTCCTTATATTCAGACTGTTACAGGATGTAGCAACTATTTCAATTTCTTGCAGTGCGAAGTAAGTACTTATGAGAAAAGGCAGATATATTGAAAATGTACAGTGTAATCAGACCCCCTTCACTTTTATCAATTTTGTTATGCTGCAACCTGATTCTACAGTTATTGAAAATAATTTTTTCTCATTAATCTAGTACCCCATAATGACAAAGTCAAAACAGAATTTTAGAAATGTTTTTAAATTTATTAAAAAGAAAAACTGAAACATCACATTGACATTAACTGTTCAGACCTTTGCAACAACACTTGAAATTTAGCTCCTATTTGTCTTGGTCACCGCTGATATACTTCTACACCTTGATTGGAGTCCACCTGTGGTAAATTAAACTGATCAGATGATTTGGAAAGGCACACATTTTTCTATAGAAGGTCTCACAGCTGACAATGTATACTGTAACAGACCAAAGCCATGAGTCAAAGGAATTGCCTGCAAAAAAACACCTGAAGGACTCTCAGATGGAGGAACAAGATTCTCTGATCTGATGAAACCAAGATTGAGCTATTTGGCCTCAATTCTAAATGTTATGTCTGGAGGTAACTAGACACCAGTCATCACTTGCCCAATATCATGTGAAGCATGTTGGTGGCAGCATCATGCTGTGGGGTTATTTTTCAGCAGCAAGGACTATGAGACTGATCAGGGTTGAGAGAAAGCTGAATGAAGCAAAGTACAGGGATATCCTCAATGAAAGCCTGTTCCACAGTGCTTGGGACCTCAGACTGGGCCAAAAGTCCAATAATCCTAAACACACAGCCAAGACAACACATGAGTGACTTAGGGACAACTCTATGAATGTCCTAGAGTAGCCCAGCCAGAGCCTTGATTTGAACCCCATTGAACATTTCTGGAGGGAGCTGAAAATGGCTGTCTACCAACAGTCACCATCCAACCTAACTCGGCTTGAGAGGATTTGCAAGGAAGAGTGGCAGAAATCCCCCAATCTGGATGTGCAAAGTTTGTTGCATTATACCCGAAAAGACTCAAGGCTGTAACTGCTGCCAAGGGTACTTCAACAAAGTGCTGAATGAGGGGTCTGAATACTTATGCCAATGTGATATTTCAGTTTTTTCTTTTTAATAAATTTACAGACATTTCTAAAGTTCTGTTTTCACTTTGTCATTATAGGCTACTGAGTGTAGATTAATGAAGGGAAAAAAATGAATTTCAACTACCGTAGAATCAGTATAAAATTGACAAAAGTGTAAGGGGTCTGAATACTTTTTGAATATATAAATCAGTGATGGTTTAACTTTTTGGTACCGAGTGCCAAAACTGGAGCACACATGTGAACGCCGGAGCACCAAAACCCAGAAGAGAGCTAGCCAGTATTCACGCACGCAGCGGCCAGCTGCATTTCCAGGTACTATCGTGCACATGCGCAGTGGCCAGCTCATCTTTGCGTGAAGACCAGCTGGCCAGTGCACATGCACATTCTGCAACCCGGAAGAAACCAGTTGGCTGCTGTGCACATGTGTGCAATGGAACCTGAAAAGCAGCTGGTGACGGTGCATGTGCCCACAGAGAGGGCTCTGCATGCCACCTCTGTCATGCATGCCATAGGTTCGCCATCACGGCTATAGATCATGTTTGATCTACAGACCCTAAAAGATGATAGTGGTATGATGACATTCTTCAAAAACCAACTACACCAGATGATAGAATGGATTTACTTTGAAGGCTTGCAGGAAAGATCCCTCCTTTTTCTTTTCCTTCAGGCCAGAATTGTAGTGCCAATAGAATATAATATTTCAGGGTTGAATTGTGGGGAACTTGATGCTCTTTAAGCTTAAGACCTCACAGCCAATTATGTGTTTTACTACGCCAAGAGGTCAATGAAGGCAATGTTACTGCTATAGTAACATACTGTAGGTATCTTTCTCTTTATCAGCATCCTAACTCATTCTGTCTGTTTTGCTCTGAAAAAATGCATTCTTTTAAGGAGGAGAGATTTTTTTTCTTCCTCCAGACCTGTGTCTAAAGCTATTGGCTAGGTTGTCTTTTTTCATATTGTAAGATTTTGTATATGATACTGAGGGCATATTATTAACCCTGTTGCCGGCATGCTGGATGAGTTGGACTGTTGGATCTAGTCCACAGACCCAACTTTTATTTAAAAGAGCAACTAGTGAAGTAATATTCCAGCATCAGAACTGATTTAGTGTATTTACATTAATCAGTGAAAAACAAATAACTTGCATTTTTATTATCAAATACGATATCTTTTTACAAACTTCTGGATTATTTCTTCTTATGAAGTTAATTGATCTGAACATACTAAATTGTTTCATCATTTCAAACTTGAACATGAAACTGCAAGGTCAATTGTTTCAGTTCTCAGACATAGTACAGTTGCTGCTATAAGAAAGAAAGCAGGATCACCAAACATGTAAGTTGCATTAATTTATTTTCTTGCTTTGATGAAATAATTTTGTATGTGTTCTTCCTCTTTATCATTTTAATAATAGGAGCCTGAAGATCAGGAATATTTTGGAAAGCTATTATCGTTGCCAAACATAAGAAAATCTATCCATGTTGGAAATTTGACCTTCCATGATGGTTCTATGGTTGAGGAGCACTTGATTGAAGATATAATGAAGACCATAAAACCTTGGTTGGCTGTTTTAATGGATCATTATAGAGTAAGTAAGATGCCAGCTTGAGTTTCTTACTTGTCAGTTTTAGAATCTGAATATTTAACATTAATATGACTGATACTGTATTTTTATAGAAGACAAGTATACTGTTTTAAGTGTGTGTGTATAAATACTTTGGAAGTTTTGCAAAGATAGTCAATTTAGTTTTTAGCTAGGTGCATCCTTGTTTTACTATTCTGAAGAGAAGCAAGATATTCATATAATTCTTTCTGCATTAATTTGCAAGTCAGTAATATCTCCCCCCCTCCCCCCGCCCCGTGGCTTAAAAGTTGGTTATGGAATGATAGTTACCTTGCCAAGAATAAGAAAAAAATAAAAAATTAAATAAAAAAATAAAAAAATAAAATCTATTAATAGAATCTATTTACCCCAGAGCTACTGTTAATATATTGGAATTAGATTGCAGGAGATATAGGTTTCAACCTTATTGGTTATTGACTAAATTTGAATCAATCTTTCTCTCTTAAGTCTCTACTAAGACCTATCTACTAAGACCTTTTTTTGAGAGAGATAAAATTAGGGGTGTAGGGGGACCCTCTACAAATAATCATCTTGATTTGTCAGTTGAAATGTAAATGCAAAAAATAAATACATTCCACTTGTGACCCTGCATTCTTCACATACAGTTATTAAACAATGTAGAATGCATGGCATACAGGCTAGTAAACCTATGTCTACCCTTATAATTATAATAATCAGCATATTATTGAGTGTAACAAGTACATGAAGTTTTTATTGAGTTCATGGAAAATCAAGATTTGAGAACTACCTCTTTCAGAAAAACAATCAAATCTTTCTCAGCTTGATGAATTTTACAGAAAAAGATTCCTAAACCTAGCATGTTTTAGTAACAAGGAACTAAAATACACATATGCTTTCTATGAAAACGATTAATATATCTTGCCTTAAGTGCTAGAGTTTGCTGTTAAATCCCAATATACAGTATTTATGTATTTATATACGATTAAAACCCCCATTGTGTTAATCTGTTTGTACCCACAAGTTAACCCAAATAGTACATTATACTGCAGGTTTTAAATTAAGGTAGATAAAATCTAACTTTAAAGAATGCATAAAAAATTGAGAACCTGTTAGTCCAAAGAATTGAACTTTCTATGATCTTCAGGCCAGTTTTATTTGGAGAGCTAGGACTATTGCAGCATATCTGTGGTCATGTGATCATGATTACCAATGCTCCTTTGCTTTCCACAAGCAAAGTCAATGGGGAAGATAGTAGGAAGTTGGAAGTCACTCCTGTTCCCATTATTTTTTTGCCCATCCATGGACATTCAATTTATCAGTTTTGGTAAATAAACATTGACTTGCTATTGAAGTACATTTGCCACTACAGTTATCTTTCTAGATATAATATACACTCTTTTTAGATTATGATGGAACCATCCAACTTTCGGTTGAAAAAATATGGTCATGGTAAATTTTAATATTCCTTTTGATCATATTAGATTGTGCTAGCTTTCTATCAAAGAATGGGCCACAGAAGTATCTAATAAGATTTAAGGAGAAAGTTAAGTCACCTTGTAGAATAAAGTATGTTCTGGTGTTAATAAAATCGCTTTTTTGAAATGATAGACACTATAATATCTTAATTTTGAATTGGGAATTCACAGTATTTTCCAATCAAGTGCTGCATTTGCACTTTGAGATGGCATGAAAAAAGCTGCACATGAAAAAAGATGAGCCAATGTAATAATACAGTAAAAAAACATATTTAAACTAATATTTTAATGAAATGAATATCATTAATGTTAGTCTCTGGATTCTGAATATTGTTCAATGGGACAGCACCCAAAGATTTAAGAGATGTGCCTATGATTCTGAATTTTTAGGCCAAATCTGGTTTCCTAGGAATGAAAATAGAAAAAATCACGATGGCAGCTGTAACCATGTGACTGAAGCCTTATCTCTTTTTTCTATGTTTAAAAAAAGGAAGTGGAAATGACAGGGTTTCAGTCACAACTGCCATTTTGAGATTTTGATTCTTCTTCTGCATATGTTCCTGAACTGAACACATCTGTTCTCAATCTTTCTTTCCATTTAGATAGCAAAGCCTAATGTTCTTAATATTCTGCTGTTGCTGCTTATTTCTATATAAACTGTATAAACTACAATGAATAGATTTCAGCTGTGATACTATCTATCTATCTATATATATAGATAAGTAGAGAGAGGGAGAAAGAGAGATTATGTTTATAAACACACATACACATAATTTTATTAAAGATTTTTAAGAACGAAAAAACTAATATTAATACAAAATAAGTAAAAGAAAGCTAAAAGTACAAGAAAATAGGAAAAAGTAAAAGAAAGAAAAGGAAAAAAAATACATTCTATACAGCAATTATAGGTTTAGTTATACATTTTCCTGTTACTTTATGGGTGCAGCTTAACTCTATAATATATCTAATAATCTAAACCATAAATCATAAGTTCATAGATTTTTATTTTGCTTTATGCAAAAAGTCCATAAGGGATTTCCAGTCAGTAATAAATGTAGATATTGTCCTTTCTCCGATTAAATAACTCAGTTTTGTTATCTCAGCAAGTTCTACTATCTTCCATAACCCTTCTTTCATTGTCGGTACTGCTGAATGTTTCTATCTTTGTCATACCTTAATCTTGCTCTACTGGAAAGATACTTTCTGATCGTATAATATTGTTGGTGACATTTTTTTTTGACTTTCTGTCTACCACAAATCTCTATTTACGAAATAAAGCTAAATGTTTTAAAATTTCCATTTATGTGTTTTAAACATCTTCCCAAAGATTCAAATAACCACCTCGGTATTTTAAAAGTTTGCTTAATACCTTGTAGCCAAGCTAACAATAGAGACATTAGACTTTTAGATCCTTATTCATTTCTTGAGCGATATTTTGTCATTTTTAATGTAATTGAGGCTGTTCATCCCAGCCTCTGTAAATATAATAATCATATACGACAAGATTGACATTATTATTCTATGGGTAAACATTTAAAATTAGTAGTATCTAGAATTAATAAGGTGACAAGGGCTTGAATTGCATATTATGGAATGCATAATATGGATGGAAGAATGTGAAGATGCTGCTAATACCTAGTTAGGAAAGGTTTTTCTCCACCTGATTCCTGCAAAGTGGGGCCTGTATGTAGCTTGTCAGGAACTGCTTGTGTTTTGTCAAACTCAGGATCAGAAGTTATTCATCTCAGAAACCACTGTATTATGTTGACCACTGTATTATGCTTTTTTGTTTGTGTGTCTGATCCCTCTGTGCTAGAGATGACTATTTTTTTTCCAGACTGAGATTTCATTCTGCAACACTTTTTACTACTTTACTATCAAATTTATGATATAAATAATTGATGTAATATTTATCAGTTATTGACCATCTAAATATTTTTTTTCACTATACAAATGATTAAAAAATACACTGAAATCAAAATAAAGTAAAAACATAACAGTATAAAATCAAGAGTAGCAACAACAATAGTAATTAAAATAATGAGTAGGGTTGATAAAAATCAATAAAACAAGCAGTGAAAATATTGTGTCGAGCTTTACTTGTTTTTATACTTATATTTGACTTCCAGGTTCTCTTATATAATGGACAACTTGATATCATTGTGGCAGCTCCACTTACTGAACTATTTCTGCCCACTGTGCCATGGGGCAAAGTAGAAGAATACAAAAATGCTGAGAAAATTGTATGGCGAATATATGATAAAGATCCTGAGGTTGCTGGCTATGTACGCCAAGTGGGTGAATTCTATCAGGTGAGATGAACCATTTCCTAAGAAAAAGAAAACATACATTAAATATGAAACAGAAGAAAGAAAGCCCTTTTAGTCTATGGTAGCAAAAGATCACAACTCTGGTAACACTTTTTTAGACTAACACATTTTATTGAAGACGTAAGGATTTTTTATTGTATGCCATGTCAACTTTCTGTGGGATAGGAATTTGGGGGAAAGGAATTTGGAAAGGGAAGGGAAAGGAAGTGAGAAAAGAAGGAAAGGAAGGAAGGAAGGAAAGGAAGGAAGGAAGGAAGGATAAATCCATTAGAATATGTGCCTTTCAGGGTTGAACTATAGAGTCCTTGGTATTCTCTGACTGGTTGTTTTCTTGCAGATTTTTCATTACTAAGCTAGTTAACAACATCAGTGCTAATGAGTGGGGAGTTTATTACATGTTTATATAAAAATACATGTCAAGAATAAAAATATCAAAATATCAGAAGAGAATAAGAAAAAGAAAAGATAAGTTCTTCTGTAATCAGTGTATAATCAACATATGACTTCAGTAGGTGATCCTGAAGATAATTTACTTCTTGGTTATTTATCCTGTCATAAGAATACTAGCTAGTTACTCTAGTCCCAGAAATTTCTCTAAAATGAAGTGAAGAAAAAATTCTTATTTAGCAACCTCAAGTGGAACTGGCAACTTGGTCACTAAGCAAAGCAATCACTAAGTAAATCACTGCAATTTTGCTTATGCTCTTACTTCAGCTTTCCTTTCCTTTGCAAACCTGCAAAGATTGTAAATGCAAGAATTGTTTGCAAAGTATTTTTCATTATTGTCATAACTGTGAATGGTTACTAAACGAGGACTACTTGTAATGCATGCCAAAGTGAAATATTGTGCCACTTCCTTCATTGCATGTGATTGAGTCTAATCTAATTTTAGATGAAAGTATTTCCTCCCACTCTCTGGACTATGCATTTATTAACATTACAAGCAATAATCAAAGAATTTTAGAGGATAGTTTATTTTTATTTATTTGTATATTTTATTATTTTTACAAACAACTCAAAGTGGTATATCCAAACATATCTGATACACGTTTCTCCTCTTATTTTCTCCACAAAAACTTCGTGAGGTGGGTTGGACTGAGAAAAAATGACTGGCCCAAGATCACCCAGCTGGTATTCGTGGCTAAAACAGAACTCACAGTCTCTTGCTTTCTAGCCTGGTTCCTTGAACTCTAGACCAGGGGTGTCAAACGCGATTTCAATGAGGGCTACATCAGGGTTATGTATGACCTTGGGGGCCCGGGGTGGACGTTGCAAAGATGTCAGTCATGTTGGGAGGCATCTGTAGGGGCCTGAGAGCTCTACCGGGAAAAACGGGCTCCCAAGCTCCATTTTCAGCTGCAACAGTCTCCTGCAACCCTCTGCCAGCCAAAATGGAGCTCAGGTCTTGTGCGAGGTCCTCACGAGCTCCGTTTTTGGCTGTGACAGGGTCCTGCAACCCTCTGCCAGTGAAAATGCAGTTTGGGAGAGCCGTGTGAGAGTCCGTCACTGTTTCCAGGGTGGCCGCGCAGTCCAGATCTAAGCATCCTGAGGACTGGATCCGGTCTGCGGGCCTTCAGTTTGACACCCCTCCACTAGATCAAACTGACTCTCATATATGCACTCTTCTATGTCCCAAACTAATTAATGATATGAGAAACAGGAAGAATTTATTTCATCAAATCTACTTTCTATTCTTATTCCCTGATGATTGATCAGAATTACTACTCTTAACTCTGGATAAAAATGTGATATGCCTATGAGAGTTGTTTGCTTTCTCCCTTCATGAAAAGCTACAAACAGGCTATTATTCTGCATTGGCTTGTTACAAATTGTCTCAATCAGCAATATAAATTCTTAGAAACAAATTTTGCTGTTTTGGAATTCCTCAGACACTTAAATATGGCTAATGCAGTCGTAATATCAAAACAAATACAAAAGATTCTAATTTGTATTTTTCAGCCAGGTTTAAAATATGTCTTTGCTGTTTCATAAGGAAACATTTACTATTAATTTATACTAAGAACCTTAAGCTTTGAAAAAATTTCCTGCCACATGACCTTAATGTAAAAAATGTGCTAGCTTACATTGGTTCTATATAAAGTAAATAAGGATGTATTCAATTTCAGTACAATGAAATAGTTTATTGAATTAGCCATAGTGAATGCATTAAAAGCAGTCAAAACTCTATTTAAAATCAAATTTATTTAATATTATAAAAAGGTCACAAAATAGAAGTTAATGTTGGCCTGAGGTTGGTAGTTAATAAAATACACCTATGATAACAGCAACTAAAAAGCATATAAAGAGCTTTTCCATACCAAAGTTACTTCTCTTTGGATTAAAATGCTATTTTCGTTTAATATTCCACTATTTAATTTTCTTTAAAAAATATTTGTTTTATTGTTCATTATAATTTTGCATAGAATCCATGCAAAATGCTGGGTCACATATGTTCTCCTTTTGTGCATTTGGAAGAAGTAATAATCCATGATACCATTCTGCTTCAGACAATTAGTAGCTAAGTCGTGGTTTCAGATAAATTACCATGTTAAGCAAGCCAAATAAACAATCCAAATCTGATTGGTGTTTGCTTTAAAACTAGAATTCCTAATTCATTCATAAAAAGGTAGTCATAAATTTAGTAATGTAAAAGTGCCTGACTGCTCAATATATTTTCTCTTTCCTTGTATGTCCCTGAATTTTTCCTTTGTTCTTCCAATTGTCAAGTCCAGCAATCTCACAATATTTTTCTGTTTGTATATGAACTCTCATAGACTTTCAGGTCCTTGCCACACACACCGCTGTTTCATTTAATAATTTCACAGCTAGGATGATGATGTGTGTGTGTGACAGAGAGAGAGGAGAGAGAGAGAATAAATATGGTATATGCTCATACAATCTTTTAATTCAAATGTATGGAGGAAGGGATTCTACTGTTTCTTTCCAGGCCAAGTCTGGAAGAGTCTAGAAAGGAATTTGCTTAGAGGTGTCATATGATATGCCTTAGGAGTAGATAATTTCCTTTTATCCAAATCAGTCTATAAACTAAGTAGGGTTATATTCAGGATATAGGACATATGACAAAAAGATGCAAGCATTTAAAACACTGGCATTCAAAGATCTTTGTTTTCTTGAAGCTGAATGATCAGAAAGCACCCTGAAATGTTACAGCTGTTGCCTTCTTTTTCTTTAAACACTAGGGTCAGAGTTACATCTGGGTAAATGTAAGCAAAGACTCTGAGTTCTACTGTTACTTTCTGCTTGTACATAAATACCATTTGGAATTGCATTTTGTTAGTTTTTTTCTTTTTCTACAATACTAGGCAGAGGGAAAAAAATCTGTCCAGTTTTTTTTGCTCTCCAAGAAGTATATGCATATCTGTGGAACTTTAGCTTTTGCAGTTCCATCAAAACCTGAATGACATTGCTGGCATTTGTAAGATGTTTAGCCTTATCTCCTCATAGTTGTCCATAGATTGCAGAATAGAAGGGCAGTCTTGAGGGATTAGAATAGAGGTCAAAGCCCCTTAGATATTGGGCTTTTGTTATCATGCTTTTCATTACACTAGACATACCCAGTTCCTGCTACCATTCTTCATGTTTTAGCTTTCAGTCCCCTAATCATCTTTGTTGCTCTTCTCTAAAATCTCAACTTTTTTTGTGTGTTATGGTGACCAAAACTAAATGCAATATTCCAAGCGTGGACCTACCAAGCAATTATAAAACAGGATTAATACTTCACATGATCTTGATTCTATCTTCTGTTAATGTAAACTAGGACTGCATTGGCTTTTTTTGGTAGCTGTAGCATTCTGCTGGCACATGTTTAAGTGATCCCAATCCCGTTCAATTACTAATATTGAGCTAGGTACTACGTATTCTACACCTATGCATTTGGTTTTTCATTTTTCTCCTTGTTGAATTTTATTTTGTTGTTTAGAGTCCAGTGTAGTGTCAAGATCCTTCTGGATCTTAAACCTATCTTCTAAAGTGTTGACTATATCGATCAAGGTTGCTGTCGCTGGCAGATTCGATAAGTTCCCTTTCTGTTCCGTCATCTAAATCAATTATGAAGATGTTGAAGAGTCCTGAGCACAGAGCAGAATCTTAGGGTACACCGTTGCATACTTGCTTCATTTAGGACTACATGTTGACTTTGGTTGATCAGCCAGTTACAAATTCGTCTGATGCCATTGCTGTCTATCTCACATTTTAGCTTACCAAGAAGTAGGTTGTGATCCATTTTGTCAAAAAATTTACAGAAGCCCAAGAAAATTATGTACACAGCATAATTTGCTGTGATCTGCTAATTTAGTTACATTGTTAAGGAATGAAATAAGATTTATCAGGCAGGATTTATTTTTGACAAACTCATGTTAGCTTCTGGTGATAACTTTGCTTGCCTCTAGTATTTGCAGATTTTTTGCTTGATTATCTTTTCCAGGATCTTTCTAGGTATTGATGTTAGGTTGATTGAATGGTAATTTCCTGGATCCATGTTTTTACCTTTTTTGAAGATACGAACTGTGTAAGTTCTTTTTTTCAGTTCTCTAGTAATTTGCCAGTGGTCCAGGATCCGTGGTACAGAGGTTCTGAGATTACATCTCCCAGCTCCAACCCTGGGATGTAATTCATCTGGTCCTGATGATTTGAACTTGTCTAGAGTAGATAATTACAGAATGAGTAAACAAATCATTGTGTGTGAGTCCTGAAGTTTTCTTCCTTGTGAGATGTTCATTGTCTCCATTTTCCCTTTTGCCAATCTCATTTTAAATTGATATGCTTATGTATGGTTATTCAATGTTAATTGAAAAGAGGAAATAAACTTGAGGTATCACTAGAATCATACATTAGAATAGGTTATAGTTTGATTTGTCTGCTTATGCAACAGTGTATGTAACAAAACCCTGATCCTGTAAACTGTGGTTCATGCCTTTATATTTTATATTTAATCAAGCAATTACTACTAATTTAATAGCAGTGGTAGTACTAATACTACTAATGTAACTGAGAGTAGCTTTGTATTCATTCATTAAATTTTTATGCTACCTATCTGTCTTGTATTCATTCAATTTATATAGTCAAACCAGCAACTTTGGGCAATGATCATAAAAATAATTAAAACAGTTAAAATCCAATACAAAAAATAGCCAAGGGATATTGTAATCTTTTGGTGTCAATGCATCCAAGAAACAAAGTTCTTTACATACAAGTCAGGCACATAGCTAAGTTTTCAAGGCCTTGCAAAAGGCCAATATTGTAAACTCAGGAGGGAAGATGTTCCATAGGGCAAAACTATGGCAGAAAAGACACATGTCTCTCTAAGCTGACATGCCTTGGCTGATGGGACTCAGAGCCTACCTATCCTGCTGGGCCCAATTGGACAGGTAGAATCAACTGGGATTCTAGGGTCCCTCAGATTACCTTTCCCCAAGTATAGAGAACTTTAAAGATGACAACCAGCATCTTGAATTGCATTAGCAATAGCACTTAGACTTATATACCACTCCACAGTGCTTTACAGCCCTCTCTAAGCAGTTTAAAGAGTCAACATATTGGCCCCAACAATCTGGGTCCTCATTTTACTGATCTCGGAAGAATGGAAGGCTGAGTCAACCTTGAGCTGGTGAGACCTGGACTGCCAAACTACTGGCAGTCAGTGGTCAGTACTGCAGTACTGCCCTCTAACCACTGCATAGCTCTTGAAGCAATGGTATCATATGTACTGAATAGATAACAGCTTTGACAGCCTGTGCGCCTGTATTCTGTACCATCTGAAGTTTCCAGAGGTCTTCAAGGGTAGCCTTGAAGCTTATTATGGGTATGTTTCTAACATATTGTAGGATCTGTAGGTGGTTGTTTGAGTATCTGCTTTGCATGTACAAATTGTTATACAAGGATCAGATAATAGGTAGTGATTAAGATTCTAGAACAGAGAATCTATATATAATGCTATTTACTGTGTTTCCCCGAAAATAAAACCAGGTCTTATTTTCTTTTGACCAACAAAAAAACGGCTAGAGCTTCTTTTCGGGAGGGTCTTATTTCTCCACCCAATAAGGCAGGCGGGCGAGTGGCCTCTTGGCACAAGCTTTCTGAAGGGTCGCAGCAGGCCATCCCATCATCCACAAAACAGCTGCTTCATGAGTGCCTCTCAGAGAGCTTTTGCAGCTGCATTTTGTGGCTGCAAAAGCAGCAGGAGGCCAAGCAATGTGCCCTTCATGCCCTTCTTACCTAAGGGTGTGATGGTCGTAACAAGCCATCCCACACACCAAATCCCAACCACCACCACACCCAGGACAACCACAGTTGCAAACCCTAAACCCACACACAGGTAAACTACAGTGCTCATGTATGGTACAATAATCAATTTATTCAAATTCAACAATTTATTCAAATACAGTCATGTCATCTTCTTCTGGAACATTGTTAAAATTCTCCACACCCTGTATTCCAGTCTGAGTTTCTTGTGACTCCATTTCGTTTAAAACCATTGGTTCCAATTGCTGATGTCTAGCAATAGAGGTCTCCTTAAAAGGATATCTCCTATCCATGTAGCCTGCTTGTATTGCATTGGCAACACAGGTGTCACTGATTTTGTCCCATGCATTCTTGACCCAAATCACAAGCTTTGGCAGGCTAGGCTTCACGAAGTTTCCATGCTGGTTTCTCGCCATTCTATTCTCAATGCACTCATTGATTTCAATGTGCAGATGGTCCTTGAATGGCTTGTTTATTGTGATGTCCAGTGTCTGGAGGTATGCTGTCATTCTTGCAGGAATCATTATTTGGTAAATTCTTCTCTGTGCAAGAAACTTTTTCATGTCTTTGGCACGGTGAGTGCTGGCTGAATCCCAGACTATCATACCTCTTTGGACACTTCGCACAACAAGTGGCAGCATTAATGTGACCTATTTCCTTATAGCTCCTTGCGTGCACCAGACCTTTTCAGTTTCAAAAACATAAATCCCTGAAACATGTTCAATCTTTTCTTTCTTGCCCTTGGTGATGATTAGAAGTGGGGCTTTGTTTCCATCCAGGTAAATTGCCAAAATGCAGATAATGTGCACTTTCATATCCAGTGGAGGGAATGTAAACTGATGTGGCACTCCTCTGATCAATTGTTGTTTGAGCTCTTTGGCCCATAAACACTGCAGTTTCATCTATGGCAATCATGTGGGACAGCTTGTATTTGGAAAAGTCAATGCTATCAACGAAGGACTTGAATACAAGTGCACATTTGACAAATCCATCATCTTCCAGCTTGAACAGCGAGGGGGAGGGTCTCCTCAGAGACAGTTCATATCGCTGAAGGAAGCCATCCAGCCAGTGTGGAGAGGCTTTGAATTCTTCCTGGGGAATTTGTTACTGTAGTGCCATTGCAAGGGCAAATGCTGATATTCATCAGCCCTGCGTACAACCAAAGTCTTTGCTGTCCTGTCAGTGATCTATTCAGAAATGCTGTCTTCAAGTTCAGGAAATAATGGTTGCCAACCTGATTCACACCTGCACTTCTTAACATTTCTCTCATGCACCTGTTGACTGAGATTATTGTACTCTCCATTTTCGGACCCTATGGAGATCCAACATCTTCTCTTTGCAGAAAGCTGTCAGATTTTTGCCCTGAGAATCCTCCACAATTCCTTTCTTGAATTCCACAGAGTATCTTTTTCTTTTTGAACTCATCTTGTCTGGGGAATCAAAATAAAAGTACTTTTAGATCATTAAATCCATTAACCCAAAATCCTGGGTGTTGTTGTGTCTGCGCCCCCCGAGCCGGGCCCCCGCCAGAAAGTGACTCGGAAAGTGAGGGGGAAGGGCCATCAGGACTTACCTCTGGAGCACCGGCTCCTCTGGCTCAGCTCCAGGAGCCAGAGGCAGGCCAGATGGAGGAGATAAGGAGGCCTCCATCCCTTGACTCTCCTTCCCCCAGGCCACACCTCCAGACCCGGCTGATGGCAACGAGGCCTGGCTAGATCCCAGGTTTCGGAGATACGAGAGGGGGCTACAACAAAGGAAGGGGTGGGCAGGCCTAGAGAGTGCTGAGTCACTGAGCCACACCTCACAGAATATAAAAGCAGCCCTGGCTGCTCTTTTGCTCCGTGACGAGCAAAAATTGAGCTGAACTATTTGACTCATGGAGAAATGAGCTGAACTCTTTGACTCGTGGAGAATTGAGCTGAACATTCGGCCTGGATTGCTGACCTACTGGTTGCCTGGCAACCCCAAGATAAGGGAGACTTTGGCAGGCAACTGCAGATTCCCTGCCAGGACTGATAGCAGCTGTGAACTCAATTACAGGCTCGTTTAGCCAGCTTGCGTGGCTGAGGCCGGGAGGGGACAGAACAGGTGTGCTGGTGGTTGGGATTTGGCGTTGTGGTTGCCCTGGGTGTGCATGTGTGTTGGGATTTGCAATTTTTCCAGTGAGGTAAAAAATGAGTTTGCCTCGTTTTACAACCTTTTATGCCAGTTATCAAGGGAATCACTGCAGTTGGAAATCCAGATTGATTAACATGCATGTTGTAGCAGTTGTTAAGTTACAACATGGATGTTAATCAATCTGGATTTCCCCATTGACTTTGCCTGACAGGAGATCGCAAAAGGGGGTCACAAGACCCCAGATTATAACTGTCATAAATATGACATAGGCAAGGGTGCATGAGGCATGTTCTTCCTCCCTTGCCCCCCCACCCTTTGGCCTGGCCTCTTCACCTCGTGTTATCTACACGGCAAGCAATGAGACCAAGCAACTTGGCCTTCTGCTTTTGCAGCCGCAAAAGTGGCTCTGCTTGCAGGAGTGGCGGCCTGAGCAGCAACCATGAAACAGCTCTTTTGTGGAAGTGGGGTGGCCTGCTGCAACCATCACACCGTTAGGTAAGGAGAACGTGAAGTGCTTCATTGGGCCTACCACTCTTTTTGCGGCTGCCATTAACAGAACAAGTGGTGCAGTGGCTAAGGTTGTGGGAGCGACCTCCACGAGGCTGTTCTGTGTGGAGGGCAGGTGCGACCATTAGGTAAGGGCATTTGAGGTGTGTGGAGCATGTTCCTCCTCCCTTCTCCCTCCCCCCGTTCTTGCCTCCTTACCTCGTGTTGTCTGCACGGCAAGCAACGAGAGGAAATGATGGGGACCAGCTGCACAGGCACTTAAATAGGGCTTATTTTGGGGATAGGGCTTATTTTAGCACATGTGCTGAAAGCATGATAGGGCTTAATTCCGCAGGAGGTCTTATTTTCGTGGAAACAAGGTAATATGTCCTGGAAGATTTTTCTACTCATTTCTTTGTGATATATCTAATTTGTTTTTATATGTAATTTCATAGGTCATTGTTCGAGGAGGAGGACACATCTTGCCTTATGACCAACCGGAAAGGGCTCTGGATATGATGGATAGATTTATCATGGGAAAAGGATGGAAATAAAGCAGATATGGAACATAAAACCTGATTATTGAAATCCTTTGGAAACTTCTCAAGAGATTGCATTGACCAGTATTGATCAGAGGAACTGATGAAGTATTAGTGGACCTTTTTCCCCATCTTTGGAAAATCTATTTTAATCTGTAATTAAGCTATTCATCTAAATTGAATATTTTGTTCTCAAAATAAACATCACACATCTCTGTCTCTATTCATTCTGTTTCTCCAGATATTCTTGTCCTGAATAACAAAATCCAAAGTAGATAATTCTTATAGCCATTTCCAATCTTTTTGCTTTGTGAAATGATGAGCATTTTAATGACCAGCGTCCATGGAGGATGTCAAAATGATGGGTCAAAATGATACAAATTGTGTACTGTTGATTTTTTTAATTGTTGTATTTTATTTCAAATGTGAGTCTTAGTTGAGGGAATGACATTTTTTTTTCTGTTCTGCCTTGAGGGCATACAACAGAACCTTTACAATTGATTTCCAGCACAACTTGTGCTCTATAATAATAATAATAATAATAACAACAACAACAACAACAACAACAGAGTTGGAAGGAATCTTGGAGGCCTTCTAGTCCAACCCCCTGCCCAGGCAGGAAACCCTACACCATCTCAGACAGATGGTTATCCAACATTTTCTTAAAAATTTCCAGTGTTGGAGCATTCACAACTTCTGCAGGCAAGTCGTTCCACTTATTAATTGTTCTAACTGTCAGGAAATTTCTCCCTAGTTCTAAGTAGTTTCTTTCCTTGATCAGTTTCCACCCATTGCTTCTTGTTCTACCCTCAGGTGCTTTGGAGAATAGCTTGACTCCCTCTTCTTTGTGGCAGCCCCTGAGATATTGGAACACTGCTATCATGTCTCCCCTAGTACTTCTTTTCATTAAACTAGACATACCCAGTTCCTGCAACCGTTCTTCATATGTTTTAGTCTCCAGTCCCCTAATCGTCTTTGTTGCTCTTTGCACTCTTTCTAGAGTCTCAGGATCTTTTTTACATCGTGGCAACCAAAGCTGAATGCAGTATTTCAAGTGTGGCTTTACCAAAGCATTATAAAGTGGCACTAACACTTCACATGATCTTGATTTTATCTCTCTGTTTATACAGCCCAGAAGTATGTTAGCTTTTTTGGCAGCTGCTGCACACTGCTGGCTCATATCTAAATGGTTGTCGACTAGGACTCCAAGATCCCTCTCACAGGTACTACTATTGAGCAAGGTATCACATATATGGTACCTGTGCATTTTGGATTTTTTGCCAAAATGTAGAACTTTACTTTTTTCACTGTTGAATTTCATTTTGTTAGATAGCACCCAATGTTCAAGTCTGTCAAGATACTTCTGTAACTTGAGCCTATCTTCTGGAGTGTTGGCTATTCCTGCCAGCTTGCTGTCATCTGCAAATTTGATGAGTTCCCCATCTATCCCCTTGTCCAAGTCATAAGAAACACTGCATTCACACTAAGATTATTTTATTCAATTATTTTATTCAAACAATTGATGCTAATGTAAAATTAAAAGCCTATAAAGACATAATATAATTTTTAATTCAATTTTTATGAAGATGGGTCAATAGAGCAAAAAACTTTTTAAAAAGCATTTAACGAAATTGCTAGAATTGCTAAAACTTATGTAAACTTCTTGGGAAGTATTTCTTACTAAACTGTAGAAGGCATACTCCTACTTAAACAAGAAATGTGTTGTACATATTCCGCCTGACCTAAATGAAATACATTGTTTTGAACTCATGGAAGAAAGGTTGATTGTAAATCATGCATTAAGAGAAAGGCAGTAACTATGTGATCATATACCTACTTTTGTGCTTCTTTACATATCGTTCAGTAAAATAATTTGCAATTTATTCTTTCCATTTAAAATTTGAATGCTACAATAAAGATGGACAATTTTAGGAGGGAATACCCTTGATTGAATTGGGCATGTATAGTCTTTAAACCAATCAGCAATTTACCTTTCAGATTTAACCAAATCAGGAGACAAGCCCTCATAATCCTGACTGTTTTTCTACATGAACCTTTTTTTCTTAATAGAATCCTTTGGAGGGGAAAGAGGGGAAAAAAAGGTGGTTGGGAAAACCAGTAGCAAAAATCCCTGCCCCTCCCCTCCACCCAGGCTTAGCTGAGCCAGGGGATCATCAGGTTTTTTCTTTTACTTTTAAAAGCATTTTTTCTTCGGCCAAAAAAATGCTTCGGCCAAAAAAATGCTTTTAAAAGTAAAAAAAATGCCTCTGATGATCGCGCGGCTCAGCTGGGATGTCAGAACCCTTTAAAAGCATTTTTTCTAAGAAGTTTTCTAAGAGGCCGAAGAGGTTGTAGAAAAAATGCTTTTAAAAGGCTCCTCTGGCAATCCCAGCTGAATTGCCTGATTATCAGAGGCTTTTAAAAGCGTTTTTGCACAACCTCTTTGGCTGAAGAGATTGTAGAAAAAAATGCTTTTAAAAGTTAAAAAAAAAAAAGTTGGCCACGCCCACCCAGTCACATTAACCTCCCCACCAAGCCACACCCACAGAACCGGTAGTAACAAATTTTACATTTCACCTCTGAGGAATGGGGACCGAGACATTTGTTTCTCTAAATTCAGATCTTAAGTAGCTTCTGGTTCATTGTAAATAATAAACAAATGTACAGAGTAATTGAGTTTTCTTGCGCACCATTATTTTTAATATATTTCACATTCTGACATGAACGGCACAATCAGAGATCTTGCTGAAGTAAAGTAACCAGTAACTAAAGCAAAAGGAAACCACTTCCTGAAATGGTCATGCTTTCTTAATTCTTTTTCATATGTTAAGACACTGAGTGTTATGTGCTTCCCCATTTCTAAAACTGTACATTTGGCATTTTTAGGTCCATGCATAGTTCTTTTCTCTTTATAAAAGCATAAGCAAAACTTGACATGCATGAAGAATTAGTGGAATGGTTTGATAACCACTGAACTCTTCCCTACCAATCAGAGGCATCTAATATGTATTGTGTTTGTGTGTTAGTGTCAAGGCTGTGCAAATGATGAAAAGTCATTGTGACGCAAGCTCTGTCCCTTTTGTATATCTGTCATGAGGTCTCACATGTAAAATGTTGAACCTTCTTCAGCATTATTTGTGGTTTATTTTATTCATTCATTCTTTGCATTTCTGAGCTGTACATCTCTTTCAAAAAAGATCCATATCAGGGCATCCTCAGGATGGCAAAAAAGTTAACTTAGTAGTTGTTCCTTTTTTATATATAATAATAATAATAATAATAATAATAATAATAATAATAATAATAATAATAATAATAATAATAATAATAATAATAATGTTTATTATTATAAGGACTCAGGGTGGTGAACAGGCAAATAAAATACAAACAGAAACATACACCATAATTAAAACAACCCTTAAAAAACTGATTCAAATTTGCCAGAAAATTTAAAATAACATTACACCCCATAAAATTACAGAAATTTAAAACCCATCAAAGTTCAATTAAAATTTAAAATTTAGAATTTAAAATCAGGCCAGTCCAGCCATACGAAATAAATAGGTTTTAAGTTCGCGGCGAAAGGTCCTAAGGTCAGGTAGTTGTCGAAGCCTGAGGGGAAGCTCGTTCCACAGGGTAGGAGCCCCCACAGAGAAGGCCCTCCCCCTGGGGGCCGCCAGTCGACACTGTTTGGCTGACGGCACCTTGAGGAGTCCCTCTCTGTGAAAACGTACCGGATGCTGGGAGATAGAGGCCGGCAGTAGACAGTCCCGTAAGTAGCCCGGTCCTAAGCCATGGAGCGCTTTAAAGTGGTAACCAATACCTTGAAGCGCACCCGGAAAACAACAGGTAGCCAGTGCAGTCTGTGCAGGATAGGTGTTACGTGGGAGCTCCGAACCGCTCCCACAATAATCCACGCAGCCACATTCTGGACTAGCTGAAGTCTCCGGGTGCTCTTCAAGGGGAGCCCCATGTAGAGAGCATTGCAGTAGTCCAGACGAGAGGTAACGAGAGCATGAGTGACCGTGCATAGGGCATCCCGGTCCAGGAAGGGATGCAACTGGCGGATCAGGCGAACCTGATAAAAAGCTCTCCTGGAGACGGTCGTCAAATGATCTTCAAAGGACAACCGACCATCCAGGAGCACGCCCAAGTTGCGTATCGTCTCCATCGGGGCCAACGACTCGCCCCCGATAGACACCCGCATCTGCAGCTGACTGTACCGAGGTGCCGGCATCCACAGCCACTCCGTCTTGGAGGGATTAAGTTTGAGCCTGTTCCTCCCCATCCAGACCCATACGGCTTCCAAACACGGGGACAGCACTTCGACAGCTTCATTGGGGTGGCCCGGGATGGAAAAGTACAGCTGAGTATCATCAGCGTACAGTTGGTATCTCACCCCAAAGCCACTGATGATCTCACCCAGCGGCTTCATATAGATGTTGAACAGGAGGGGTGAGAAAATCGATCCCTGCGGCACCCCACACATGAGGCACCTTGGAGTCGATCTCTGCCCCCCTGTCAACACCGTCTGCATCTGGTCAGAGAGGTAGGAGGAGAACCACTGATAAAAGGTGCCTCCCATTCCCAACCCCTCCAACCGGCGCAGCAGGATACCATGGTCGATGGTATCAAAAGCCGCTGAGAGATCTAATAGGACCAGGGCAGAGGAATAACCCCTATCCCTGGCCCCCCAGAGATCATCCACCAGCGCGACCAAAGCTGTCTCCGTATTGTATCCGGGCCAAAAGCCGGACTGGAACGGTTCTAGATAGACAGCTTCATCCAGGTACTGGGGTAGCTGACATGCCACCACACTCTCTACAACCTTCGCCAACGGGCATCTGTGCGAGATGCCCATGTAAAAGGGACAGAACATTGTTTGCATAGGTGTGACTGCCATCAACCTTTTTAATGTCAGGTTCCAACTTACACTTTAAGAAACACCTTAATATATTTCACTTTTCTTACAGAAAAAATATCAACATTTTTTCTTACATTGTCTCTTAATTGTAAAAGACAAAAGAAAAAAGAAAAAGCATATACTTTCTTCAAAGTAGAAATTATGAGTGTTGGAAAAATTCAGCCATTATCACATCTCATAAAGGATCATAAAAATCCATATATAACTTGGACTATATTTCACCTTTTCTGTGTGAACATTGCCTATTTCCATAAACCTGTTAGGAAAAACAACTGGGTGGTGGACGTTCTTAGTATTTATGAGTAAAACAGGATGTAGAATTGGAAATGAAACTATTTTTAATAAAATTTGTTTTATATAATTCATTTAAAAATAATTATTTGGATTCTTTCCAAAAGAACAATGTTATAGTTTTATGTAATCAGAAATGGATAAGTTAACAAATGTTTATTTTTAATCTTCCTATGAAATTTCAATGCATTTGGTATATTTGTGGTTTATTTTTCATTGCTTTCAGTCATAATTCATAGTATATCTGCTTCTTTAGTGTCTTTATACAGCTTTTCAGCTGATTAACCTGAAAATGGTTTCTAAATAATAAGAAAAGTTGAGGGGTTTTTGGTGCTCTCTGAGCTTGCTTGTTTTCTTGCAGATGTTTCATTACTGTAATGAAATGTGTGTAAGAAAACAAGCAAGCTCAGAGAGTATCAAGGACATCTCATGTCAATTCTGAGCTACAAATATTCTCCTTTAAAAGAAAAAATAGATAATATACAATTCTTTAAAAGTAGTTGACATCTGAAATTATGCTTCTAAGTATCATAAAATAAGGAAAATTTATACTATTGGTAAGCCCCATCAGTGAAACAGAATTTAATATTACATTTCTTGGAGACAAGTGAAATGTTTAGATTTACTGTAAAAGAACGAAATACATGGTAATTTCTAGTCTGATAGATTTATCAATAGAACAACCAACTGCATTTAGTTGCAACAGGAATTGTTAGTATGACTGGAGAGGAAAATTATTGGATATGTGGGAAATAATTATTTTAATCGGATCAGGTGAACCGGTAGCGGTGGGGGTGGAAGCTTTTGTGCATGTGCAGAAGCTTTGCATGCGAGTGCGTGAGTGCCCGGAAGCGAACCAGTAGAGGCAGTTTTTGAAACCCATCACTGCACTATATCTACTTATCAGGGAAAACAGGTGGGCATGGAATGTTGCAAGTATGACAGGCAGTTGAAGGAGGGACAATGGCATTGGAAGGCTATCTAAAGGACAATGAAGAAGATGCACTGAAGCTACCATGCCAGGAAGGTTTACTGAGCCTGCAAGAAAGATAAAGAAGAGTCGGAGACCGCCGGAGCCTGGACTGCCGCAGCCGTGAGGCCGTCGACTGAAAGAGGCTGGAGCCGCCACCGAGCTGCTGCCAGCCCCGAGACTGCTGCTGCCAGCCCCGAGACTGCTGCTGCCAGCCCCGAGACTGCTGCTGCCAGCCCCAAGACTGCTGCTGCCAGCTGCCACTGGTGCCGCCGGAGCCACCGCCGGAGCCGCCGCCAGCCCCGTGAGCGCCACCGGAGCCGCCGCCAGAGCTGCCGCCAGCCCCGGGATTGCCGCTACCGCTTGTGCCGCCAGAGCCGCCGCCAGACCCGAGACCACCGCTACCGCATTAAAGGCGGCTGGAGACACCCGAAACCACTAAAGCCACCCCACCAGACCCGGGACTGCCGCTGCCGCTGCCGATACCGTGAGTCGCACCGCTGCCATCACCGCCCTCCATCATCGCCCTCCCACATTGCTACAAACTTTAAATTTCCCACCAAGGAGATAAAAGCCCAGCAACATTTACAACAACCCTAATCAACCTATCCCCCAATCGGCAGGACTGCTGCAGGACTACTGGTGAGTTCCTAGGAGACTCCAGTCTCCCGGCCTCTACTGACTTTTGAATCTCCGCCATTACAGCCACCTGTAAAGCTTCAACCACCCTATCTCACCATTTTAAATTTCCCGCCAAATCTCACTGTTACCATAGTGACTCCCTATTACCATAGCAACTGCCAAATTGACTACCATTTAAAGTTAAAGAGACAGATATAAAATCAAAGATAATTGATTAAGTGACAGACACTTAATCATTACTAAAATAAAATAATAATAAATAAATAAAATAAAATAAAATAAAAATAAAATAAAACAAAGGAATAAGAAAGATCATCATTATGCCAGCCAGAAAATCAAACGCTGATAAAATCTTAGAATCAAGATTAACAACTATTGAACAAAACATAGATAAAAGATTACAAGCTATTGAACAAAACCTAGAAAAAAGAATTCAAAATATTGAACAAAACCTAGAAAAAAGAATTCAAAATATTGAACAAAACTTAGAAAAAAAAATTCTATCAGTTATTGAACAAAGTTTCACAGATTTGATAAAACAAATTTCAACACTAAAAAATGAAAACTCTAATGATCTAAATCTCTTCCAAACTCATCTATCACCACAAAATATACAACTTACAACTCAACCTAGACATCAAATTAATACAACACAACCCAATCAACAAACAACTACTAATCAACTAATCAGAGATGCAATGGAGAGGACAAAAAATAAATAATGCAATATTATTTGGACTTGAAAACACAAATGAACCAGATATCAATAAGATTCACAACATCATTGGAAATTATAATTCATCAACCATCTCCCCAAATGAAATAATTGCTGTCTCCAGAGATGGACCAGAATATAAAAACAGCGATGGGACAACAGCACCAAGATTTTGTAGAGTTATATGCACTAATGAGGACAGCAAACGCAAATTCATAAAGACTATAAACTCAATTGCTAAATCCAACCCTACCTACAGTAAACTTAGATCACGCCCTGACCTATCCTTTCTACAAAGGATACGCCTCGTGAACTTCGCACAGAACTTAAAAGAAGACAAGACAATGGTGAATCCAACCTATACATCGACTACCATGCTGATTGCATAAAAAATAAAACCTGCAATCAAAAAATCACCTCCAAACCCCCCATCACCCATAACAATCAACCAGCCATCCCAGTATTCAACCAAGTACCCATCCCCCTACCTCCCATTCAACCAACCATCTTACCAACTATCCAACCAACAGCCATCCAATCAACAATCCAACCAGCCATCCAACCAACCATCCAACCAACCATCCAAACAGCCATCCAAGCAGCCATCCAAGCAGCCATCCAAACAGCCATCCAACCAGCCATCCAAACAGCCACCCAACAATCCACCCAACCAGCCATCCAAACAACCATCCATCCAAACACCCAAACTACCATCCAACCATCTATACAACCATCTATTGTCCACAACCCCCAACCTACTAACACCCAAAACTAGGTATGCACGCCTTACCTCTTCAACACCAATCATATCAGATCTCAAATGCAAATTGATAAATGCAAGAAGCATAGTCAACAAATTACCTGAATTTATCCTCTTATTAAACAGTGGCACATTTGATATCATTTTTGTTTGCGAAACATGGCTGAATTCATCCCTTCCTGACTCCATTATCTCAAACAAAGAATATCAAGTCTATCGATCAGATCGGGAAAACCCAAGAGGTGGTGGAGTGGCTATCTTTTACAAAAAGACACTGAATCTAAAAAATATCCAAGTAGCACATAAACTCTCTCTTCCTGAAACCATAGTATGCGACCTATCCCTTGACACTACTCTTCGATTCTTACTATGCTACAGAGCCCCCGACTATGACATTACCCACGCAAATATGCTAACCTCAATGCTAACATGGACTACCTCTTGCCCATACCCTCTTATCTTCCTTGGTGACTTAAATCTACCTCTCATTAACTGGACAACCAATGAATGTTCAACTGACCCAATCCATACTACACTATACAACGCTGTTACAAACCTAGGTCTTGAACAACTTGTAACTAACAATACAAGACTCAACAACTGCCTTGACCTCATCTTCTGCAACAATCCAAACTCAATTTACGGAATACAAATTAAAGAACCTTTTTCAAACAGTGACCACTGCATGATTGATTTTCGTCTCAATATCGTCCATACTTAAATCGCCATAACACCAGAACTCCCAACTACAACTTCAAGAAAGCCAATTACGACCTTATAAACAACGATCTTTCACTTCTGAACTGGCAAAATCTGTTTGCAACCTGCATAACCGCTGATGACCTCTATAGAATCTTCCTACTTGAAATCAATAGAGTCATTAAATTATATGTACCACGAATGACTACCATGTCCAAGAAAACAAACTACCCATATCAATAAAAAGCTTCAATCAAAAAAAATCCTCTGGAAAAGAAACAAAAAAGGCTATGTTACAAACTTCAGAAACCGTTACAGAAACATATGCAACCAAATTAAAACTGAATGCACAAATTACCACACCAAGCAAGAAGAAAACCTTCTACGCACAAATTCCAATCGTGCCTTTTATAATTTTGTCAACAGTAAACTTAAAGATTCAAGATCCATCCCACCACTAAAAGATTCTAACAACAAAGAATGCAATGACGAAACAGTCAAAGCAAACCTCTTCAACATTTTCTTTGGCTCAGTTTTTGTTAACTCCGATAACACATATCCAACATTCCACAAACGAACCAGCAATGACTATGATGATCTAACTCATATAGATTTCACAGAAGACAACGTTGGTAAAGCTCTTCACAACTTAAAACCATCGCTTTCTATTGGACCTGATGGTCTATGTGCATATTTCTTAAAAAAACTTTCCATTAATATAGCTGAACCCCTAAGTATTATCTTTGATAAAGCTTTCACTACCAGTTCTCTTCCCAAACTTTGGTCACTAGCCACAGTCATCCCCATCTTCAAAAAAGGAGACCCCAGCTTAGTCGAAAACTACAGACCGATCTCCCTTTGCTCGTCACCTGCAAAGTCATGGAATCTATCATCAATCAATCCATTACCTCACACTTAGAAACTAACAACCTACTCTCCAACAAACAATTTGGTTTCAGGAAAAGTTATCATGTAACTTACAACTTCTCCACTGCAAAAACATATGGACTTCAAATCTAGATCAAGGCAAATCAATAGATGCAATCTACATAGACTTCTGCAAAGCTTTTGACTCAGTAGTACACGATAAACTTCTCCTTAAACTAACATCCTATGGCATCTCAGGACCCCTCCACAAATGGATATCTGCTTTTCTGTCTAACAGACAACAAGTGGTCAAAATTGGCAATGCTTTATCAAATCCTGTTCCTGTCAAGAGTGGCGTTCCTCAAGGCAGCGCCCTTGGACCAACACTCTTTATTCTATACATTAATGATCTTTGTGACCATATCTCAAGTAATTGTGTTCTCTTTGCTGACGATGTCAAACTATTTAACACCACAGACAACACTTCTATCATTCAAAACGACCTTGACCATCTAACCGCTTGGTCTAAAATTGGCAGCTCCAAATTTCAACCAGCAAATGCTCAGTCTTACATATAGGAAAAAGAACTCTAAAACTAAGTACATACTAGATGGACATTACCTTACAGACGACCCCATCCCGTTAAAGACCTTGGAGTTTTCATGTCAAATGATCTAAGTGCCAAAGCCCACTGCAACTACATAGCAAAAAAGCTCTAAGAGTTGTAAACCTAATTTTGCGTAGCTTCTTTTCCAAAACACCACACTACTAACCAGAGCATATAAAACATTTGCTAGACCAATTCTAGAATACAGCTCACCTGTTTGGAACCCTCACCACATCTCTGACATCAATACAATTGAACGTGTCCAGAAATATTTTACAAGAAGAGTTCTCCATTCCTCTGAAAACAACAAAATACCTTATCCCACCAGACTTGAAATCCTAGGCTTAGAAAACTTGGAACTCCGTCGCCTTCGACAAGACCTAAGTTTAACTCACAGAATCATCTATTGTAATGTCCTTCCTGTCAAAGACTACTTCAGCTTTAATTGCAATAATACAAGGGCAACCAATAGATTTAAACTTAATGTAAACCGCTTTAATCTAGATTGCAGAAAATACGACTTCTGCAACAGAATCATCAGTGCTTGGAATACTTTACCTGACTCTGTGGTCTCTTCCCATAATCCTAACAGCTTTAACCAAAAACTTTCTACTATTGACCTCACCCCATTCCTAAGAGGACCATAAGGCGCGTGCATAAGCGCACAAACGTGCCTACCGTTCCTGTCCTATTGTTTTTCTTTTCTTCTTCCTATATATGTTTATATGTGTATATACTATATAATCTTTTTGTATGATGTTGTGACAAAATAAATAAATAAATAAATAAAATAAAGAATAGAAAAGAGATATGGCAAGTCAAAGTATTCCATGGCCAGGACATTAAAAATAACAGGCACAGTAAGTAACAAGAAGATTTGGTAATAGTTAAAAGCAAGAAAGATGAAAAAAGAGAGACCCAAGTCTGCCTGCACAATGTCAACCCTTAAGTTGTGTCTGCAACTGAACAAATAGTAGACCGCCAAGTTAGCTGCTGCAGGATTTAGTGCAAGTAACTACTGATGCGACCAAAGTAATAATAAATTAATAAGCTAAAGTGCTCTGGGTTAGAATTCAAACAGATAAGCAATTGCACATAGCACCCCAGACCTAACCACACTTAAGACAAAAAAAATAAATAAATCTGGATGGTAGAGGTAGTAGTATCTGCAGACAGCAGAGTAGAAGAGAAAAAACTGGAGAAAAACACAGAAGACAAAATAGAATGACTGAGGCAAAAATAAACAAAGATAGTACCAATAGTAATATGCTCCAATCCCCAGATATCTGGAGAACCACTTGAACACCACAGGCATTGGCAAAATCACCACCAATCAACTGCAAAAGGCTTCTTTACTTGGAACAACTTATGATACCTTTAACACTATCAAACACCATCTGCCTATTCTAAGTCCTAAGAAAGGATAGGTGAATCAAAATGACAACTCCATTCTAAACATCTGGTTGACTGCAACCCAAGCATAATAAAATGTATATTAAATTTATATACTTCCTGACTCGTAATGACTTTGGGACACATATTGACTTTATAATTTGAATGCAGAAAATTTGGTGCAATGATAACTAATAATAAAAGTATAATAATAAAATAAAAGTACAGTAGCTTTTGTTGACTAAATATATTTAACAAATATTTCTTTTGTAATATTTGAGTTTTTAGTTACCCTTATCAGACCCTGCTTGAGTTAGAAGCAGTTGTTATTATAAAAATCTTAGGTTCTCTTTAATAAGGCTTAAAAGAATGCATAATTAAATACATAAAACATCCATCAGGGGGTGCTCGGATATTCTGACAATTTTCCTTTTCTCATTTCTCAGTTCAAAGTCCATTTTCTGATTAATACTCTTAGCACTTAATTTGGCAGAAAGTGTTGTCCATGACTTCCTACTAACGATGTGTCTTTAAAGAAATGCTGGCTATTTTAAATAAAATCCAGACGCTAACAGTTTCTTAAATGTAAGCAAAATATGCTTTGATATTGACTATTAACACATGTGGTATATTGGAATTCGAGAGACATTATAATTGCTTTCATTACTGGTTTGCTCTTTGTAGATCCCATCTTTATTTCTCTTTCAAGAAAGCCCCCTCCCCCTCTTAAAAAAAAAATCCTACAGAGTTACTTGGAAAAACATTTGGTGAAGCAAGGCTCACATTTCACTTATGCCTTATACGTATATAGAAACCAATAATCCTGTAATCTGCTACGGGTAAACATTACCTCTGCTAATTGAAATATTTTACTATATTTATTGTATGTATTTGTCCTTTTCATATTTTTTAAATCTGCTATCTGAAACATGTTGCTCAATTTTTCCATATTATTTTAAATTTCTGGACCATCATGGCTTAAATATGAATGAAACCTGACACTATAGGGGACCCATGATAGTCTATGCTTGCAAAAACTCAAGAGGAGTCTCATAATACATTTTTCAACCCACATATTTTATTAAATGATATCAGCTTTTGTGAGCTGCAGTTCACGTCATTAGACCTGTAGAATTTGATAGATAGAAAAAAGTGTTACTGAATTCCTCTTCGAATGAATATGAACATTTGAAAATATTAAATCACGTTTTTTTTTTCTACTTTCCTACTGAATTTTATTCCTTTAAAGATGTTGCCGATGGTTTTGTGTATTTTATGTAGTTGGAGAACTAGACACATGCCACCAACACCTACCAACTACAAAACACATATAAAACCATCAACAACATGTTTATCCACGCAATTTCCAAAAAACTACCTGATGACTCAACCCAATACAGCACAAGCCACACAAACGGTGAAAAGAATAACATTGCCATACATCAAAACATTTCAGAAAGACAATATCAGCAGGGGTAATATTGACTTACCTTCGCTACCGGTTCGCAAATATTAGTGCCCACGCTTGTGCGCTTCGCTCACGCATGACACTCTGCGCATGTGCATGACCTTCTGCAAATGCATAAAGCATCAAAAATGGGACGTGATGATGTCCGAGTGGGTGACGGAGTCTCCCAAACCGGATAGAACCGGCTGAATATCACCACTGAATCACAGCTATATGATATCACTGTAGCACATAAACCAATTAAAACCATCTAAAACATTCTAAGTAAATCGAAGGACCTAGCAGCCTCAGAAGAAAATACAACAGTCATCTACAACATACACTACAAGGACTGTAAGCCATTTTGTAGGACAAACAGGCAGAACACATCCATGAACACCATCTAGAAGAAATGATGAAAACTCCTTAGTTTTACAACACATGAACAGACTTAACCATAGTTTCAGCTAGAAACTGTAAGTATCCTAAAGCAAGTCAAGTCCAAAAATACTATAGTATTCCTGGAAGCCTGGCATTCAGACAAATGGTCCATAAACAGACACATAAACAAGAATTACAGACTGAAGCCATGATGGCGAACCTACGGCACGCATGCCACAGTGGTACACAGAGCCATTTCAGCGGGCACGAAAGCCGTCACTGTAGATCAACATAAGAGGTTCTTTTTTTCATTTTAACCTAAGATCTATTCAAGTTAAGTAGTTAAATAGTTTTGGTAATTATGTTAGGACATCTAACTGCTTAAGCTAAACAGGTACTGTTATATATTATGAGGAGTGGGAAATGAGACAGCTGAGGAGTGCATTCACAACGTTATTTATTACCAGCGCAACGGCGCTGGTTGGAAAACCAGAACAGGCAACAACCAAAAACAGCGAACGGGCGAGCCTCGCTGACAGCTCTTAAATAGGGCTCCTGTCAGAAGCTACACCAATAGCGGCTCTCTGTTTTCCCGCTTTCAATCCTGCTTGCGCCGCAGCCAATCAGCTGCCGCTTGCTGTTGGCAAGGCTCTAGCCGGCGACGTGCGCTCCCAGGACTCTACACCCCTCCCTTCCCAGTTAGCACATGCGTAATCAGCCAGATAGGCCGGCCGACGGCGGCTCCGCCCAGACCTCCTTAATTCCGGGGCGGCGCTTGGCAGAGGAGGAGTTGTGAAGGCCATGCCGGGCCTAACTGGGGCTGCTGACGCTGGCTTCGTCGACGACCTGGAACCCGGTTCCTCCGGTAAGTTTTCCGACGAGAACGCTTCCGGTTCTGAGGGTTGGTGTCCCTCCTTAATGGCTAGCGGGGGTACGGGGGCCTGGTCGTCGAACGGCTCTGGTAGTCGTGGTCTGGGGGCCTGGTAGTCATTCCGATGAGGTGAAGGATGTTGTTGTTCCTCCACCTGGGGTAGTGTCATTCGCCTCGGAGTTGATTTATGGCGCCGCCACTCGTCCGTCGACCAATCTGACCCTGTAAGAACAGGGTCCCGTTATACTTATTATGTGGCCGGCCGCCCATTTGAGCGGCGACCCATAGTTCCTTGCAAAAACTGGATCCCCTGCTTTGAAGGTCCTAGTGTCACCCCCCCAGTCAGGACGTTGGTCGGGGCAATAGACAGGGTGCAATCGATCAAGGGCTGTTCTGATCCGCCCCATTAGTAATTCGCGGGCTTAGGTTGAGTCCGGGCACGGTGTAGCATGCTGTGCCATTAGGAACTGGCAGATCCTCGCATGCCAATTGGCAGGGCCCAAACGCCCAACGCTTCCTTGACTGACCTTACTGCCCGCTCAGCCCGGCCGTTAGCCGCCGGGTGGAACGGCGCCGTGGCGCATGCCGGATGCCATGCTTGGCTAAAAGATCTGGAAAGGTGCGCTGCGAACTGAGGGCCGTTATCCGATACCACTACGCCGGGCAACCCATGGGTAGCAAAGAGTTTTTCCAAGACCCTGATGGTAGCCTCCGCGGTGGTGGATGGCATGAGTGTGACTTCCACCCATCGAATAGGCGTCGACTATAACTAAGAAGTTTTGACCCATATATGGTCCAGCAAAATCCAAATGGATTCTGGACCAAGGCGCCGGGACTTCCATTCCTAACAGCGGCCGGGGTCAGGTCTGGACAATTGGCAGCGCTGGCATCTGGATACCCACAGCTCTATGTCGTGGTCTAATTTAGGCCACCACACATAGCTGCGGCCCAGAGCCTTCATTCGTACAATGCCGGGGTGGGCGTTGTGAAGGCTATCTAATACCGGTGCCCTAACCGCCGCGGGCACCACTACCCTGGTGCCCCACAATAGGCATCCTTTCAGCACAGACAGTTCATGCTGCCTGCGCTGGAAGGGTAGGAATTCAGGAGAGGTGGCCACAGCTGGCCAGCCCCTTCTTACCCAGTCGAGGACCTGAGATAAGGTCGGGTCCTTGGCTGTAAGTCTGGCGATGTCAGAGGCCGAGACCGGCCCTTGCCACTCGTCGATGAGCAATACTGTGGAGGCGGGGGCTGGGTCTACTGCGGCCGTGGGCAGCGGGCAGCGGCTGAGGGCATCTGCATGCCCGAGCGCCCTGCCGGGACGGTATGTTAAACGGTAATTATACGCCGCCAAAAACTCTGTCCATCTAGACATGCGCGGCGACAATATGGGTGGAGTTTGACGGTCCCCGGCCAGCAACCCCAAAAGGGGCTTATGGTCGGTGATCAAAAGGAAGAATCGCCCATACAAATAGTTGTGGAATCTCTTGATTCCTGCCACCGCTGCCAACGCCTCTTTATCCAATTGACTATAATTCCGTTCGGCCGCTGATAGCGTCCTGGAATAATAGGCAATTGGAGCCTCAGAGCCGTTGGGAAGGAGGTGGCTCAGGACAGCCCCAATTCCGTACGGAGAGGCATCACACGAAAGGGAAACCGGTTGAAGGGGATCGTATTGGACCAACACAGATGAGGATGTGAGTAAATCCTTCACCGCCCGGAAAGCTGTTTTAGCTTTCCGCCCCCAATGCCACGGAGATTTGGTATCCAAGAGCCGATGTAAAGGCTCTGCCACGGATGCCTTGTGTGGCAGAAATATGGCATAGAAATTTAGTAATCCCAGAAAAGCCTGCAGTTCAGCTTTATTAGTCGGGGTTGGAGCCTTCTGGATTGCTTCTATCTTGGAGGGAGTGGGGTGGATGCCCTGGGAGTCCACCAGGAATCCCAAGAATTCCACCGCTGATACCCCGAACTTGCATTTCTGCCTTTTTAACTTAAGCCCAGCTGACCTGATCCTCTGTAGAACAGCTCTCAACTTCGCGCGCAGGTCAGCGTGATTAATGGCGGAAATTAGGATGTCGTCAAAGTAGGGAACGACACCCTCGAGTCCATGGAGCAATCGCTCCATGAGACTCTGGAACAACCCGGGGGCCACGCTAACGCCAAATTGAAGCCTTTTGCACTTAAAAGCCCCCCGGTGTGTAACTATAGTCTGTGCCATTGCCGTCGCTTCGTCGACTGGCAACTGCTGGTATGCCTGTGCCAAGTCAAGCTTGGCAAATAGGGTTCCCTGTCCCAGTGAGTGCAACAGGTGCTGCACCACAGGGACCGGCACGGTTGGCTTGTAAGGCCCTATTGATGGTTCCCTTGTAATCAGCGCAGATCCTTATGGATCCGTCCTGCTTAATAGGGACCACAATAGGGGTTTCCCAAGGGGAATGCTCCACCTGCTCTAGGACTCCCTGCGCGATAAGCCTATCAATCTCTAAATCCACCTTCTGCCTCAGTGCGAACGGCACCCTCCGAGCTTTCAACCGGATTGGGGCAATTTGGGGGTCTAAATGAAAAGACACAGGCTTCCCCTTATATTCACCTAATTTGCCGTCAAACACGTCAGAAAATTCTTGTAGAACATCCTCAAACGGACCAGCTGTGGTAGAATGGATCCCTAAGACATTGAGGCCGAATGCCTCAAACCAATCAAGGCCAAGTAGGCTGGGCAGGTTGCCCTTCACCACAACTAGGGGAAGACGCCCCGAAAATCGGCCATGGCTGACGTTGAAAAGGTCACATCCCTCAATCGGAATGGGGTGGCCTTGGTAGTCCCTTAGGCTAACATCGCACTGCTTGAGGTGACTTTTAGACAGTTTTGGTATCACTTGTTTTAGCGCAGCCCAGGAAATTAGAGATTTAGAAGATCCCGTGTCAACCTCAAATTTGCAGGGAACCCCTTCCAGATTTACTGTGAGGTAGAGCTTGTTGGAGGCTTTTGTCGCGGTGGCATGGTTAACTTCATGGCATTCGGTTCGCCGAGCGAAGGGTTTATTAAAGGGTTTCCTGCTTCTTGTCGGTTCCCCCCATGCGTCGCTAGTAGGCAGCGTGGCCCGGCAAACTTTTGCCAAGTGACCCTTTTTTCCGCACCTCAGGCAGATTGTGGTCTTGAAGCGACAGGTTGCCCTGTCATGTTTCTCACCGCAGCCCGCGCACTTGAGGGTGAACGGATGGGCCGTAGGGGCCCGTTTCTTCTTTTGCGCGGCTCTGAGGCGACTCACGCTGTTGCTGTCATCCGATGATTCGGTGCCCTCAGATTCTGCTTGGTGGACAGTGGAATCCGCAGATGGGGGTCCCCGGGAAGTATTGAAGCTTTGTAGTTCCGACGCTGATTTTTCCGACATTTCGCTTGCTTGGGCTTCATCGATAGCCGATGTGAGGGTCAGTTCTCTGCGAGCCAATAACCGCCTTTGCAGCCTCATGTCGCGAACCCCGTTCACCAGTTGCTCTAGCAAGGCATCATCTAGGTCACTAAAGTCACATTGTGAGGCTGCTGACCTGAGGGAGGCTATGAAATCAGCTATAGATTCTCCGTCCGCTGAAAACGGCGGCGGAAAACATGCCTTCTGGCAATTCGTGAGGTGCAGGGCGTAGTGGTTTGTCAACTTGTCCAGCAGGACCTCCCAGGGGACATCTCGAAGCTGCTGTGGGGCCACCAAAGCTTTGGCTGTCTTGAACATTTCGCGACCACAAAAACTGAGAAAATACCCCTTCTTCCTCACCTTGGACATTTCCGTGTAATCATTAGCCTGTAGGTAACACTCAAAACGCTCAATGAAATCGTCCCAATTTTCGGCGGCCGGCTCAAACGGGCCGAAAACAGGTTGGTTTGCCATTCTGGGCGATCGACTGGATGAGCCGACGCTAGCCGCTCTTACTGTTGTTGCTCTTAGCTCCTCAGAATCCCATCCTCGTCGCCAGTGTTATATATTATGAGGAGTGGGAAATGAGACAGCTGAGGAGTGCATTCACAACGTTATTTATTACCAGCGCAACGGCGCTGGTTGGAAAACCAGAACAGGCAACAACCAAAAACAGCGAACGGGCGAGCCTCGCTGACAGCTCTTAAATAGGGCTCCTGTCAGAAGCTAGACCAATAGCGGCTCTCTGTTTTCCCGCTTTCAATCCTGCTTGCGCCGCAGCCAATCAGCTGCCGCTTGCTGTTGGCAAGGCTCTAGCCGGCGACGTGCGCTCCCAGGACTCTACAGGTACCTCAATTTTTAAATTTCATTTGCAGATTGATTTATCCCCAATAGTATTCTATAAAAAGTCATTGAAGGATAATATGTGTGTGTCATACAATTTAACTATCATTTGCTGAGGATTAAAAATTTTCGGAATTGAAAATGCTGCACATCTAAATTGATGAATATTATAATTGTAAATGTTACAACTGAACCATACTAGACAAATTATATTTATCTTTTAGAACAGAAAATAATAAAAATGTCTAATGCTAGATCCAAAGTATAATTTCCTGATTGATCCAGATATTTAGAAACATCAAGGAAAGTGATAGTTTCAACATAATGCAACCCATTCCTTATCTAAATTGTAGTATTGAGTGTTAGTGTACAGATTGGTTTTTAGACTTGGAAAGTTTAGGATATTTGGGCTTCAGTTCTCAGAATTCTGGGAGTTGAAATCCACACATTATCAAGTTGCCAAGTTTGAGAAAAGTTTGGTGTTCAGTTAGGATATGTGAGAAGAAAAACATGAGAGTCATAGACTTTGCAGAAATATTTATATTGAATAATGAAGGTGACTATTATTTTACCCTGTTTTAGTTCTGATCAATTACCAAATTTTCTTCAATTTGAGCCTGTTAAAAAGGTAAAGGTTCCCCTAACACATATGTGCTAGTCATTCCCGACTCTAGGGGGTAGTTCTTATCTCCATTTCAAAGTCAAAGAGCCAGAGCTGTCTGAAGATATCTCCATGGTCATGTGGCCAGCATGACTAAATGCCAAAGGCATACGAAACGCTGTTACCGTCCCACCAAAGGTGGTCCCTACTTTTCTACTTGCATTTTTTATGTGCTTTTGACTGCTAGGTTGGCAGAAGCTGGGACAATTAACGAGAGATCACCCTTTTACGTGGCACTAGGGATTCGAACTGCTGAACTGCTGACCTTTTGATCAATAAGCTCAGTGTCTTAGCCACTGAGCCACCACATCCTTTGCATATATATTTTCATGTATATATGTATGTTTGTATTATGTATGTATGTATATAAGCCTATTGAATTGTTTCAAATTTCAAAGTTAAAAATGAAATGACAGTTCAATATTTCCCAATTGTTCATGCAAATATAAACACTCCTCTCTATATAGGTTGATGGTTCCTTCCTTCCTTCCTTCCTTCCTTCCTTCCTTCCTTCCTTCCTTCCTTCCTTCCTTCCTTCCTTCCTTCCTTCCTTCCTTCCTTTGAAACCATTCTTGTGCTTTTAAGTGTTTTACTTCAGTTATGGGCAAAATGATATTCATTACTGTTCTAGAAAAACATCTGCTTCTAGGAGTTCAAGCCACAGAGCTGAGGGTAGCTGTTATATAATCAGTTGCTTGAAAGGAAAAGAACTAATCAAGATAGATCAGATCCAGGAGTGTCTGCAGGGTATGATAAAATAAGTCCAGATGGCAACTTCAAGGGTGTGATTGAAATTCAGCCTACTTTTTTATATCTGTTGCCCATTCCCTTTACATTTGGTAGCTTTTTATTTATTGGCTCCATTTCAGCAGGTCCTGCTTGTTTTCAGGGCCCAAATCTTTAAAACAAGGACCAACAGCCCAGAATGACTTCAGAATTTACCTCATGTCTCCCAACTGTAAAGTTTGGGTGGCACCAAATTCCAGCTACAATGCTTAGTGACAATACAATATTCACATCATTATTCTGACCTTATATTGAAGTGGTTATTAGTGAGACAGAATAACTATTTCAATAGCTATTGATGGCGATAGGCTTGAGATCAGTTTACTGTCTCCAGAATGCATACCTTAAACATCAGCTGCTAAATGGATGGTAGTTATCCTTCTGTTCATGTTAATCAGAATGGCTTTGATTGTGTGACACGTAATGTT
Source organism: Ahaetulla prasina (assembly GCF_028640845.1). Classification (NCBI taxonomy): domain Eukaryota; kingdom Metazoa; phylum Chordata; class Lepidosauria; order Squamata; family Colubridae; genus Ahaetulla; species Ahaetulla prasina. The sequence goes on from NC_080542.1 coordinate 101,806,325, forward strand.
GGATTAACTGGGCTTTTAATTTTAATCACCAAAATTTAGATGATCAGTTTGGTCTAGGATTAAGGCACAAGGATAGAAAGTGGGAGACTGTGAGTTCAAGATCCACCTTAACTGTGAAAGCTGGCTGGCTGACCTTGGGCCAGTCACTCTCTTTCAACCAAACTGCCTGGCAGGAAATGAGAGGGGAGAATAGAAGGACAAAGGTGTGTTACGTATGTTCACTGTCTTCAGTTATTTGTAAAAATAATAAATATGGGTTATAAATTAAATAAATAAAATAAATAGCAAATAAACTGTCTAAGTTCTACTGGCATATGAGAATGAAAATGTTTCCGTTCGCAACCTTGTATATTCAATACTTTCTGGTATTTGTTTGGACGATTCTATGTGTGTTTAGAATTTGTTTGAAGTTAACCTTATTAGTTACCTTTTAGTGACAATGTAGGTTAAAAATAGTTTGAATAAGCAGTAGGGAAATTTAAAGTGGAAAGCAATTAGCTTCCTCATTTGTTTCATGCTTTAAAACTTATATAAATATCAGAAGTCTTTTTGTTTTCTTGACTGGTATGTTCCTGTTAATTCTACTGATGAATTATATAGACACTAAAGATGTAAAAATCCTCTTGAAAATATCCCATTTCTCAGGAAAGTGAATTTGCTTTTACATACTTTGTTCTGTGATTTTTGTTCAGATTCTTATCAGTTTGCAGCTTTTGCAATATCTCAACCCACTTTTTCATTCAGTTTTGGTAACTTTTTAGTTATTAAGGGGTTTTTTTTGCAGCTGAAGTGATCTGCAGGCAGTCCTTGACCTACAATTACAACTGGGCCTAAATTTCTATTCTAAGCAAGAGAGTTAAGTGAGTTTTTTTTCCCATTTATCACATTTGTTGCCACAATTGTTAAGTTACTAACTGCAGTTGTCAAGTCACAGTTGTTAACTTAATCTTGCTTCTCCATTGATTTTGCTTGTCAGCAAGTCACAAAAAGTGATCACTTGACTTTGGGACACTGTAACCACCATAAATACATGCCACTTAACGAGTGTCTGAATTCTGATCATGTGATCATGGGGATGCTGCAATGTATGTAAGTGTGAAAAATGGTCATAAGTCATTTTTTCCAGTGCCATTGTAACTTCAAATGGTTACTAAATGAATGGTTTAGCATTAGAAATTTCATCAATGTCATTCATTAGATGTTTGGCAATATTACCTATGAAAAAAACTTACAGCAGTAGTGTAATGTATCTTTAAAAGTTTTGGCGGGAAAAAAGCACGTTGCTGATTGGTTGAAACCTCCGGCTAAACTGTATATAAAGAGAGGTTTTTCCCAGCACTCGCTGCTGGGTTCACCATATAGTAAAGAGCTGTTGTCACTATCCTGGTCTCCTGCCTCGTTATTGCCCGAATCTAACAAGTAGTGCTTATTTATTAAATTTCTATGTCTCCACTTCACCAATAAAGTGACTAGCTCTAAGTCAGGGGTGTCACGGATTAGTCACACACAGGCCATGCCCACCCTGGCTCCGCAAAGGCAAAAAACATTGTGATACCTCGAGATATACCATGTGACGTGATCAAGTTTGACACCCGTGCTCTAAGTATACCCTCACAAAAGTATGAAATGTCTACTTCTGATCCCCACATAATCTCACTGTTTATAATAGAGGATATGAAAAATATTTTGTTTTGCAACATATAAGAGATACACTTAAATACAGGTAGTCCTCAAATTATATCAATTTGTTTAATGACAGTAATAAATGGTAAAGAAAAAAGTGAATTGCAACTATTTCTCTCACCTTTATGATCCTCGCAGCATCACATTATTTTGGTCACATGACAAAAATGCAAGCACCAATGACAGTGGCAATATCCTAGGGTCTCAGGATCACTATTTGCAAACTTCTCAGCTGATTCCTTGCAAACAAAATCAATGGAGGAAGCTAGATTCAACAAATGATAACATGATTCACTTAACAACTAGTGATTAATAACCATAGTGAAAAAGGCCATAAAACTGGTCAATAAAAGTCAATAACCACCTTGCTTAGCAAAAGAAATTTTAGTCTCACTTTAGCCATAAGTTGACTACCTGTACTGCTTCTCCTTGAAATAAAGATCAAAAATTCAATAATAATAATATTGACTTATTTAGCCATATGCACCATAACAGCTTTGTTACATTTCATAACTATTATCTAAGTCTGTGATGGCTAACCTATGGCAGGCGTGCCAATGGTGGCACGCAGAGTCCTCTCTGTGGGCATGCAAACCATCGCCAGCTGCAATTCTGGGTTCCGTCATGCACATGCATGCCAGCCAGCTAGTCTTCAAAAAAAACAGTGGAGATTTTTAAGAAGAGACTGGATAGTCACTTATCTGAAATGGTATGGGACAGTGATGGTTAACCTTTTCAGCACCAAGTGCCAAAAGTAAATAGCATGTGTGCGCGCACGCACAGGAGTGCCAGAACCTGGAAGAGAGCAGCTGGCCAGTGCGCATCCATGCAACAGAACCCAGAAGTGCAGCTGGCTGCCGCATGCATGCACACCAACTAGCTACTCTTTTCCGGGTTCCGGTACTTCGGCGCACATGTCCATACACGCACTCCACTTTCAGCACTCGGTGGCGAAAAGGTTAACCATCACTGGTCTAAATTATGGTAATCTGCGCTGTGCTCACTGTACAAAAAACTTCAAGCTTACTTTTTCTTAATTTTGTTGTATATTAAAGCCTGACCAGCCTCATCAATTTCATATGTGATTTTCATTAGATGTGTATTTCAAAATGAAAGCTGTTGTAGCTTAATGATTAATGTGTTGAATTAGGATCAGAGTTGTTACTTGTCAGAAAAATAAGTTTACTATCTTACTATATTTGGATATAAGAGCATAAGTAATATTATTGTAATGACAAGCTACAATAATGGAATGGTGAAATATTTTGTGCCTAACAACAACTGTGTAATGAATCGTGTAAATTAATAAATTGTGTAAATCATAATTCAGTGTCTCACCTATGTGTAAGCAGATAAACTTGAATAGACTGTTTATTCCAGTGCCTGTCTTTTTCATGTTTTTGTGTATGTCTGGATATGTGTGAAAGTTTGTGTATTTGTGTGTGTTCCAGCTGCTTTAAGAATGCATTAACTTCAATGAAGTGACTTAGTAGAATAACCACACCTCTTTTGAGCTTGCACTTTTATAAAAAGCAGAGATCTTATATAAGGTCTCAATCATTGTTATAAACTTTTTTCTAGGACAAAAAATAATTTATATCTAGCTTTCAAAAGATTTTTCAAAAGGTTTTAGGTGGCAGATTTAGCCTATGTTGCTGGTCTTTTTTTAAAAAAATACATTTTCTAATAAATCAATAATGGACATAACTGTTTGATCTGTTTCTGATATACACACATATTTCCCCTCACCAACTCTCTGAGGAAATTTACATTTTTAGCATGGTTCACATGGTTCCTATAATATATTGAATGTTTCAGAATATAAAACTAATATTGAACAGCTTTATATACATGATACTTTTAGGATTGTAAAAGTAAGAATAGTTAATGCATCAGATAAAGTTGTAGTATAAGTACCGGTACTTCTACTCATACTGATAATTGTAATTATAGCCATACTGCAGAATACAGCTGTTGAAAATTTTGCAGTCTATGGAGAATCAAAGTTTGTGAGGCATAGCTCCTTTGTATAAACAATGCAATCAGATATACTTAAAGAGTAGTTTTCAGCACGTTTTTGTGCTGAAAACGCCCTCGCTTATACTCGAATATATCGGCTTATACTCAGTTTTGTTTTTTAAGCCCTCGCTTATACTCGAATATATCGGCTTATACTCAGTTTTTTTTTCTTCTTTTTCACATTTTACCGGACGGCGCTGGGAAGCCCTGCCGGTGCAGTGAGAGGCGGGCGGGGAGCCGCCAGCCTTCTCAGCTGAGGAGGAGGTTTCAACCGTAGGTGCCTCATTCCACCTCGGCATACTGAGTCCCCAGTTTACCCCAGTTTTTGGGGTAAAATTGGGGACCTCGGCTTATACTCGGATCGGCTTATATTCGAGTATATACGGTATTTCATTTTAACTAGTTTGGGTGAATGTTTCGGAAAAGATTTTAACCCAACAGGATTTTTTTAGTAACAAAATGTAATCTTCATAGGAAGCAAGTTGTAGCAATGCAAATGATTCTATTTTGGCTTGAGTCCTTTCTGCTATTACACCCTGATTAATATAAAGCATGCATGCTATTTTAGTTATAAAATATTGTAGAGCATTTTGCAGATTTTAATATAACATTTTATTATAAATTTTTGGTTCCATTTTGTGCATTAGTTAATGGAATTCCTAATGCACAATTTTTGACCAAATTGTCTAATTGCATCAGGTTAAACCATGAACACATGGTAGTAATCCTAAAAACAGTTCCTGATATGGCATATTTTAATTTCTGTAACTTTACTAAAATATTTGAGTTTAAATTGTTTTCCCACTATTATCTTATAAATAAATACTGTATAAATTATTTACCCAGTATTTCACTTAGTATACCCAATACACTTCAGTAGAAGCTAGGGTTGAAATGTTCCCAGTTTGGACCGGATTGCCCGATCCGGTAGCAATTGTGGTGGGTGATTTGAAGAACTGGTAGAGATCCCGGCGTGAGGCTCTGTCCACCTGCCCAATTAAGGGGCGTGCACCAGCGTGCCTACCGTTTCTGTCCTAAAGTTCCCTTTGGTTGTATTCAATTTGTGTGGTTATTTCATGCTTATACTTATATATATTGTTGTGTTGGGCAAAATAAATAAATAAAAATAAATAAATAAATAAAATAAATTGTTGTTATTTCCTGGTTCTGTCAATCTTGTATCACTTAGCTGATCATCAGAACTTTTTTAAAAAACTTTTTAGGCATTTTTTACTACCGGTTCAAGTGAATAGGTAGTAAAAAATGCTTTAAAAAAGTAAAAAAAGGCTCCAACAATCACAGCTGTGCCACACGATCATTGGAGCCTTTTTTTTTTATTTTTTTAAAGCATTTTTTACTACCTATTCACTTGAGCTTGTAATAAAAAAAATGCTTTTAAAAGATTTTAAAAAAGGCTCTGAGGATCATAGCTGCGGTGCACGCTCATCGGAACCTTTTTACGGGGTGGTGGGGTCCATTTTTGCACCCAGGAGGCTCCCCTGAAGCCTGCAAGGCCAAAAACAGAAAGAAAGGGAAGGAAGGAAGGAAGGAAGAAGGGAGGGAGGGAGGGAAGGAAGGAAGGAAGGAAGGAAGGAAGGAAGGAAGGAAGGAAGGAAGGAAAGGGACTTGGAGATCATCTAGTCCAACCCTGCTCTAGCAGGACATTATTAGTGAGTTTCTGTCTTTTGAGCTCCCAGTCACATGGTTACATAACTACACCCACCCAATCACATCACCCATGAAGCCATGCCCAAAGAACCGGTAGGAAAGAAATTTAGATTTCACCACTGGTAGAAGCTGAACAGAAAGTGATCTGTTGCACTAACAATTTATATCTGAAGAAGCATCATCAGCCTGTACTACTGCACCGAAAGCAACAACAGAGAACACCGGTGATACAAGTGGCAAGCAGTGTTTCCCTTCATATTTTGTATTACACATCAAGGGTAATCAGATCTAAAAAAGAAGTAGCCCTTTTATTGTTGTGTTGAGATACAGAGGGAAGGTGAAACTCCACATACTTAATGCTGAAGCACCTGGCTGAGGACAGAAAATTGTAAATTGGCAAAGTTTGGACCTTCAAATTCAAGGAGTTTTTCCCATGATCCCTGGAACATGTTACCCCACCTAATGGAGAGATTAGAATTGCCAATTCCAACATACTGTCTTATGTCTTACATCCATATTGTAACTTTTTAATTGATCCTGATTTTGCATTTTATTGTATACTTATAGAACACAAGTCCTGCTGCTATCTGGCTTTCTATACAAACTATGTATATATGTACTACATAAAAAGTCCATCGTATGAATAAAAGATTCACTTGTGAAGAATATAGTCCCCAAAGAAAGGGTAGAGTACCCAGGAATTTTCCAATTGCTTCTCCATTTCAGATGGACCTTGATTGGTTTCTTTGCTTCAGACACAGAGAAGAGAGAGAATTTCACGAGGGCTTGGACTCCTGTGCTTTTCAGGAATGAAATCCGTGTTGTGACATCACAATGAGTCTCAATAACTATGCCTAGAGCACCACTCAGGAATATGATCTCTAAATGGAAACAAATCAAAGTCTTTGTTCAATTCATATACAATAATATGTTTCCCTTTGAGAAATAATTATTTGGTTCCATTTAACAATTCCATTTAATAGTTATGATTTTGCAAGGACTCATTGAAATAAAAGTTTCCATCACTACAAATCTGGGAATACATTTAATGAGGAAGGCCAGATTTTACAAATATAGCCATAGTATTTCAAGCTTTTCATTTCAGGGTTTAAAAAAGGCCAAATGTTGATAGTAACAACTGAGTTTAAGCATTCTTGGAATAAACATATATCCATCATTTGACAATAAAATAAATAATTTAAAAAAAGAAAAGGAAGGAAGGAAGGAAGGAGGGAGGGAGGGAGGGAGGGAGGGAGGAAGGAAGGAAGGAAGGAAGGAAGGAAGGAAGGAAGGAAGGAAGGAAGGAAGGAAGAAACAGACCCAATGGACAATTAGGTCTTTTTCTGATAACAATTTTCTATGTTACTAAAAGATGAAAAGTTGGCTAAGTTTTCAATAATTTGCTTCTATAATTTAAAGAACTTTAAAATGCAGATATTAAAGTAATTTGTACTGAACATCCAGCTTCCAAAGACTTTCTCCCTTGAGAGTTCTACATAAATATTTAATTTTAAAAGATGCAATAGTTTTGTTTCATGTTAATCAAGAAATGCTTATTTGCAATTTCACTGTAGTCAAGCATAATAAATGTCAAATTAAAGTAAATTGAAACTCCTATTTTCTCATGCTGTAGATTATTAGCTCAGAGAATCAGAATTATATATATATGGGGCGCTGCAGTACAACTAAAAAATAAATGTCAAACATAAATAGAATTTATAATCCAGAGTTTTTAAATTAAAAACTGTCAGAAAATAGTAAAAAAAAGTAACATTCTGCCTGAAATAATTAACCTTGCTGGAATAATAAACCTATTTTCTTTTATCCTCCCTGATAATTAGCAATAAAAGCAATAATTTGAAACTTTTAACAGAAATCCTAAAGTAACAACTTATTTCAGATACAAGATTAAATACATAATGTTCTTCTATCTGAAATAAGTTGTTACATATATATATATATACATACATACATACATACATTTGTTTTCTGAGGTTTTCGCGGGTGTTTGTATGTAGGTCTTTGGTTATTCAGGTTTTCTCCCACATAAAATTGGAAGTGTCTTGGCGACGTTTAGACGAAGTCTCATTCGTCATCTTCAGGCTTCAGCTTCGTGCTTCTGGGAGCAAGGTGTGATTGCAGCTGTTTCTTCCTTTTTAACTGCTAGTGGGGGTTTGAACTGATTGGGTGGGAGCTTGGCTGTGCTCTGATTGGATGGGGGTTTTTTGTGCTCTGATTGGCTGGGGGTGTGTCCTGTTTGGGTGGGGGCTTGGTTGTGCTCAGATTAGTCTGAGTTGCAGGGGGATTTGAGCTGGTGAGCTGCATTGCTGTTGTTTGGCTTCGTGTTTGTGGTCGTGCTACATCTTCATAGTGGGTGTCTGCTGCATGTATGGATTGGAGGGCTAATGTTGAAATGGCTAATGTTGCAGTCTGGCTTCTAGTCCTTGGTTGTGCTTCATGATTAGTGTGGATTTGGGTCTGCTTTCTGGGTGGATGTGTGGTGGTGACATCCTGTGTGGACCTTGTGAGTGTGGGTCTGGTGTCATTCCTCGTGTTAGGGACTCGTTTGTCAATAAGGGTGGGTTTTCAAATGGCTGGTAGGCTGGAGGTATCATCTCGTTTGTTCATGCTGTGTGGGCATTTTTCTATCTCGATGGCTTCTCTGATTATTCTATTGTTAAAGTGTTCAGTTTTGGCGATAGTTCTGGTCTTTTTAAAGTCAATATCATGTCCTGTGGTTTTAAGCTGTTGGACCAGGGAAGAAGTTGGTTCCTCTTTTTTGACTGAGTTCTTGTGTTCTTCAATGCGTGCACTTATTCTTCTGTTGGTTTGTCCAATGTATGTGGTGGGGCAGGCGGTGCATGGGATTTCATATACTCCTTGATTTTCTAACTCAATTTTGTCTTTGGGGTTTCTTAGGATGGTGGATATTTTTCGGTTTGTGCAGAATGCTGTCTTGATGTTGTGTTTGTGGAGGATCTTGCTGATTCTGTCTGTAGTGCCTTTTATATATGGGGGGAGGGCTGTGCCGTTTTCTTGTTCTCTGTCTTGGATTTTAGTGAGAGGTTCTTTTTGGATTAGTTTGGTAATCTTATTTCTCTGGAATCCATTGGATGTTAGTACGTTTGTGAGAGTGTGTAGTTCGGTTTTTAGGTGTTGTTCGTCAGCTAAGCGTTTTGTTCTAGAGATGAGTGTCTTGGCTACGGAGTTGATCTGTGCTGGGTGATGGTGTGAGAGTGCGTGCAGATAGCGGTTTGTGTGTGTTTTCTTCTGGTAGATGGTGTGTCCTAGGGAGCCATTGGGTTTCCTGTAGACTAAGACATCTAGGAAGGGAAGTTGGTTGTTAACTTCTGTTTCCATGGTGAACTGTATTTTGGGGTTTTAACTAGCAGTTAAAAAGGAAGAAACAGCTGCAATCACACATTTCTCCCAGAAGCACGAAGCTGAAGCCGGAAGATGACGAATGAGACTTCGTCGAAACGTCGCCAAGACACTTCCAATTTTACGCGGGAGAAAACCCGAATAACCAAAGACCTACATACAAACACCCGCGAAAACCTCCGAAAACAAACAAACATACATACATACATACATACATACATACATACATACATACACACACACACACACACACACACACACACTTGTATATAATCTATACAAATTTAAATGTATAGACATTTCATTTTCTAGTCAAAGTTTTAATAGTCTTTTTTGTTACAGCAATGTTGGGCTTGCTATAATTTTCCTGTATTAAAGAATACATTAAATGTACTTTAGCAACAATTCCTCTTTTTAAAGAGCATTGTTGGATTTCAGTTACAGAGAAAGGCTTAAGTTTCACTTTCTTTTAGGAAGTCTTAAATTCATTCAGCTGAGTGTTTTCCCTAACAAGGGTTTTTAGAATACCTTAGGGATATTTCTGAACAAATATAAGCAAACATGATTCTAGTGAAGAAAGACATTTTTATATAGAGTTGGGACAATTATTGCTTGAGGCAACTTCCACAGTTCCCAATAAGACAAGTCTTAACTTTGTTAAAGACTTTGTTGGAGATAAAAAGGAATGACTTCCTTCATACTTTGAACTTGAATGAGACTCCTAATATCATTTAGAATTTTGTAGAAATATGAATTATATGTTTAGTTTGGATTGGACATTCTCCATTCTCTGTGAAATGCATAGATTGGGATAACTAACAAATTGAAAACTTTAGAAAGCTTTGAAACAGTTGTATCAAGTCTTTGAATGCTTATGATTATTTGATACCTAGCAGTATGATTTATACAGGCAATAGATTTCAATTGCAATTATACTATCTCATGGCCCTTACGTTAATGTAGCTCTTAGATTAGCGTAAAATGATAATCCGAAAATTAAACAACAGATAATTTTGCAACCAGGTAGATTCTGTTTTGATAAATTGGTTACCTGTGGTGTAAAGATGATCTTCAATACAATGTTCTGTAATGGAAGAATTTCTGGTTGTTGCTCCAGTGACTATTCATATATTTTGTTCCATTTACTTTTGAATTTCTGCTTTTGGAACATGCCTTTTTAAATCCCGTTAACCCTTCTGAATTCCTCCACTACAGTTCTCTAAACATTGCATTGATCCTCCACCATAGTGGGGTTCAAGGTTTATGAGCCAGGACTCTAGAGAGTAGAAACAGCTTATCATAGTCCTTTGCATAAAGAAAAAAATTGGAATGGTATTTCTTTTTCAAAGCAGCATCTTGACTCTCTCCTAATATCTTTCAAGAAGTTGGACTGTAAATCTTTGACTCCAGGGCCACTTGTCATAGACATGTCATTTGGGAGAGGGAAGGGATGTGTTCCAGACTACTTCTAATGCATTTTCCAAACCACAGATATTGCAGTCACAATTTGGGAGAATCTCATTTTTTTCCTTGGGTTTCCTCAATCTTTCTGGTTAGCACAATTTTGTCCAATCAGTGTCTAAGGGGAATTGTCACCTTGATATCACCACCCATTCAAAATGTATGGCAATGATAATTATGGTTGAGATGAGTGATCTGATCAGAAGAGGAAAGACCTGCCAATTAATCCATTTCTCTTCCCTCTATGCCAATTCAATCAAAATGGCACTGTGTTTTTCAGCATGTCAGAACTCTGAACCTTTGAAAAAGTTTTGAATTGAAAAGGGGTGAATTAGAACTTCTGCTCTGCTTTTGATGCATAACAATCTGTTCCAAATTATCTTGACATACTTTTGAATTTGTCTGTATCCTGAGCAAGCCCTTTGTATCTTTTCCCCCCCCAAATTCCAATTTCTTAAACTTCCTGTATTGCTTGAAACCAGCCATCTTATATCATTCTTCTGCTTTGTTCAGCAATGTCTGAGTTCAGAGTTTTATCTTTGAAATATAAAGACGGGCAAAAAAAGAGTCTGTTTTTAATTCCCATATTTATTGGAGAGGAAAATGATTCTGGATTCAAGATGTCTCTTCTAATGAAAAAAAAAAAATAAGGCCACACATACAAACACAATTCAAGCTTCTTTGGTCAGATACAAGTTTGTCAATTGTGGTTAAAACCAGTCCATTGCGAAAAACAGACCCATATATGTAAAGATGCTTAGATACCTGCCAAAACCCACTTCCCCAAAATGGATATTTATTTATTTATTTTATTTATTTATTTTGTCACAACAATATATGTAGATATCATACAAAAAGATTATACAGTATATAAACACTTATATGAGTAAATATAAGGAGGTATAAGCATATATATATATATATGAAGAAGAAAAGAAAAACAATAGGACAGGAACGGTAGGCACGTTTGTGCGCTTATGCACGCCCCTTATGGTGCTCTTAGGAATGGGGTGAGGTCAATAGTAGAAAGTTTTTGGTTAAAGCTTTTAGGATTATGAGACGAGACCACAGAGTCAGGTAAAGTATTCCAAGCACTGATGATTCTGTTACAGAAGTCATATTTTCTGCAATCTAGATTAAAGCGGTTGACATTAAGTTTAAATCTATTAGTTGCTCTAGTATTATTGCAATTAAAGCTGAAGTAGTCTTTGACAGGAAGGACATTACAATAGATGATTCTGTGAGTTAAACTTAGGTCTTGTCGAAGGCGACAGAGTTCCAAGTTTTCTAAGCCTAGGATTTCAAGTCTGGTGGGATAAGGTATTTTGTTGTTTTCAGAGGAATGGAGAACTCTTCTTGTAAAATATTTCTGGACACGTTCAATTGTATTGATGTCAGAGATGTGGTGAGGGTTCCAAACAGGTGAGCTGTATTCTAGAATTGGTCTAGCAAATGTTTTATATGCTCTGGTTAGTAGTGTGGTGTTTTTGGAAAAGAAGCTACGCAAGATTAGGTTTACAACTCTTAGAGCTTTTTTTGCTATGTAGTTGCAGTGGGCTTTGGCACTTAGATCATTTGACATGAAAACTCCAAGGTCTTTAACGGGATGGGGGTCGTCTGTAAGGTAATGTCCATCTAGTATGTACTTAGTGTTTGGGTTCTTTTTTCCTATATGTAAGACTGAGCATTTGCTGGTTGAAATTTGGAGCTGCCAATTTTTAGACCAAGCGGTTAGATGGTCAAGGTCGTTTTGAATGATAGAAGTATTGTCTGTGGTGTTAAATAGTTTGACATTGTCAGCAAAGAGAACACAATTACTTGAGATATGATCACAAAGATCATTAATGTATAGTATAAAGAGTGTTGGTCCAAGGACGCTGCCTTGAAGAATGCCACTCTTGACAGGAACAGGATTTGATAAAGCATTGCCAATTTTGACGACTTGTTGTCTGTTAGACAGAAAAGCAGATATCCATTTGTGAAGGGGTCCTGAGATGCCATAGGATATTAGTTTTAGAAGAAGTTTGTCGTGTACTACTGAGTCAAAAGCTTTGCAGAAGTCTATGTAGATTGCATCTATTGATTTGCCTTGATCAAGATTTGTAGTCCATATGTTTTTGCAGTGGAGAAGTTGTAAGTTACATGATAATTTTTTCCTGAAACCAAATTGTTTATTGGAGAGTAGGTTGTTAGTTTCTAAGTGTGAGGTAATGGATTGGTTGATGATTGATTCCGTGACTTTGCAGGTGATACAGCAAAGAGAGATTGGTCTGTAATTTTCGACTAAGCTGGGGTCTTCTTTTTTGAAGATAGGGATGACTGTGGCTAGTGACCAAAGTTTGGGAAGGGAACTGGTAGTGAAAGCTTTGTCAAAGATAATACTTAGGGGTTCTGCTATATTAATGGAAAGTTTTTTTAAGAAGTATGCGCATAGTCCATCGGGTCCAATAGATAGCGATGGTTTTAGGTTATGAAGAGCTTTTCCAACGTTAACTTCTGTGAAATCTATATGAGTTAAGTCATCATAATCATTGCTGGTACGTTTGTGGAATGTCGGATATGTGTTATCGGAGTTAACAAAAACTGAGCCAAAGAAATTGTAATTGTATTACAATTATAATTATATTATAATTATATATATATTATATAATTATAACAAATTGTATTGGATAGAACCAATACAATTACAAAATTTATTAGACAATACCGACTAAAAATAATTGTCTGTAAATTTATGCATAATCATATATTTCCTTTTCATCCAGAAGAAAAGTAAGAAGAATGGGAAAAGTTGGAAAAGGAATTGGAGGAAGAAACAGAGGAACAGAGTTGGATGGTGATAAAGAGAAGGGAAGAAGGGATGAACAAGGAAAGAAAGAGTTAAATGTTAAGAACAGAGTATTAAGAACAGGCTTAAACTTCATCAACCCAGAGGCCTATCCCAAATAAAGTCTAATCTCCAAATGCATCTATGCTTTTTTGCTACATTGATGTCTACACCATTTGCATTCCCATTCATATTCTTAGTCTCAACAATACCTGTGAATTGAAAAGAGAAAGGAAAAAAAAGCAATACTATCAGATAAATTCAGGAAATGAGCCAACACTGATCCATAACAGTCAGTGACGTAGCTGTAAATAGCTCGTTATTGCTCAGTTAGAACCAGCTGGTGGTATTTTCTGGTTTTCTAGTATAGCAGATAGTCACAATGTTTAAAAGACTAGGAATCAAGAGATTGGGGGTTCTTAGCCCTACCTTAGAAACAAAACCAACTGGAAGCTTTGGATTGGTCACCTTCTCTTAGCTCTAGGAAAAAGGCAAAGGCAATGGCAAATCCCTTCTGAATTTTTGCCAAAAAAACCTTGCAGGGAATTTTCCAGGCAGTTGCCAGAAATCAAGATTGAACTGAGCCACCTTCCCCCTCCAAGACTACTATGTTCAAATGAGGAAATAACTCCAAAATAATAATCTACAGGCTGTTCCGTATGACTTTCTAAAATACTCCCATAAGCTCCAGAATTGTTAAATCAGTCATTCATTAGCTGTGCTGAATGTCATTGATCTTAAAAATAAAGTTTTGGTATGATTTTTTTCTTTTCTTCCCGTAGTTTTGGTTGTCAGTTACTGTGACTGTGGATATCTGTTTTGCAGCATTCTGCTTGCTTTTTATATTTGAAAAAGAACTATCCTGGCACAAAGCTTAAAGAATTATTTGTGTAGACAGTAAAACCAAATATCAGTTTTGTCATAGAAAGGCTTCATTTCTTCATTTCTGATAAACAAGACAGATTAATTCCTTCTTCTACTTATTAAAACCCTTGCACAACTTTTTAGTCTCTTACGAGATTTTCTTTTTCCCATTTGACCCAGAGGAAAAAAGAATCGTATTTATAATTTCCCACTTCTTCCACCTTTTTAATAAGAAAAAATACATGATGAGACTGCTAATTAAAGTGGTGACAATTCTTCAATCCATACACTTTTGAAGCAAGCCCTCTTTTTAGTCACCAAAATATTTTCATATATGTTTGCTCCTGAAGTGATCACCATCAGCTCTCTTGAAAAGAGAAGTCATAACATTCATGCAAAAGTGTGGTCCTGTCTATCCAGGGTGGACCTCCAAGCAGTGAAAGATCTTTTTAATTCACAGCTGTTTCTGCAAGGAGCCAAATTGTTTTGCAAGGACCTTACCCACATTTTGGCTTCATTCTGCTGCAGGCATACACAATTATTTTACACTGGTGATATATAGTTAGTCCTTGATTTACAACCACAATTGAGCCCAAAATTTCTGTTGTTAAGTGAGATATTTGTTAAGTGAGTTTTGTCCCATTTTACGATGATTCTTGCCACAGTTGTTAAGTGAATCACTGCAGTTGGTAAGTTAGTAGCCTGGTTGTTAAGTGAATTTGCTTTCTCCATTGACTTTGCTTGTCAGAAGTTTGCAAATGGTGATCACATGACCCCGGGACACTGCATAAATATGAACCAGTTGCCAAGCAGCTGAATTTTGATCACATGATCATGGAGATGCTGCTAAGGTTGTAACTGTGAAAAATGACCATCACATTTTTCAGTAGCGCTGTGACTTTGAACAGTCACTAAGTGAACTGTTGTAAGTTGAGGACTACCTGTACTGAATTTTCATACAAAATGTATACCTTCTAGAAGGTGGCCTTGCTGGGTTTGCAAAGTGCACTGTCTGACAGCACACTAACATACCGCAGCTGCTGCCCTTCTTTTCAACGTTAAGGTCAAAGAGGAAGTTTGGGTCACAGCAAATGTAAGCAAAGGGCCTGCCTTCTCCTGTTACTTTTTGTGGTGCTTGAATGCCATTTGAAATTCAGCCCTGTGAACTCTGCTGGCTAATTCCTCATGTCACCCTCCTCCCCCAAGAACCCTGTGTGTTCCATTAGAAGTTGGGTGGAGAAGGAGGAGAAACGCAGCTGTTTCCTTCTTTTACTGAAACAGTCTTTGTATGTATGAGTGAGATTGGCTTCAGCTTTAGTAATTAGGAACAGCATTGCAGTGATTGGATTAGAAAGACAAGGACTGTCTGAAAGGAGTAACAAGCACTTAGGAGTCAACCAGTTCCCAAATCCAAAAGAAAATGAGTACGATGATGGTGGTTTCGAGCCAGTTAACAACATCAGCTCCAAAATGTTTGTGTGTGTTCCCCAAGTAAATTATTATGTTTGGTTCTAGCAAGAGAAAAGATTAACCATGGAGATTGTCTTTTGAAATCTGGACTCCTTTGCACATGTGGGGAAAAAATGTTTCTTTGTGTGGAAGACGATGCTTCCTTGACCATATTTCTTTGTTCATTCTTGGATTCTTTTCAAGCTGATGTAACTATTCTGAACCAACAAATTCATTACTGAATATTAACTGAAAAAACTACCATATCGTTGTTGTTTTTTAATTAAAAAAATGCAAAGTGTAACTCGTCACCACCACAACCCAAAGTATTTTTAACATATATCCTGTTCCTTCTCCTGCCTTACCTGAGTAAGGAACTCAGGGTATATGTTTTTGAAAGATCTCCCTCATTATTTTGTAAAAGGAGAGAGCTTTGCTCTAGCCACAGAAAATAATAGATCCAATTATTTGGCATTTAATTAAAAAAGGAACAGAAAATAGTAAAAGGACAGATCATTCCAATGGACTCTAAAAGCAAATACTTGTTAAAATTAAACTAAGATAAGAAAGGATTATTTTCATACTGAGACACTCAGTATAAAGCAGCTTTCTAAATATGTTGCAAGAAATACCCTTTGTTTACCTAGTATCTTGGTAAGTGAAATCAAAACTAGCAAGGATGGATAAATATTTGCAAATCAGGATTTAAATTGGTATTTAAAGCTGGTTTCCTTGTTTATAAGTTTCTGGTCTAAATGTCTTGAGAAATTACAATCAAAGCTAAACTTTGCATTAATGTTAAGTTAAAAACCAGATAAACATGCTGATGAGTAAATTATTGGACAGAAAAAGTTAATCCCATAGCTTTTAAAGCTGTTTTCACTCACACAGATGTGAAATGGATTGGTTATCTCTGGTTAGATTGTCTCTAATATTTCTAATTCATCCTGAAAACATATACAGGTAATCTTTGATTTACAACTAGTCGTTTAAAAATATGTCAAAGTTATGAAAAGGTTTTGGGACTATACTTTGTGGCCCATAAAGCAGTTGGCTGTTGTAAAATGTTGTGCTGTATCCTGTCCTTTGGTCGCATGATCACGTTTTGGTTGCTTGGCAGCCAGCATATATTTACAACTGGTTGCCAAGAGCCATGGGATTATGGGATTATCATTTGCAACTTTTTCTGTCAGTTTCCATTGAAAGTACAGCAGAATAACTGGCAGGGATGGTACAAGCAGTTATGGAGAGGAACAGAAATCCTTTAGCAGACTGTAGGAATAGGTCAAAATCTAACCTTGTAACTTTATGATTTCACCTTCATGCTATGAAAGGAAGAAACCCTTTGGTTGGTTGCAGGAGTAAAGCTGAAAACCTGAAGATTTCAGCTAAATTCATGCAGTCTCATAAAGGATTTTCATAATCATAAAGTGAGCTGAAATACTTGGGGGGGGAGGGCTCCAGGAATGTTTGACAGCAGAAGGACTGACCACTAGGAAGATTTCAATTCCACATGGAGTGTTGAGATTGTGGACACAATCATATAGCATCTTGCTTAATGACTGCTTTATTCAGTGACTGAGATACCAATCCCAATTATGATTCTATATTGATGACTATCTGTATTCTGAAATTAAAGAATAAATAGATACAGTTCAAAAAGAAATCACTTTAATAGTAACAAGATGGACATTTAAGGCTTCAGATATGCTCGTGCCAAGCATTCATTAATAGAGAAAAATGCTCTCTGAGGTGACACTTTTATCATGAAGACAAATGTAGGAAAATGTGGTAATTAATATGCTAGACTTCAATCAGGGGACTCATGTCTATGTCTTCAGCCACGGAAACTCTTTGGATATACTTGTCATGAATTTTACTGGCTTAAGTTGCTCTCAGTTTTTCTACACCAAAGAAATAGTTTCATTTTACAGCAACGTTTTTACAGTTTTGTTTTACTAGAATTAGCATTCGGCAATTTTTAAAATTATGTAAAACAGTTTACTCTGCCCTTCAAAAACCTGGTGCAAATTAAAAGTAAAACAATAAGAAAGGTGCATACATTGATTACAATAATGCAAATAGTCATGTACACAGATAAAAAATATCGGTGCTTAAAATGCTACTAATTAAAATGCTTGAACAATTCTAAAAATAAATGAAAGCCTTAGAGCTGTCATTAAAGAGAGAGAAATATAGTCCTTTGTCTTTTTAAAAAAAATCGGTTACATTTTTATCTTCTTTTGGTTTTATTTTTTAAATAAAAATGAGTCTGCTATATACCCTGCTAAGGTCAAATAAAAAAAATGAGATTTGACCTGAACATTTATCAAATACTTTTCACAGTGTGGTAGAAAAGATCTGCATAGATTAGAGCTTTTATATTGCTGGCAGTGTACAATGTTTCTGTAGAAATCTGTTATAATTGGCAACAGGAACAAAAAAGAGCCATTCGCTGTCAGTCTTTTTTTTCCTATTTGATTTCTACTAGCATGCAGTCCAGGAATAATTTTGCTTTCTGACCTGACTATTAATGCAATATTTTTTAGGAAAAAAACTTTTCAGATGCAGTAAAAAAATAGAAGAAACTTAAAGATCTACACGTTTATTAAAGTACAGCTTTTATGGATTAGAATCCATTTCAGCAGATGTTTGGAATTGTGATCTAAGAGTGGGAATTTCAAATCTGTGCCAATACCAGTAGGCTCAAAGGCTTCATCATCCTATGTACGCATCTAGGGAGTGGTTAGATAATTGTGGATTGGGAAAACTATTATAGAAATTGTCAATCAGACATATAGACAGTGAAATTACCTATAAACATTTGTCTTTCCCTCCAAAAACAGATATTCAATTTAACATAGATACTTGGATTGATAAAATGATTCATACATTGCATTGATAAAATGTGATAAATAGGATTAAAAATCTTATGAACTGTAACTTAGATTTTTCATAGTGAAAATAAATTTTATCTCCTTCCTTCCTTCCTTCCTTCCTTCCTTCCTTCCTTCCTTCCTTCCTTCCTTCCTTCCTTCCTGTTAATGAAGCTGCAAATTATTTAGTTTTCCCATACTATGTTTTTACAAATGTTTTAAAGCTGTTCTACGGCAGTGTTTCTTATACTTTGAGCCACGTTTAATTCATGTATTTAATTTTGCATAATTCAATAAGGTGGAGGAAATGCCACATTTCCTCCACCTTATTGAATTATGAAAGTATTCTGCAGGATTTAATCTGAGTCAGTCACTGGAATCAGAGGTTTGTTGTTTCAAGCTTTTGGACTCGTGATGGAGATGGACCGCTTTATTTCAGGGAGAAGATGGAAAATTTCATAACCACAACAATTCCACTTGCTAAAAACTATCAGAACCCCCTATTTTAGACATGAAGTTAGTTCTTCGAGATAATCCAGACAAAAAGTATAAGAATGAACACTATCTGTCAAATCTTGAAAGAATCACACCAAGGATCTTTCCAGAATCACGTGTATTCCTTTTTCGGTGTAGTAATAAAAGGGTATATTAGTAATAATATTGAAGATATTTATTGCTCCAGAGTTCCATATTGGTGTCAATAGCATTATATTGTTCTCATGCCACTTTCCATTAGCACTGCTATGACTATCCCACTTCTCTGAGCATTTTATTTATTTAAGAAATTTATATTGCTGCGTTTTCGCACATGGCAATTCAAGGCGTCTCACAAGAATATAAAAACCTCATATAAAAACAATAAAATTAATAAAAGAGAGATAAGCACCTGGACACAAATCTAGAGATGTTCTGTTCTGCTTCCTCTTGAAGAAAGTGGCTGCAATTTTATTCTATATTATAATAACTGTACTTGTTTACTGATGTGCCACAAAAGATTAAGTGGACACACAGTTTAAATGCTCTGATGGGCAGCTAAATTCACTGCTCCACAACTTCAGAGAGAGGCAATTACAAAAAAATCTGACAGAACCTAAATTCAATTTTCTACTTTTTTCTCTGTTTCTTATTTGAAAATTACAGTAAACTATTTGTTTGTCTTCAGAGGTGCCTGGAATATATCACCCTCAACTCTCTCTTTTTCTCTCTCTCTCCCTCCCTCCCTCTCTCCCTGTGTATGTGTGTTGGGGAAATGCTTTGCTTTTGTTCCACAGCACATAATCAGGTAACTGAGGCTAAACTGATATCTCAAAGATTTAAAAATAGTGAAGAAAAGAAGTTTTGAATTTTTAAAAAGCCAAAACTATTTTGAATGCATAGGAAAACAAAAATAATAAATAACATGTAGAGAAAGCCTACAGTTTAGAATAAACAAATACTTTCAGTGTTTTCACAAATACTTGATTCAGTGTTTTCTATTTTATTGTTATCCTGCTTTATTATTTTTATTAATAACTCAAGGCAGCAAACTAATATTCCTTCTTCCTCCCATTTTCCCCACAACAACCCTGTAAGGTGAGTTGGGCTGAGCATGAGTGACAGGCCCAGAGTGACCCAGCTGGCTTTCACATCTAAGATAGAATTAGAATTCAGTCTCCTGGTTTCTAGCCCACTGCATTAATCACTAGAATAAACTGTCTCTCATTTATATTCTCAACACTTTTAAAATTTTAGTTGAATGTTTAAGATGCAAACTAACCATCTACTACGATGGCTTTATATTTTGGTTTAGTGTGGAGACAAAAGATCAAAGTTTACTTCTTTAATTTCCTGTTTTCATTTTATTTTTTTGATCTGTTGGGGAATGTGGATATGCAATGTGCATGTGCAGTACATCCTGAATGAGTAAAAGAAAGAGATTAATCTCTAGTCTGAAATCTGAAGTCTGAAAGGATCTCTTAAGTCCTCTCTGAATTTTTGCTTTTTTGAAAACATTATCTCAATTTATAAATAGAAATTACCATTTGCACTGCAGCTTTGATACTACACTTATTATCTTCTTATCCAGAAAGTCTCCCACCCCAGTAGCTTCCAGATGCATCAGAACACAGTTTTCATCTATCTTAATTAATGTCTTCAAGTTAACACTGGAGTCTTCCCCTTCATGTATGCTGTTTGTGATCTTCAGATGGTTTGAACTTCAACTCCCATCTGCCTCAACCAACATACGTTATCCAGAAGCAAGGAGTTGCGGCCATAGTATCCAAAACATATGGAGGATATCATGCTTATTGTCTTTGTTTCAGTTAAGTAATCTATTCTCTTATTGATTATAACAATTGTTCAGTTGATATGGAGAGTGTGAAAGATACTTGGGCAGTGTTCAGGACCACTGTTTGATCCAACGTAGAAAGTTTCTAAGCAGCTGGATGTGCTGTGAAATTAGTTATTGCTATGTTCTACATTGTTATGAAATTACTCAAACCTCATACTGCTTCCTTTATTATTTCAGTAGAAGTAGTGGATTAGTAGGGGGATATGAAAATTCTATAATCATTCAAAGTTACAACAACACTGAAGTTACTTGCAACCAATTCTTATGGCCTTCACAGCATCCCAAAAGTCACCTGATCAGACTTTGGGCACTTGGCAATCAGCATGTATTTATGATGGTTGCAATATTCTGAGATCAAAAGATCACCCTTTGTGACCTTTTCAATCAGCTTCCAACAAGAAAAGTCAAAGGAGAAAGCCAGATTCACTAAACAATCATGTGATTTGCTTAACAATAACAGAAAAAAAAAAGCTTATAAAAATTGAATCACTTAATGACTGCATCACTTAACAATGGAAATTCTGGTTGGCCTGAAATCATGGATTACTTGTACATTCAGCAGCAGAGAACCAATTAGTTTAATAGTCAATCACAATTCACCATTAAAGTTTTTGTTTATCCTACTTTTTCTCCTTTTTAATGATTCAAAGGTTATCATCCTGTTTTCTGTTTTCTGTTTTCTGAAGAAGCAAAAAGTAAGCAGCAAAAAGTAAGAAGCAAAAAGTAAGCAGCTGAAAGATCTGGGGTAGACTCCCTTTAATTTTGCAAAGCTCAAAGGTTCTGTCTACAGAGTGCAGTTACTATACTTTGTTTCCCAAGAACATTTCTCTGGCCATGATTCCAAGCTTCGAGGTTGACATGACAACCTGAAAAGCAAACAATTAAATCAACAGAAAGAAGAACAAAACTAAGTAGCACTTGGGGACAGTGAAATGGCTATGAAAGAAGAGAAAGTATTGCAAATTCTAACCTAACTGGAATTATAAGCAGGTATCAGGAATATTGCAGCCAAGAACAAAACAAAGTGAACCATCCATGTAGAACAGGAAGCAAAGTTATGGAGTCGCTGAAGCAACTCTCTTCAAAGGATAAAAGTTTAATGTTATTTCTCAACCCACCAATAAAATCCTTAATGTTTTAACCAAGAAACAAACAGGCTTCTAAAGGTTAGAAGCCGGGGTCTAAAGAATACAAGCGCTTTCTGCTAGAGAAAATAACAATATTTATGTTAAATATTGTTGTTGTTGTTGTTGTTGTTTATTTCAACCACTTTTCTCCTGCTGCCTCAAATTCATTACAAATGTAATCTTTTGCCTTCTAAGGTGTGGATGTGGCTTCTCCCTTTTTTCTTTTGGTGCTTGGGAATGGAGATTTGTGACATGAAAACTCATGGAATTACCTTCATGGATCTGTAAGAGTATGTGCTGAGCACCAACATTAAAATGATAGGTGCAGCCAGGCACTTGAAATGCCATTCCTTTTCGAACACCCATTAACAAAGGGCAACTGCCCACTTATGCCCACCATTTTTGATACTGTTGACCTCCACCCTGCAGATGCCCCCTTCATGTTGGTATAATAATTACAACAAAGGGAGCTATCATGAGCTGCATAAAGGTGTTGGTTAAAGAGCATGTCTGCATTTCAGGTAGGTGACGCTTCAGGAAAGCAAACTAAGTATAGAGAGGTGTATTTCACTTAAGCATACCTTTGATCTATCCAACCCAATATACTAAGGATCACGGTGATTGGAGCTTTCTAGAGTTTGCAGTAGGGATATTCTTGGAAGTGTTTCCTGAACAAGACCACAAATATTTTTTATTCAAAACATATAGTAATTATAAGTGTACACCAGATTTGCTTTGTTGTAAAACCATGATTCTCATTCTGAATCAGAGACACGGCCTATTCCCTTCATAGGTCCACCATTTATTATGGTAAACAAAATGCCTATAGGAAAACTGATGGTTTTGATGTTGTAATTAAAAGCTGATGGACTTCTGAAGGACATTAAAGCCATGAAATGCCATTAATACATCATTCTTTTTTACAAGCTGTTGGTATGTGTTTACTTGTTCCATTTGAATCCCACCCTGCCTCAGAAATGCTTTGAATCCCACCCTGCCTCTAATGTCTAAGTAATTATCTCATGTTATCCTTGCAACAACCCTAAGGATGAAGCAAGCTGACTCGATCAAGACTATACCCGAGGGATCCCATACTGAAATTAATCATTCTAACTTCTCAGTGTGTAGATTAGGCATAAAGTATTTTTCCCCAAACAGAAAAAGCATTGCAGAGGAGGAAGAGGGAGAACCTATTTTCTAAATTTGAACTGAATACAGCTCAATGCTATTTTAAATATATACTTTCAGAAATGTTGAATTATTTGTAATCAAAAAGAATGTAGAACTGTTGTAAAGTATGTAAGCATTCTGTCCTTATTTCCTGTTTGAAATTAATATTCATGAGCAAGTGTGCCAGTAAAATGAAATCTTTGTTATAGGTTTTTTGGCCTATGGGAATGGGAATTCTTTTCTAAATTAGAATACACTTGTTTTAGTTGTAGATTAAGCATTAGGCATCTATAAATAAGCCACAAATGTCAGATTTCAGAGTCAAAGCAAAGAAACAAAAAATTTAATGCACCTCAAAAATTATGCTAAGATAAATCAAGTCATGCCCAATTTTATTAAAAGAGCAACCTCAAAAACAGTTTGGAAGAGAAATGAAACATACAAACTAGGAATAAAGCATATGTGAAATGATTATCAAAAATTACTGTGTGAGATTCATTGTTTAAGGCAAAGACTCAACTCTCTGGAGAAGATTCTAATGTTCAAAAAAGTATAAGAAAGAACTGGATGATTGTCAGCAAATGGAAGGAGGCCCAGTTACAATGATGAAGCACCTTTGGAAGAGCTGAAAGACCAGGTTAGAGCCAGATTGTGATAGAGAAAATCTATCTATGTGGTTGCTAGGACTCAAATACTATTTCATGACACATAAGGCGATTCAGTGGAGCTCATTGATATACATTACTTCACAGTTCAACACTTCTTGTTGGAAAAGTATACCCTTCATCTGATGTAGGTAGCATTTGATCAAGGTAGCATACCTAGTACTCCCATCTCTCCCTTTTCCTCACAACAGCCACCCTGTGACACAGGCTGAGTTAAGAGACACAAGTCCAAGTTCCCCAAGATTGGTAACCAGATCTTCTGGTTTGGTTCAGCACTACATCACACTAGTTCCTCTTCTTTCTTCTATATGCTTTACATCTATTTTCCTAGTATTTTAGTAACATGGGAAGATAGAGTGATTTGTGCTTACTGTCAATAATGCTGCAGGATTTATTCTTCCCATAAACCAAATGTCTGGTTTGCTTCATAAATGATTGTTTAAACTACTAGATTGTATTAGAGTGTGTAGCAAAAAAAAATTATAGTGTTGTGACTCACTGATCATAACAAAGGCAAACCTCCCAGATGACAGCAGTAGTTTCTAGTGCAATTTTTATAGCTTTTGCTCATGGTTGCTTGCTAAAACTTAAAATGGTCTGTTGTTAATTTTAAAAATGCTTTGGCATCATGCATCAGCTGTTCAGCTAAACTATTTTGTCTGCATTTCTTTATAACCCTAACCCTACACCCATTATCCATACATAATTATTACTTTTAACTGTTTGGCACACAACTGGGAACACTGGAAAGTCATGGAGCTTAGAAAAAAATGATGAGTCAGACAGTGCTCTTATTAGATATTTATCAATGTTGCAAGACAAAACCAGAACTGATCAATTTTCATCTGGAACTTTTTTCACGTCCTCAGCTGATTTTGTGAAATCATATCATACCAGTTGGATCCAACAATAAGAACAGGAAGTACATGATTGAGTCTTCATTACCGCTGCCAAACAAGCTACTGGAAACACTTTTTGCATAATAACATTAGTGTCACTCAGCAAGTGTCTTGCATGGACAATGTCTGCCAATATGAATCATTATTGGAACATTTCATTTCATTGGCTCCTTTTCTTATACTAAAAAATAGCAAAAGTACCTTACGAATTTTAAGGAAAGGTAAATGTGTGCCTATCCATTCTGTTGTGATAGTTCAAAGAAAACAACAATATATTAAAAATACTACATTGAAGCTAAGTAATGGAGAAAACATTTGAGTCTTATTTTCAATAGATTGTACATATTTCCTATTTTTATGTAATGCATTTCCGCATAAGAGCACCTTGTACTACAGCCTGTTGAACATAAATGTTGTTGTTGTTTTTTTTAAAAAAGTTTTACAGAAAATTCCCCCCCCCTTAGCATAAATGTTGTTAATGATGTCTTTTTAAAACAACCAAAAGCTGTGTTTCAGTTATCATGCATGTTTTGACCTTATATGGATTTTGGGGTATTTTGAATAAGTAGTTATGTTCTATATTTTAGTTCTTGCTCAGTCTAGTTTTACTAATGTATATGATTTGCACTACATCCATTTTATTTATTTATTTATTTATTTTGTCATAACAATATATGTAGGTATCATACAAAAAGATTATATAATATATAAACACATATATGAGTAAATATAAGGAGGTATAAGCATATATGTATATAGGAAGAAGAAAAGAAAAACAATAGGACAGGAACGGTAGGCACTTTTGTGCGCTTATGCACGCCCCTTATGGTCCTCTTAGGAATGGGGTGAGGTCAATAGTAGAAAGTTATTGGTTAAAGCTTTTGGGATTATGGGAAGAGACCACAGAGTCAGGTAAAGTATTCCAAGCACTGATGATTCTGTTACAGAAGTCATATTTTCTGCAATCTAGATTAAAGCAGTTGACATTAAGTTTAAATCTATTGGTTGCTCTAGTATTATTGCAATTGAAGCTGAAGTAGTCTTTAACAGGAAGGACATTACAATAGATGATTCTGTGAGTCTTGTCGAAGGCGACGGAGTTTCAAGTTTTCTAAGCCTAGGATTTCAAGTCTGGTGGGATAAGGTATTTTGTTGTTTTCAGAGGAATGGAGAACTCTTTTTGTAAAATATTTCTGGACACGTTCAATTGTATTGATGTCAGAGATGTGGCTAGGGTTCCAAACAGGCGAGCTGTATTCTAGAATTGGTCTAGCAAATGTTTTATATGCTCTGGTTAGTAGTGTGGTATTTTTGGAAAAGAAACTATGCAAGATTAGGTTTACAAATCTTAGAGCTTTTTTTACTATGTAGTTGCAGTGGGCTTTGGCTCTTAGATCATTTGACATGAAAACTCCAAGGTCTTTAATGGGATGGGGGTCATCTGTAAGGTAATGTCCATCTAGTATGTACTTAGTGTTTGGATTCTTTTTTCCTATATGTAAGACTGAGCATTTGCTGGTTGAGATTTGGAGTTGCCAGATTTGTTTTAGACCAAGCGGTTAGATGATCAAGGTCTTTTTGAATGATAGATGTATTGTCTGTGGTGTTAAATAGTTTGACATCGTCGGCAAAGAGAACACAATTACTTGAGATATGATCACAAAGATCATTAATGTATAGTATGAAGAGTGTTGGTCCAAGGACGCTGCCTTGAGGAACGCCACTCATTTATAGTAAATAGCTATTTTACAATATAGAGATGTATACATTTGCTTAATTTCCAGTATTTAATTTTAGAAGAAAAAAAATGCTTTATCGCATAAAAAGACTCTTGCTGTTTAGAGCAAGTTTAGTCAAACTTAGGTTTGTACTTCTTAAGGAAAATCGAAATCTAGACAAGCATTGGGAGTATGAAGAACGGTTGCAGGAACTTGGTATTTATTTATTTATTTTATTTATTTGTCACAACAATATATATAAAAGTATAAGCATGAAATAACTATATGAATTGGATACAATAGAAGGGAATATTAGGACAGGAATGGTAGGCACGCTGGTGCTCTTATGCAAGCCCCTTACAGACCTCTTAGGAATGGGGTGAGGTCAATAGTCTTTGGTTAAAAATTTGAGGATTTTGGGAAGAGACCACGGAGTCAGGTTCCATTCCAGGAATTAATAACTCTATTACTGAAGTTGTATTTTCTATAATCAAGATTGGAGCTGTTCACTTTAAGTTTAAATCTATTGGTTGCTCTTGTATTATTGCAATTAAAGCTGAAGTAGTCTTTAACAGGAAGGACATTACAATAGATGATTCTGTGAGTTAAACTAAGGTCATGCCGAAGGCGGCGGAGTTCTAAATTTTCTAAACCCAGGATTTCAAGTCTGGTGGCATAAGGTATTTTGTTGTGATCAGAGGAGTGGAGAACTCTTCTTGTAAAATATTTCTGGACATGCTCAATTGTATTAATATCCGAAATGACATGTGTGGGTTCTGGACAGGTGAGCTGTATTAGAGAATTGGTCTAGCAAATGTTGTGTATGCTCTGGGTAGTAGTATAATCTTTCTGGAAAAGAAGCTACGCAAGATTAAGTTTAAAACTCTTAAAGCCTTTTTGGCGATGTAGTTGCAGTGGGCTTTAGCACTTAGATTGTTTGATATGAAAACTCCAAGGTCTTTGACGGGGTGAGGGTCATCTATAAGGTAATGTCCATCAAGCTTGTATTTAGTGTTCTGATTCTTTTTTCCAATGTGTAAGGTATGTCTAGTTTAATGAAAAGAAGGACTAGTGGAGACATGATAGCACTGTTCCAATATCTCAGGGGTTGCCACAAAGAAGAGGGAGTCGGGCTGTTCTCCAAAGCACCTGAGGGTAGAACAAGAAGCAATGGGTGGAAACTAATCAAGGAGAGAAGCAACTTAGGACGAAGGAGAAATTTCCTGACAGTTAGAACAACTTGCCTGCAGAAGTTGTGAATGCTCCAACACTGGAATTTTTTAAGAGGATGTTGGATAACCATTTGTCTGAAATGGTGTAGGGTTTCCTGCCTAAACTGGACTAGAAGACCTCCAAGGTCCCTTTCAACTCTGTTATTTTGAAGTATAAAAAAATTGAACTTTGCTGTTGTCACAGTGCTGCCATCTAGAGGCCATCTGGATTTCTGCAGTTTAGTGAAATTGAAACTGATAAAACCCCATGTTAGCTGAGATGACTGGAAAAAAGATTCAGAGAAACAATTCATCATTTATTATTGTAATAAAAACATAAAACCATAGCATATATACACATTTCATAGGCAGTTGTGTTATTCTAATTATTCTAATTATTGCACAGGAATTAAAACTACTTAGTTTTGATTCAACTTTCTTATTCTTGGCTTAGTTTTCTTATTTGGATAAAACTTCAGATTATCCATAAAATGTGATCCACAAAATTAGATTCACACTTTTTGAATACACTCTTAAGAAGTGTATTTAGAAGAAAACTATGCATAGAAACAGGCTTGTGAAATAATATTTCGCAGGAGAGTTCCACCTGGAAAGTCCCACCTGCCAATAGGAATGCTCTGGATTTCCTTTAGACCCATTGAATTACTTGGGCACATTTTGATACAACTGAGGAGGAACCTCTCACAAAAGAATGTGACTAATGATAATTGGATTGGGTCCAGATTTGGCTGTATGCAACTGCAGACTTTCTTTCTTCCTTATGGAATATTATGAAATAATCTACAGGACAAATTGCTATAGAGTAGGCTTAATGAGGAAAAATAACTCTACCAAATACTAACCCTCCTCTCCTGCTAGTATTCCCTATCCATTAACCTTTGTTAATAAGAAACTCTGCTTCTGGCATGAACACACATGTATTTAGATTTGTATTCTATCTAACTTGTGTGGGTGGTGAATTTTTTAAAGACTGAAATCTTACATGGTCCGAGAATAAATTTGAGTGGGTAGAAATAGATTTCTATTGTCTTTATGTCTAAACCGATGGTTAAGTACTGGCTAGGACGTCTGGGAGTTGTAGTGTAGCACAACTGAGATATAGCCAGTTAGGGCCTTACATTTACTCCCTATTTACCCAGTGTTAAGAAAATAATTTCAGGAAGAATACATTTTACATTCCTAAGAAAAATATCCTTATTTATTTTTATGATATTTGGAGCTATGCATTCTGTCCACAGAAGAGTTGGAAATTTCAGATGGCATTCCATTCTTAAATGAAAGCAAATTAATCCCACCAGAAAATGCCTTATCTGCAATGTTACTCAATCAATATGAAGTACAGATGGCAGATAGATTACTTCCACAAGTAAGCCATAAATCTGAAGGAGTGGTGTACATATGGGGTTCTCCTGTGATGTTTGGCAACAAAATGCCCAAATTAGTCAATGCAGTTGTATTAAGTTTAATAGCATTGGCACTGAAAATCATCATACTGTATTTTATCAGCAGAGAAAATACATTTGCTAGTGTGACTTATAATGCAATCTATGTATGTTTATGCAAGAAATGTCACAGTGTTCAACAGACTTTATTTCATCATATTTCAGTTTTCACTGAAAATATTAAACATATTGTATGAATTAGCTTGATAAAAAAAGTTTTCTTTTGCTTCAAGAGTCTGTAGAATCTTAACAGATTGAAAAACAAAATCTGTACTGAAGATCCTACAGATGTTATGTAGATGACGGCATTGTTGTTCTTAACATGATTATGTAAGTCACTTTGGGAATGTTTTCTGCATTGAAGGGTGGGGTATACTTTAATCAAATAAATGCATTGCTTAAGTATACAGGGAAGACATCATATATGTGCACTGGGAACATCTGTTTATTCAGGGATTAGTAAAAATATGGAGTTGTGGAAATGATAGAGAGTGGGCTACTGATGGGTCTAGATATATGGTTTCTCAAAAGGAGGTGAGTTTGTATGTGTGTCAGAGAAAGAAAAAAATTAACCATGTAATGCCATCTGTAACTATTTAGATATAACTCCAACTACATTTAGTATCTAGCTGAATATCCAGTCTTCCGGAATGCAACCTGATGGATGCAGGTCTGGCCTCTTAGCCTATCTACTATTAGTATTGCAGTCATTGAACACAAAATGAAAATAATGTCAACCTCTGTCATATAAGCACTGGAATACCTATTCAAATCAAAAGGACTGTTGATTGCTCATGTACAAAGTACAACAGCATCCACGGGAGCTTTCTGCTGTGCTCAGAAGGACAGAAAGCCCAAAAGCAATACCATTTTAAAATCAACATGTGACATCATTATGTACTGTATATTCAAGAGGGCAAGGCTTGTATTGCAGTGACTTTGCTTTCTCACCACAGATGCTGCTATTCATGTATGTGATTTGAATCTGAAACCCATAATAGGAGTGCTAAGCTTTATTATGGGACAATTTGCCAATCATCTGGAGTGTTATAACAAATCACATATGGAAATTTGCAGTAAGACTGCAGAATTATACAGTCTAGCCTGCAGGCTGCTTTTCTATAATATAGATAAGAAAGAATAATGGCATAGGAGTAAGTCCTACACTGCCTGAGTATATTGCAAGGTCCACAGTTTGATTAATTATGGTTTGTTCAATGGGCTGGAATTGGATGGATATACTAAGTGATTCTTGCTATTCTCATATTTCCACAAAGGACAATTTCATGAGAAAATAACCACGCTTCAGCAGTGGTAAATTGGCAAAAATGCCAAGCTGTTTCTCTTTCAACTTGCAGTGACACAGCTCAAATTACAAAACGTCCATTTTGTTATCTGCTAAGATGGAATTCTGTTGAGCTTTCAGGCTGGGATAGTTCCAATTGTCAGAGCTGACTCATCCTACTATCTTCTGCCCGAACACAGGACTCTCCAGTAGATCTGAAAGGCAACCTTATCAACAAGTTTTATTTTAATTATTCTTGTTAGCTTCCAATCAGAATGACAATTTCTTTAAAAACAAGCACACCTTGACGTTTATCCCAGAGGCTCATGTGAGCCTTATACTCTCTTTGCATCTTGGCTTCAATGTTGGGGAGAACATCTGGCTGGAAAACTATAATATCATTGTAACTCTCAGTGGCAATCTACATGCAGGAAAAATGGCATCATAATGGCCAGGAAGCTCTACCTTTTACCACCATTTGGATGATGACTTTGTAGTTTTTCTATTGATGGAATGAAATGGAATGGAATGGAATGGAATGGAATAGAATAGAATAGAGTAGAGTAGAGTAGAGTAGAGTAGAGTAGAATAGAATAGAATAGAATAGAATAGAATAGAATAGAATAGAATAGAATAGAATAGAATTTTTTATTGCCCAAGTGTGACTAGACACAAGATGACCCCCACCCTGTTAAAGACCTTGGAGTTTTCATATCAAATGATCTAAGTGCCAAAGCCCACTGCAACTACATAGCAAAAAAGGCTCTAAGAGTTGTAAACCTAATCTTGCGTAGCTTCTTTTCCAAAAACACTACACTACTAACCAGAGCATATAAAACATTTGCTAGGCCAATTCTAGAATACAGCTCACCTGTCTGGAACCCTCACCACATTTCTGACATCAATACAATTGAATGTGTCCAGAAATATTTTACAAGAAGAGTTCTTCACTCCTCTGAAAACAACAAAATACCTTATCCCACCAGACTTGAAATCCTAGGCTTAGAAAACTTAGAACTCCGTCGCCTTCGACAAGACCTAAGTTTAACTCACAGAATCATCTATTGTAATGTCCTTCCTGTTGAAGACTACTTCAGCTTTAATTGCAATAATACAAGAGCAACCAATAGATTTAAACTTAATGTCAACTGCTTTAATCTAGATTGCAGAAAATATGACTTCTGTAACAGAATCATCAGTGCTTGGAATACTTTACCTGACTTTGTGGTCTCTTCCCATAATCCCAAAAGCTTTAACCAAAAACTTTCTACTATTGACCTCACCCCATTCCTAAGAGGACCATAAGGGGCGTGCATAAGCGCACAAAAGTGCCTACCGTTCCTGTCCTATTGTTTTTTTCCCCTTTTTTTTCCTTCTTCTTAAATATATATATATATGCTTATACCTCCTAATATTTCCTCATATATATGTTTATATACTATATAATCTTTTTGTGTGATGCTTATAATGTTATGCAACGCACGGTCCGTGGCCAATAAGGCCCCCCTAATACATGACCTGGTTCAGGGGGGTGCCACGGATATTATAGGCGTTACGGAGACCTGGGTGGGCACTGAAGGGGTGTCCCCTGGTTGAGATGTGCCCACGGGTTTCCGTGCATTCCATCAGCCGAGGCCCAGGGTAGGGGTGGGGGTGGCGGTTGTTATTAAAGAGAGTCTAGAGCCGAGGAGGCCACTGTACCTCAGATTGCCGGGTGTGAATCCTCTTTGTGAGGTGGGGTCATAGATGTCAGATGGGCTTGCTGGTGGCGTACCTGGCTCCTTGCTGCGTGACAGCCGCCCTGCCCGAGCTTCTGGAGGTGCTTGCCGGGTGGCAGTGGAGACCCCAGACTTTTAGTCATGGGGGACTTTAACTTGCCATCTGCTGGCTCGTCATCGACTGTAGCTCGGGAGTTCATGGCCTCCATGACAGCCCTGGACCTGGCTCAAGTAGTTGATGGCCCTACTCACATTGGGGGAGGCACACTGGACCTGATTTTCATCTCTGGTCAGTGGTTGAAGGATCTGGACTTGAGAGATATAGTCACAGAACCTTTGTCATGGTCAGATCACCCTCCTTCGCCTGGACTTTCTGACCGCTACCCAACACCGCAGGGAGACGGAACCACTACGCTGGTACCGTCCCAGGCGCCTGATGGACCCAGAGAGGTTTCGGACGGAGCTTGGGCCATTTCCTGAGGATCTGGCCCACGGCACGGCAGAGGAACTAGCCGCAGCCTGGGAACGGGCTGCGGCTGGGGCTTTAGACCGTGTCGTGCCTCTGCGGCCTCTGACCCGGCGCAGATCCCAACCGCCCTTGGTTCTCCGAGGAGCTGAGGGGATGAAACGCCGGAGAAGACGCCTAGAGAGTTCTTGGAGGTCCAGCCGTTCAGAGGCTGATCGGACACTAGTTAGATCCTATACTAGGACCTACCTAGTGGCACTGAGGGAAGCGAGGCTACGCCTCCCTCATTGCGCCGGCAGATAACCGCCCAGCTGCCCTGTTTGGGTGACCGCTCCCTCCTTCACCAGGGGAGCGGGATGACCCGCTGCAGGGACGTGCTGAGGAGTTTAACGGTTATCTATACGATAAAATCGCTCAGCTTCGAGACGGTCTGGACCAAAATTGTGGCGATTCGGACGGGACGGCTGAGGGCGGTCTTGGTGATATTGTCTGGGATGAATTTGACCCTGTGGCTCCGAGGACATGGACAGGTTGCTGGGTAGATTGAATGCCACCACGTGTTTACTGGACCCGTGCCCTCCTGGCTGGTGCTGGCCACTCAGGAGGTGACACGAGGCTGGCTCCAGGGATTACGAGCGCTTCCTTGTTGGAGGGAGTCTTCCGCCGCCTTGAAAGAGGCGGTGGTGAGGCCCTCCTCAAGAAGCCTTCCTGGACCCGGCTGTTTTAGGTAATTATCGTCCGGTCTCAACCTTCGCCCGGCGAAGGTTGTAGAGAGTATGGTGGCATATCAGTTTCTGCACCTGGAGGAAACTGTCTATCTAGACCTGCTCCAGTCCGGCTTCCGCCCGGTTACAGCACTGAGACGGCTTTGGTCGCAGGTGGATGATCTCTGGAGGGCCAGGATAGGGGTTGTTCCTCTGCCCTGGTCCTATTAGACCTCTCAGCGGCTTTCGATACCATCGACCATGGTATCCTGCTGCGCGGTTGGAGGGATTGGGAGTGGGAGGCACCGCATCGGTGGTTCTCCTCCTATCTCTCCGACCGTCGCAGACGGTGTTGACGGGGGGCAGAGGTCGACCCAGCGGCGCCTCACTTGTGGGGTCCGCAGGGTCGATTCTCTCGCCTTCTGTTCAACATCTATATGAAGCCGCTGGGTGAGATCATCAGTGGCTTCGTGTGAGGTACCAGCTGTACGCTGATGACACCCAGCTGTACTTTTCCACACCGGGCCACCCCAATGAAGCTATCAAGTGCTGTCCCGGTGCTTGGAAGCCGACGGGTCTGGATGGGGAGAAACAGGCTCAAGCTCAATCCTCCAAGACGGAGTGGCTGTGGATGCCGGCATCCCGCACAGTCAGCTGAGTCCACGGCTGACTGTTGGGAGCGAGTCATTGGCCCCGATGGAGAGGGTGCGCAACTTGGGCGTTCTCCTGGATGTACGGCTGTCTTTGAGGACCACCTGACGGCCGCCTCCAGGAGAGCTTTCCACCAGGTTCGCCTGGTGCGCCAGTTGCGCCTTTCTAGACCGGGATGCTTTGTGCACAGTCACTCACGCCTTGTGACGCCTCGCCTGGATTACTGCAATGCTCTCTACATGGGGCTCCCTTGAGGGGCATCCGGAGGCTTCAGTTAGTCCAGAATGCAGCTGCGCTGGTGATAGAGGGAGCCCTCGTGGCTCCCGTGTGACACCTATCCTGCGCAGGCTGCACTGGCTACCTGTGGCCTTCCGGTGCGCTTCAAGGTGTTGGTGAACGCCTTTAAAGCGCCCATGGCATAGGGCCGGGCTATTTACGGGACCGCCTGCTGCTACCGAATACCTCTCACCGACCTGCGCCTCACAGAGAGGGACTCTCAGGGTGCCGCCGGCGCGACAGTGTGCCTGGCGACGCCCAGGAAGGGCCTTCTGTGGGGCTCCCGCCTCTGGAACGAACTCCCCAGGACTCCAACTTCCGGACCTCCGAACCTTTCGTCGCGAGCTTAAAACTCACTTATTCATCTGCGCTGGACTGGGTTAGTTTTAAATTTATGGGTTTTTTAATGGGTTTTTATTCTAAATTTTAATCTTGGCCAATTCAATAAGTTTTTTAACTGTATTTTAATTGTATTTATTGTATCATTGTGTATTTTAATTGGCTGTGAACCGCCCTGAGTCCTTCGGGAGAAGGGCGGTATAAAAATTTAAATAATAAATAAAATAAATATATATTGTTGTGACAAAATAAATAAAATAAAATAAATAAATTTGTCTTGGTGTATACGCTCTTGGTGTACATAAAAGAAAAGATACATTCGTCAAGAATCATAAGGGACAACAGTTAACTATAGTCATAGGAAACAGTCAATATAAATCCTAAGGATACCAGCAGCAAGGTTGCAGTCATACAGTCTTAAGGTAGGAGGTGGGTGATAGGAACTTAGAGAATATTAATAGTAGTGCAGACTTAGTAACTAGTTTGACAGTGTTGAGGGAATTATATGTTTAGCAGAGTGATAGCATTTGAGAAATAACTGTTCTTGGGTTTTTTAAAAATTTATTTTATTTTGTCATAACAATATATGTAGGCATCATACAAAAAGATTATATAATATATAAACACATATGAGTAAATATAAGGAGGTATAAGCATATATGTATATAGGAAGAAGAAAAGAAAAACAATAGGACAGGAACGGTAGGCACTTTTGTGCGCTTATGCACGCCCCTTATGGTCCCCTTAGGAATGGGGTGAGGTCAATAGTAGAGAGTTTTTGGTTAAAGCTTTTAGGATTATGGGAAGAGACCACAGAGTCAGGTAAAGTATTCCAAGCACTGATGATTCTGTTACAGAAGTCATATTTTCTGCAATCTAGATTAAAGCGGTTGACATTAAGTTTAAATCTATTGGTTGCTCTTGTATTATTGCAATTAAAGCTGAAGTAGTCTTTAACAGGAAGGACATTACAATAGATGATTCTGTGAGTTAAACTTAGGTCTTGTCGAAGGTGACGGAGTTCCAAGTTTTCTAAGCCTAGGATTTCAAGTCTGATGGGATAAGGTATTTTGTTGTTTTCAGAGGAATGGAGAATTGTTCTTGTAAAATATTTCTGGACACATTCAATTGTATTGATGTCAGAGATGTGGTGAGGGTTCCAAACAGGCGAGCTGTATTCTAGAATTGGTCTAGCAAATGTTTTATATGCTCTGGTTAGTAGTGTGGTGTTTTTGGAAAAAAAAGTGTCTAGTTGTTCTGGTGTGCAGTGCTCTATAGCATCGTTTTGAGAGTAGGAGTTGAAACAGTTTATGTCCAGGATGTGAGAGGTCTGTAAATATTTTCACAGCCCTCTTTTTGACTCATGCAGTATACAGGTCCTCAGTGGAAGGCAGGTTGGTAGTAATTGTTTTTTCTGGTTTTAACAGTAACAGAATTGGAAGCGATCTTGGAGGTAATCTAGTCCAAACCCCCTGCTCAGATTAGCTCATGGGTACCCTACCTGATTTCAGCACATCTTTGTCTGTAGGAATGGAGATGATCATACTCCTTGGTGGGATTGGAAAGTAGAAAGTAAGAGTGTAGTATTGAAGTGCTCTTGACTGAAAATCAAAACATAATGGCACTGTAAATAGCAAATACAGTATTTGAGTTCCCTGTAACTTTCACCAGGATCGGTAATAACTAAAAGCAGACCACATATTAAAAAAGAAATAACAGAGGCTATAGACTTAATATCTGTATTTAATTACAGTAATCTTCCCAACCTGGTGACTTCAAATGATAAAGTTGCCAGAATTTCCATTTAACACAGTCATTGTACATGCTAATTGAGGTTTTACCTGCTGAAGACTGACATATCTAAAAAAATATCAGGCTGAGGAAAACTGAAAGGATGAGTTCACATCACTGTGCCAAGCATGTTGTTTTGTTCAAGCATGTTGAACAAGCCATTGTGAACTTATTTATATATCAAACAAATATATAAAACACAGTTTAGAAACATACTAAGTTAAAGCCAAAAACCTACTCTAAAGCAGGGATGAAATCCAGCAGGTTCTGGAGAACCGGCAGTGGAAAGTTTGACTAGTTCAGGGAACTGGCAAATACCACCTCTGACTGGCCCGAGAGTGGGATGGAATGGAGATTTTTCAATATCCTTCCCCCAGGACTGGGGAGGGAATGGGGATTTTGCAGTATCCTTTCCCTGCCACGCTCACCAAGCCAAGCCACAGAACCGGTAGTAAAAAAAATTGGATTTCACCACTGCTCTAAAGATTATCAAGATTGGTGAATTAGCTATGGTTTTCAAGGCAAGGTGGCAGATCCTTAATTTACACCTTACCAGGTGCTGAGATGGTTCCTGAGCCTTCAATATCTGTAGGAACTGCTGGGATGAAGAAAAAAAAATGATTAACCTTCATTTACTAATAGAAAATCCAGCTAGTACTTGGATTGGAATAATGTTCATTCTTACAGATGTTTGGTTTGAAATGTCAACTTTATATCCAAAGACTAGTACAGGACTTTTTTATCCATATAATTTTCTTGTCCTCTTTCCAACAGTTCTTCCCCATCTGGCTAACCACCAAATGCTTCTGCTGAATCCCATTCAGAATAGTATTTCACTCATTTAAGACCGAGCTATGCCAAGATCATCTGCAGGATTTGTGTAGTGTTTGACCTGAGTTCGGAAATGCAAAACAGGCATGAATAAAGCTACTTAAAATTAACATTTTATTTCTCCACTGCTAATGAAAGGGAATGAATGAAAGAGAAATTTCCAATTATCCTCACCTAGTGTCATTACCTGATTATCCCAAAGGAAAAAATGTCATAAATTTATTGCAACAATATAGCATGTATAGGAATAATAAGGGTACCTTTAATGTTCCTTTAAATAGCTGGGCTGGGAATTTTTTGCAGTCCTTGCTTCCATGTAGGGATTAACTAGAAAACAATCTAGTTTATATCGCAATATAAACCCAGTGCAAAATTCATTTCTAGCACATGCCAACATACCTCACTTCATTCTGTTTTCAGAATCATTCGTTAGGAAGACCTAAACTATCAGGTTTCTGATATAACCTGGGAGAAAGTCTGATTCTTGCTATCAATTCAGCTATAAGAGTAAACAGAACACCTCTTTATATCAACTAAGTTAGAAGACGCTTTCAAGATGTTTATGCTACTAGACAATTCTATCTGATTTCATTTCAGCTGTCTTTACCCAGCAACGTTGCTTAAATAGCTCAATATTTACTGCATTACAAATCTCCATATTTTATTCCTACTGTTCTGTCCCCTCCCGGCCTCAGCCACGCGAGCTGGCTAAACGAGCCAGTAATTGAGTTCACAGCTGATATCAGTCCTGGCAGGGAATCTGCAGCTGCCTACCAAAGTCTCCCTTATCTTGGGGTTGCCGGACAACCAGGAAATCAGCAATCCAAGCCGAATGTTCAGCTCAATTCTCCACGAGTCAAAGAATTGAGCTCACTTCTCCACGAGTCAAAGAGTTCAACTCAATTTTTGCTCATCACGGAGCAGAAAAGCAGCCAGGGCTGCTTTTATACTCTGTGGGATGTGGCTCCGTGACTCAACACTCTCTAGGCCTGCCCCACCCCTTCCTTTGTTGTAGCCGCCTCTAGTATCTCCAAAACCTGGGATCTAGCCAGGCCTGATTGCCATCAGCCAGGTCTGGAGGCGTGGCCTGAGGCGGGAGAGTCAGGGGTTGGAGGCCTCGTTATTTCCTCCACCTGGCCTGCCTCTGGCTCCTGGAGCTGAGCCAGAGGAGCTGGTGCTCCAGAGGTAAGTCCTGATGGCCCTTCCCCCTCACTTTCCGAGTCACTTTCTGGCAGGGGGTCCAGCTCGGGGGGTGCAGACACAACACCTACTCGGGCAGGTGTCAGCAACTCATGGCTCTGGAGCCACATGCAGCTCTTTCATCCCTCTGCTGCCACTCCCTGTCACAGCAGAGGGATGAAAAAATGTCACCCTGTTGCGACAGTGGTGATGGCGATGGTTGGAGCCTTAATGTGGGAGCGAAGAGCTCCTTTGTATGGCAATAGGATTCTGCCTTCGTTCTCATACATTTGCTGTTGCCGCCAGCAAAGAGGCCTGGGAGAGAACAGCAGAGGCGAATGTTGCAGGGTGGGGGCCATCCCCCAGTTCTGGTCTTCTTCCTCCCTCATCGGCAGAGCCAAGAAAAGACAGGGTGGTGTGAGGAAGTGCTCCTCCCCTGGCTGAGCGCCAAGCACAAAAGCCCAGCAGGGGTTGGCCCATCTGGCAAAAGCATCCCTATTGGGGAGTCAGATGGTGGTGTTTTCTTTTCTGTGGGAAATGGGTCCAAATGGCTCTTTGAGTGTTTAAGGTTGCTGACCACTGTACTAAGGGATATGAATATGTTTCAATAGATTAAAACAATTTTGATTTCAGTAGTGGATATTGTATTTCTCAAAATAAGGAGCCAAAAGTTTTTCCTCTTTTCTTCTCAGGATGCTTTGGGAAAATTCTCATTTCTGTATTGTTTTTAATTCAGCAACATTAAAATATATGGATTTCAGCTCCCAGAATTCCCCATGCATTTAGGGAATTCTGGGAATTGGTGTACACACATTTAATATGTTGACTTGTTGAATTTAAGAAATACTAATCTAAAGCAATCTAACTAGTATGTTGTTCCGTTTTCCGACTAGGTTCTTCTTTACTTCAAAATCAGCCACAACTATCCCTTCTGGATTTTCATTGAGAATGTTTTAAAAATTCAATTTTTAAAAATGTTCACTATAGATGAAATTAGATTTCACTATTAGATGATTTTTTTTTTCATTTAATGAAGTTAGTGTTCACTGTAGTTTGGTTTCCTACCAATACCTATTTGTTTTTCAGTGTGCAAAAGCTGCAAATGTAAGAAATTTGTTAAATTATGGGATCATTCCCTAAAGATGAGATCTTAAACTTAAGCATGTTGAGGTGAAAAGAGTCTAGAGCCTTCAGATTAATTTGTCATGCTCTAATGGTTGGACAATCGGAAATATTGCCAGGTTGGAAAAGTAAAGGAAGTTGTAAAACTCTCTCTTTTGAATATCTGAAAAAAACCTCAACACAGTATCAATAAAAGGCTAACACTTTATGGAAAGCCAGAATATTAAATGCATCTGCAGACTGTAAAAATAGAAGATCCCAAAACCATGGGCTTATCATTTAAATTGTTTGAAGAGATAATACAATTGAACGTGTCCAGAAATATTTTACAAGAAGAGTTCTCCGCTCCTCTGAAAACAACAAAATACCTTATGCCACCAGACTTGAAATCCTGGGTTTAGAAAATTTAGAACTACGCCGCCTTCAACAAGACCTAACTTTAACTCATACTGTAATGTCCTTCCTGTTAAAGACTACTTCAGCTTTAATTGCAATAATACAAGAGCAACCAATAGATTTAAACTCAATGTTAACCACTTTAATCTAGATTGCAGAAAATTTGACTTCTGTAACAAAATCATCAGTGCTTGGAACACTTTACCTGACTCTGTGGTCTCTTCCCATAATCCCAAAAGCTTTAACCAAAAACTTTCTACTATTGACCTCATCCCATTCCTAAGAGGACCATAAGGGGTGTGCATAAGAGCACAAAGGTGCCTACCATTCCTGTCCTATTGTTTCTCTTTTTTCTATATATATTATAGAAATATAATATAGTGTCTTGGCGACGTTTCGACGAAGTCTCATTCGTCATCTTCAGGCTTCAGCTTTGTGCTTCTGGGAGCAATGTGTGATTGCAGCTGTTTCTTCCTTTTTAACTGCTAGTGAGGGTTTGAACTGATTGGGTGGGAG
Organism: Ahaetulla prasina; assembly: GCF_028640845.1. Lineage (NCBI taxonomy): Eukaryota > Metazoa > Chordata > Lepidosauria > Squamata > Colubridae > Ahaetulla > Ahaetulla prasina. The sequence goes on from NC_080542.1 coordinate 101,846,412, forward strand.
CTTGGCTGTGCTCTGATTGGATGGGGTTTTTTTTGTGCTCTGATTGGCTGGGGGTGTGTCCTGTTTGGGTGGGGGCTTGGTTGTGCTCAGATTAGTCTGAGTTGCAGGGGGATTTGAGCTGGTGAGCTGCACTGCTGCTGTTTGGCTTTATGTTCGTGGTCGTGCTACATCTTCGTAGTGGGTGTCAGTCTGCTGCATGTATGGATTGGAGGGGTTTGAAATGGCTAATGTTGCAGCTGCGGTCTGGCTTCTGGTCCTTGGTCGTGCTTCCTGATCAGTGTAGGTTTGGGTCTGCTTTCTGGGTGGATGAGTGGTGGTGACATCCTGTGTGGACCTCGCGAGTGTGGGTCTGGTGTCATTCCTTGTGTTAAGGACTCGTTTGTCAATAAGGACGGGTTTCCAAATGGCTGGGAGGTGGGAGGTATCATCTCGTTTGTTCATGCTGTGTGGGCGTTTTTCTATCTTGATGGCTTCTCTGATTATTCTGTTGTTAAAGTGTTCAGTTTTGGCGATAGTTCTGGTCTTTTTAAAGTCAATATCGTGTCCTGTGGCTTTAAAGTGTTGGACCAGGGAAGAAGTTGGTTCCTCTTTTTTGACTGAGTTCTTGTGTTCTTCAATGCGTGCACTTATTCTTCTGTTGGTTTGTCCGATGTATGTGGTGGGGCAGATGGTGCATGGGAAACGTCGCCAAGACACTTCCAATTTTACGCGGGAGAAAACCCGAATAACCAAAGACCTACATATAAACACCCGCGAAAACCTCAGAAAACATATATATATATATGCTTATTCCTCCTAATATTTACTCATATATATGTTTATACACTATATAATTCATGCAGCAGACTGACACCCACTATGAAGATGTAGCACGACCACAAAGCCAAACAACAGCTATGCAGCTCACCAGCTCAAATCCCCCTGCAGCACAGACTAGACTGAGCACAACCAAGCCCCCACCAACACAGGACACACCCCCAGCCAATCAGAGCACAGAAAAACCCCCATCCAATCAGAGCACAGCCAAGCTCCCACCCAATCAGTTCAAACCCCCACTAGCAGTTAAAAGGAAGAAACAGCTGCGGTCACACATTGCTCCCAGAAGCACGGTTGAAGCCTGAAGATGACGAATGAGACTTCGTCGAAACGTCGCCAAGACACTTCCAATTTTACGCGGGAGAAAACCCGAATAACCAAAGACCTACATACAAACACCCGCGAAAACCTCAGAAAATATATATATATATGCTTATACCTCCTTATATTTCCTCATATATATGTTTATATACTATATAATATCTTGTGTGATGCTTATGTATATTGTTGTGACAAATAAAAATAAATAAAAAATAAATAGAATATTTAGTGTCCCTATGTTTTTCAAAAACATTAGATACAGCCATCCCCACCCTCTTGAACACAAAACAATGCAGTTTCAACCTTTTATCTTAATACAATTTTATGAAGTGGGCATAATCAACCCTAATTTCTAGCCTAACATTTTCTGAATCCAAAGCCCTCCAGTTCAGATGGTGCAATCTCTCCGAGGACGCCAAGTAAGTGCAGTCAAGGAAGCTATAATTTCCAGCCATTTGGAAGTCATTAGGTTTACGGAGGGGATCACCAGATATATCCTGTTGGTTTTGAATGCTTTAATGGTGTAGCGGAGCAGGAAACACTCCAAGCGCATCTCAGCACCAGGGAAATGTTTTGGAAAAGAGTTGCAGGTCCAGGAAGCGCCCACCTTGGGCTCTCAGGCAATCAGAATCAGATTTCCGCTTGTGGAAGGGCAGATTCTAAACTGCTCTAAGCCACGGCTGTTAATTTGGGCAGACAGGCGACGACGACCTACAACACTGGGATTGGGGAAGGGGAAAGCCACGAGGAATCCCAGTCTCCTCCCTATGTTAAAATTTATGAGCGCTTTATCTCCGGTCCACGGCTTCTATTTCTCTCCCCCTTCGACCCTTCTCTTGCCTAGACGGCAATCCGGCAGTTTAGCTACGCTCCCCTCACTACCCCTCCCTCCTCTTCCCCCAACCCCGCGCCGCCCTGGTCCGGCTGTCTCCTTCCAATCCGCTGGATCTGGCCTTTCTCCCGCTCCCCTCCTTCCACCCGATCTCCAGGTCTAGCAAGTCCCCGGGGGCGAAGTGTGGGAAGTGCGAGTTTCCGCTCCGATTGTCTGTCCCGGGCCACCACCCCCGCCTGGCTTGCAGGCTTCGAGAGCAGCCGCTCAAACACAGACAGGAGAGGGTCGCGGGAAGCCAGAACCCATCGCGAGGGCGCGGCGGCGAGAGCTGCAGGAGCTGCAGGCGACTGAGCGCTGGGACAGGGTCTGGAGCAAGGAGCCGTCGGCGCTGTGAGCGGGAAAGAGTGCGGCTGGTGGCCTGCGTTGCACTCGGACCTGGGTTCGTAACCCGACCCAAGCCACCGCCTATAAGGAGGGGATGCCGGAGAGACGCCGAGGGAACTGGGGAAGAAGCCCGCCGCTCGCCCTGGAGAGATGGAGCCGCCGCCGTTGCTGTTCCAGTTCAGAGTCCTCCTGATGCAACTGCTGCTCGCCCACTCTCTCTTAGTTTTGCTTCTGCCGGCGGTGGCGCCCATCTGTCCGGAGTCATGCGACTGCCAGCAGCAGCAGCACGTCCTCTGCACCAACCGGGGACTGCGGTCTGTGCCCAAGGCCGCCGAGCCGCAGGACATCCTCACCTATAGCCTGGGCGGCAATTTCATTGCCAATGTCTCGGCTTTGGACTTTCACCGCTTGGTGGCGCTGCAGCGCCTAGATCTGCAATACAATCGGATCCGTTCGCTCCATCCGAAAGCCTTCGAGCGCCTGGGGCGTCTGGAGGAGCTTTACTTGGGCAACAACCTCTTGGCTTCCTTGGCGCCGGGCACACTCCGCCCGTTGGCTAAACTGCGAGTCCTCTACATCAACGCTAACGAGATCAGTTATCTAAGCACGGCTTCTTTTGCTGGTCTAGGAAATCTGATCAAGCTGCGGCTGGACGGCAACTTGCTAGCCTCTCTGAGCGATGCCACCTTTTCAGGACTAACCAACCTGCTGTATTTGCATCTGGAGGCCAATCAGATTCGTTGGCTGAGTCGTAATGCCTTTGCTGGTCTTGGCAAGCTTCGCTTCCTTGACCTGTCTGGCAACCAGCAGAATTTGCTGCGCCATCCAGACACTTTCAGGTCTTTACGCTTGCTTAGCACCCTCCTGCTCTCTGGGAATGACATGCAACAGCTCGGGAAAGGACTCTTCCAACATCTCTCCAATTTGGCCAGGTTGTCACTGAGTGGAAACCGCCTGACGTGGTTGGCAGTGGAAGCTTTTGCTGGTCTGGGGTCATTGAAAGAGTTGCACTTGGAAGGGAACCTGCTAAGCCAGCTGTCTGCCACCTTATTTCAGCCTTTGCAAAGCTTGGAGGTGTTGGATCTGAGTAACAACCTCCTCACTACCCTTCCTGCTGGCACCTTTAGTCCCCTAAATAAGTTGCGGGAGCTCAGTTTGCAGGGAAATGCCCTGGCCTCCCTGCCTGGAGACCTCTTTACCTCCAACTCAGCATTGTATCGCTTGGAATTGGATGGGAATCCCTGGAGCTGTGATTGCCATTTGCGAGGGCTGAAGCAGTGGCTGGCATCCTGGCATTCCCAGGGCCGTCTCCTGACTGTGTTTGTCCAGTGCCACCAGCCACCTGCTCTGGCTGGGAAATACCTTGATTACTTAGAGGATGTGCAACTCTTCTTGCTTTCTAATGGCTCTTGTTTGGAAGGGTTAACATCTGCAAGCCCTGGAGGCAATGGTAACTCTAATTTAGACCTGGGCCTGGATAAACAGAGCTCCCCACCTTCTGCTTCAACTGGGTTGTTAACAGGGTCCCAGAAGATGGTACCCGAAAAGGGAAGTTGGAATGTAGAGACCAATCCAACCACCCTATTGCCCAACTTTCTTATCAGTACTAGGTCTCCCTCTGTACTTGCTGCTGCCTGGCCTCGGCGAGCAGGAAAACACCACTTGGTCTCCTCAGTGTCTAGTACCCTTCCTCTGGTCACCGATCCATGTGATTTTAACAAATTGTTTCTGTACAACCTGACAGTGGATACTGTCACTGAGAGTGCAGTGACAGTGCACTGGGGGGTCCGCCCTCACCGCAGCCCTCGCTTGTTAGGGCCAGTGCGGTTCAGAGTCCTTTTTGATCGCTTTGGCGCTACCATCAAGTTCCAGCGCTTTGTTTATCTCCCTGAATGGAATGAGCCGGTAGCTACTCTGCGAGAATTGCGTCCGGATACCCCATATCTGGTTTGTGTGGAGGGAGTGATGGGGGGCCGGGTTTGCCCAGTGGCACCACGGGACCACTGTGCAGGGCTGGTTACTTTGCCTGAAGAGGGTGTGGGAGCAGCAGTTGCTGCAATGGCTGGGGGGACCCAAAGCTTGGACCAGCAGCTCCTCACCCTTGTGCTACTGGCGGTTAATGCACTGCTACTCTTCCTGGCTTTGGCAGCCTGGACTTCCCGCCTGGTGCGGAAGAAAGTCCTAGGGTGCCGTCGGAGAAAGGCAGCCTCGCCAGTCCATGTTAGGCAGATGTATTCCACCCGGCGGCCCCTCCGGTCCATGGGGACTGGTGTCTCCACTGACTTTTCTGGCTTCCAGTCCCACCGTGCACCACGTAGTGCTGTTTGTGCCTTGCGTGAGGCTGACCTCATTGAGTTCCCCTGTGAACGCTTCATGGATAGTAACACTGCAGGGAACAGCAGTGTTCTACGTGGAGAAGATAATTTGTTGCAACGGTTTGCAGACTAGAGATAGGGCTCTAAGCTAATTTGCAAGTATGCTATCATGAAGTGGCTGCTGACATTATGATTTAGTGAAGTCTATGGGAATGCAGCTTCTGCAAAGGTGCCCCCCCCATATTGCAAAATTACAACTCCCAACAGCCTTAGTTAGCATGGCAAATCATGAAGGGTACAGGAAATTATAATTCAGCAATAACTATATTTGCCCCTGTTTCTGATCTTCCTATCTTATCTTTAGATCTGCAAAAAAAATGTATATATAAAGATGGCTGATTAAAAATGGGTAACTCCTAGAATAAGATATACTAAAAAAAAAATAAGATAGCAAAAACGGTTTCCCCTGAATTTACTGTTTACTTAGATGATTTGCTGTCTATGATTCTCTAAAAAAACCATGATTGGAGAGATTATGATTTTCTAAAAAGAATGGGAACCTACTACACTCTTAAATTGCCATAGTTGTGGCTAAATGGGCATTGATCTCTATTTGTAAATTAAGTAGATACTAATAGAAAAACAAATTTTAGTTGTCTAATCATCAGTTGCCAAATAGATACAGAATCTAACAATTCCTAACTTGTTGATGTAACTCTGTAGCTACTGAGTATTATCCTTGGGTAAGAAATGAACTAAAATAAGTGGAATCAAACAAGAAAAGGTACAGATAGTTTTATACAAATGTTTGAAGCTGTACAAATTTGGGGGCATTTCAGGCTACATCAGATTCTTGCTTTTGCACCATTTGTTTAAAACTGATATAAACAAGATCAAGCCAGAAAATGTTATTTTCAGTGTCACTTGCCAATAAATAGATCTGCAAAAATCTGCCATAAAATGACAGTGAAGAGATACAAAGATGTAGCTCTTTGTTGTCATTTCATGGTTGTCTGCATTTATGGAGACCAGATATAATAGCATTAGAAAATAAATGCTGCAAAAAATATTTTCTACTTAATACATCCTAGACAGTAGAGATATAATTTCTTCAGACACATAAAGTTCTATAAACATGGAGCCTAATGGTTGGAGCCTTTTGCATGCTAGTTCTGACTTGGCTTTGCAAACATTGAGAGTAACAGGAGAGGAATCAGTATAATTATTATTGCGTCTAAATAAAACTCTACTCAGAGAAGAGGCTGTTAAGTGTCACTCCCTTGATAGATAGCTGAGAATCTCCTGGATATAACTCAAAGTACAATTCAACTTTCGGTAAATGCCTGTTGGCAGTTAGCATCACTGGTATTTCTATGTCACTCTTATCTAGAATATGTATTTAGGATGAGCCAGATTTGCTTCTTGCTTTTCAAAAAATGTGAACCCCAATTACTACTACGATGCAGGGAATATTCTTGAATTTGTGCTATTAGACACTGATTTTTAATTCTCATCAGCTCTTCCAAATTGTAGTTTTAGATTAAAAATATTTTTTTCTAGAAGGGCTTTGAAAACATGTTTAACTTGTGACCTAAGAATGGTGCTTTTTTTATACTGACCAGGGCTTTCTTTTATTAAACGAATGTAATAAATTTTAGTGTATGTTTATATAACATGTTAAAATAAATAAATAAAAAGATGAAGAAAGGGAGGAAGAAAGGAAGGAAGAAATGTTGATTTTGGAAAATTCAGACGTCGACACTGCTAGGGAGTGGAATCCTAATCCAATTTGTTATAATTTGTTTAGAATTATTTTTTACAGCGGTCTTAAATAAATACTTTTTGGTACTTCTACAGCTTTGCCTATTTTTTAAAAAATCTTGTTATTCATAAATTATTTTGGATAGAGATATAGGAGCTTTCAGCTAAACTGGAGGAAGTAGATTATGTTGCTGTCCTATGATTGTTGTGCAGCAACACTATTTTATTTATTCGTACTTTTATACTATCCTCCCCAATTACATAATGAGCCACTAAACCCTGCTAGGTTTCTAAAAGGTTGCTGAAGGAATTGGAAAAATTTCCTTATAGAAAATACTTCTATCCCATTTGGAAGGAATTCCCAGCCCCATTCAGCAGAGGTTACTGGCCTAGTGAAATGCATTTTTGGATAAATGCATAGGCTGCAAGAGGAGGAAAGAATAGAGAAGCACACATTGTGATTTTCATGATAGAAATTTTACTCTGTCTATAATGCCTTGGTATGACCATACTGTATCCAGTTTTGGTCACCATAATGTTAAAAAGATGTTGAGACTCTAGAAAGAGTACTGAGAAGAGAAACAAGATGATTGGGGACTGGAGCCCAAAACCGATAAAGAGTAATTGCTGGAACTGGCTATGTCTAGTTTGATGAAAAGAAGGACTAGGAATGACATGATAGCAGTGTTCCAATATCTCAGGGGTTGCCACAAAGAAGGAGTCAAGCTATTCTCCAAAGCACCTGAGGGCAGGACAAGAAGCAATGGATGTAAACTAATCAAGGAGAGAAGCAACCTAGAACTAAGGTGAAATTTCTTGATGGTTAGAACAATTAATCAGTGGAACAACTTGCCTCCAGAAGTTATGGATGTTCCAACACTGGAAGTTTTTAAGAAGAGATTGGACAACTATTTGTCTGAAATAGTATAAGGTTTCGTGCCTGAGCAGGGGGTTGGACTAGAAGATCTCCAAGGTCCCTTCCAACTCTGTTATTCTGTTGTTTGGAGCACAGGATAGACTCACTAGATTCATGCATCTTTAATCATGACATCACATATGCTGTATAAACCCACCCATGAATGCCTATATGATATGCTAATCCCAAGTATTAGAGTTTAGTTTAAAATGGAAACAAAATAAATATTCAGTAATAACTCATTTTCAAGTGTATTTCTGATTTAAATCTTAATTTGAAGAAACACAAGGAGCTGAGTATTGCATTTTTTAATGAAATTAATATCTTGCAGTATGTAACATTGCTCCAAGACAAGATAAATTATGTTTGTTAAGCAAGTTTATATGCCACCAAATTCCCTAAATTGACCCCAAGCAAAAAAATACATTTCAAACAACCCATCATTGAATCTTTAAAGCCACTCTTAATGGACCTTCTCAGAAATGAACTATGAGACAAAAGCTAAAATTCTAAATATTGGCAAATAATATCCCCGTGTGACTAAAATTATTTTAGTTAAATTGGCAATGCTGTTAATCTAGGCAACATTTCAGTTTCAGTATAGAAATGTATAGATTTGTTCTGATAATACTCCCGGGAAGACGTGAACAGGAACTAGACTGAAATTACTGTCTATGTTTGGAATGTAGTGACTCCTAATTGAAATTTCAGATTTCCAGTTGTTAAATAAGAGAACCAAAAAGGTTCCCCAGCTTCAAAATAAGATTGCTGATATTAAAAAGCATGAAAAACTGGAATATAGGGAATATAGAAAAACTGTAATCGATACTAAAATACATTTATACTCAGAGATATTCTTGAGTTTTGAGTGCAAGACTTTGTTTTGCGCATGATTTCCATTTTTGGATTTTGACATTCTAAAAAAAACTATATTGAAACTTGCTCTTTCCATCCATACTAGTAAATATAAACTTGGCTTTTGTGCTAATTAGATTATCTGATGTTAATACAACAGGCTTTGTAAATTCCATGTGAGATAATGCTTGTTAGTCTCAAGCTTCACAAGACTTGCAGAGGAAATCGTGGCTCTATAGAGCTCATGCGAACTCCATAAACAATTTTCCCATTTTTCCTCTAATCTGGCTACTCTGCAACTGTATGAATAATATTTTTAATGGAGTCTGACAAAAAAGCTATCCTATCTTGATCCTTCATACTGGCTCTTAACTAAAGAAAAGTGATACCCATCACTTCATCGTATGTACATTCATTTAACTTTTTGGGACAGGGCGGTATTACTTTTAATTGATTTTATCATAATTTATTTATCTGATTATTGTGATTCTCCCAGAATTACTGAGAATTGGGGAGTATACAAGTTTGATAAATTATTATTATATTACCACTACTACCAAAATAGACCAGCCATCAGTGATGAGAGGGCAGTAGAAGGAATGTCAACATAACAAATTGCAACTTTCATAAATATGGTCAAAGTTCTTGCCTCCCTCCTTCCCTTGAACATAGTTCTGGCCCTAAGACATTGTGCAATGTTGCATACAAAATTCTAGTACTTCATTGTAATCAAACCTTGGGAACTACTGGTATTCCTCACTTAACAACTGCCCTGTTTAATGACTTCAAAATTACAAAGCAGTGAAAAAATAATGTTATGTCCAGTTGTCCCATTTATGGCAGTGTCCCATGGTCATGTGATTGTCATTTCTGCACTTCATGGCTGATTTCCAACAACCAGAGTCAAAGCTGGCAGTAAAATCACATCTTGATTGTGTGATATTTCAATGATTTCCTTAAGAACCATGGAAGTGAAATCATAAGTCCATCATAGGCATATGATAACTAACTGCATTGCTTAGCAGTTCCAACTATAGTGATTAAGTGAGTATCTTCTGTTCAGCCTTAAATTTAACTGTACTTCTGTGAGACAATATTCATAAGGTCAAAATCACTGCATTCCAATCAAAATCAATCGTTCATTTGTTTACTCCTAATGGACAGAATCTTGCCAGACTAAATCTATACCCTTATATCTTGCTAGATACAGCATGAGAAATTCTAGGGGTAACTATGGCTACCCAGAATACCTTCCTGCCTCCCTGGGACTGTGTAGTATCTTAATGTAACCCTCTTTCTGGAAAAGCTTTTTTGCCAAAACTCTCGCTCATGGCTCCTCGAGGTACACATTCCAGCTCAATAGCTTTGGTTATCTAATGCTAAAGTTTAAACGTTGAGTATAGGTAAGTATGACCCTATCCAATCTGATGCTCTTCCATGTGTATTGGGTTTCAATATTCAATATGGACAACCTAGACTCTTGTATTATTCATAACACCCATTTTCAAAAGAAAGATGATATCTGTTTGCATATGCCAATAAACCCCAAGGTTTCCAGAAATGTAAAATGTTACAGATAAGTAATTTAGTAAAGACTGAATATATTCACCACAGCACAATTAGTAATGGAAAACTTGGCCTCAAAATGATAGTATTTTTTTTTTTTAAAGGACATGGCTAGAATACAGAATAAAAGCATTCCATAATAATAGAATAGAATAGAATTTTTATTGGCCAAGTGTGATTGGACACACAAGGAATTTGTCTTGGTGCATTTGCTCTCAGTGTACATAAAAGAAAAGATACGTTCATCAAGGTACAACATTATAAGAATTAGTAATGTGAATTAGTAACCTCAAAGTGTTTTATATTCACTCTTCTGCTGCATCAAAAATTAAATGAGAAAATGCCATTTAAATGTGTACTTAGGCTGCCTGGAGGGGAATTCATTCATGTTACTGTTAAGAGTATTTCTTTGAAATTAATAGTTCCTTTTGCTTATGTTTATATTTTGCATACAGCAATTTCATTACTGTAGTGCAAATTTAGAAACAAAAAAATATAAGTGGAACTGCACTAAAAATGGTCTCTTCAATGTGTGCATGTGTGTGTGTTTTGTGTGTGTGTGTGTTTGTATATACCCACATATATACTTGTGCATGTACAAACTGGAAAGAAAAATTTCATTCATGCTTCTTGCTATTGTTTAGTTCCTTCCTATGCAGAAGATACCAAAGTAAGGGCAGGAAACAAGATTTCCTGGCTGCCTTCACCCCAAGGCCTATCGATGAGCCATATAGTGATGTTTCCTGCCCTTACTCTGACATCTGCTGGGTTTGAAAACAACAAGGATTAGAAAGCTCAGGGCCAGAAAGTGGGAGGCGACATAGCTGTTGCAACCATCACAAGAAGATGCAAACAAACAGTGGGTGAAATCTCTTAATTGTCACTTCGTGGAGAGGAAGTGGCAGGATTTCTTCTTGTCGCAATTTATCCACACATTTTCAAGAAAAAGGGGTTCTCTTAATCTCTTTTAACCCAGATTCTTTCATATTTTAGAAAAGGAAATGAAGCAAAAAGACATCCATGTAGGAAAATTTCAGGGGAAATATAGTGAAGTGGATCTCACACTCAAATTGTCATAAGTGTCTCATGAGGACTATTCTAGTAATTGGAGGGCTATAAGGCTGTCTTGTCATATATTGTCATATCACTAATTAGTGGGGTGGAAAAATTCAAATCTTTCAAAAGTGGATTTCACTGGATGACTTTAGGACCATACCTGTCTGACAGGTATTTGGTGGGAATAAGATCAGGAACCCTACAGTATAAACTGGATTGAGTTATCAGAGGAAACTCCTCTGTTTCTGTGTAATGTTATTATTATTATTGACATTGAAACATGTTTTATATATATATATATATATACATACATACATGAATATATATATATATTTGTAGGTTTTCACGGCTATAGGTATGTAGGTCTTGGCATATTTGTGTAAGGGAAAAGACATATATATATATATATATATATATATATATATATATATATATGTATGTATGTATGTATGTATGTATGTATGTATGTATGTATGTATGTATGTATGTATATGTATGTGTGTGTGTGTGTATGAAACAAATCTTTTTGTTTCAATCCAATTACATTTTCTATACATCTTAGTGGGAATTCAGGCTATCATTTATAAAATCCAACCAATCCCAAATATTCCCCAGTTTGTTTTTAAGCACCTTACTAGATCTTTATCAAGCAAAGGAATCAGCCAACCAAATCTTTATAATTTTTCAAGAGAAATATTGAAAAATGTTGAAAGCAGGTAAATAATATATTTCTTGCATCCTAACATTGCAATTCCTTACATTCAATATATGTGTTGTGTTCCGCCTGTTGAGGGTGGTTTTATTTGTACGGTAAGTGGGAGGGGCAGATATGGCGGAAGTGGGGGCTCATATCGTTCTATGGGGGCACGCACTCGATGTTTGCAGGCGGTCGCGCGCCCCGAGCCCTCAGACTTCCCCCGTTCCCCGGATGGTCAAGACCCTCAGGGCCCGGGCCTTCGGCTGATGTTATGCAACACACGGTCCGTGGCCAATAAGGCCCCCCTAATTTATGATCTTATCCAGGGGGGTGCCGCGGACCTTATGGGCGTTACGGACACCTGGTTGGGCGCAGAAGGGGGCGTGCCCCTTGTCCAAATGTGCCCGCCGGGTTTCCGAGCATTCCATCAGCCGAGGGCCCAGGGTAGGGGTGGAGGGGTGGCGGTTGTGATTAGAGAGAGTCTGGAGCCAAGGGAGACCACTGTACCTCAGATTGCCGGGTGTGAATCCCTCTTTGTGAGGTGGGGTCATAGATGTCAGATGGGCTTGTTTGTCACGTACCTGGCTCCTTGCGGCGTGGCAGCAGCCCTGCCCGAGCTCCTGGAGGTGCTTGCTGGAGTGGCGGTGGAGACCCCCAGACTTATTGTCATGGGGGACTTTAACTTGCCATCGACCGGCTTGTCATCTTCAGCTGCTCGGGAGTTCACGGCTTCCATGACGGCCTTGGACCTGACTCAAGTAGTTGATGGCCCTACCCACAGTGGGGGTGGCACCCTGGATTTGATTTTCATCTCTGGTCAGTGGTTGAAGGATCTGGACTTGAGGGATTTAGTCATTGAGCCTTTGTCATGGTCAGATCACTTCCTCCTTCGCCTAGACTTTCTGACCGCCACTCAACACCGCAGGGAGACGGAACCAGTTGGTTCCGTCCCAGGCGCCTGATGGACCCGGAGAGGTTCCAGACGGAGCTTGGGCCGTTTCCTGAGGGTCTGGCCCACGGCTCGGCCGAGGAACTTGTCGCGGCTTGGGAACGAGCCGAGGCGGGGGCCTTGGATCGTGTCGTGCCTTTGCGGCCTCTGACCCGTCGTAGGTCTCAACCAGCTCCCTGGTATTCAGAAGAGCTGAGGGAGATGAAACGCCGGAGAAGACGCCTAGAGAGTTCCTGGAGGTCCAGTCGTTCGGAGGCTGATCGGACACTAGTTAGGTCCTATACTAGGACCTACCTAGTGGCAATGGGGGAAGCGAGATGTTGCTACGTCTCCTCCCTCATTGCGTCGGCAGATAATCGCCCGGCCGCCCTGTTTCAGGTAACTCGCTCTCTCCTTCAACAGGGAGAGCGGGATGACCCGTTGCAGGGACGTGCTGAGGAGTTTAGTGGTTATCTATACGACAAAATCGTTCAGCTTCGGGACGGTCTGGACCAAAATTGGGTAGATCCGGGTGGGATGTCTGAGAGCCGTCTTGTTGAGGTTGTTTGGGATGAGTTTGACCCTGTGGCTCCCGAGGACATGGACAGGTTGCTGGGTAGGCTGAATGCCACCACGTGTTTACTGGACCCGTGCCCCTCCTGGTTGGTGCTGGCCGCACAGGATGTGACACGAGGCTGGCTCCAGGGGCTTACAAATGCTTCTTTGTTGGAGGGGGTCTTTCCGGCCGCCTTGAAAGAGGCGGTGGTGAGGCCTCTCCTCAAGAAGGCTTCCCTGGACCCAGCTGTGTTAGGTAATTATCGTCCGATCTCCAACCTTCGCTTTGTGGCGAAGGTTGTAGAGAGTGTGGTGGCATGTCAGCTCCCCCGGTATCTGGAGGAAACCGTCTATCTGGACCCGTTCCAGTCCGGTTTCCGGCCCGGTTACAGCACCGAGACGGCTTTGGTCGCGTTGGTGGATGATCTCTGGAGGGCCAGGGATAGGGGTTATTCCTCTACCTTGGTCCTATTAGATCTCTCAGCGGCTTTTGATACCATCGACCATGGTATCCTGCTGCACCGGTTGGAGGGATTGGGAGTGGGAGGCACCGTTTATCGGTGGTTCTCCTCCTATCTCTCCGATCGGTCACAGACGGTGTTGATGGGGGGGCAGAGGTCGGCCCCAAGACGCCTCACTTGTGGGGTGCCTCAGGGGTCGATTCTCTTGCCCCTCTTGTTCAACATCTATATGAAGCCGCTGGGTGAGATCATCAGTGGTTTCGGTGTGAGGTACCAGCTGTACGCTGACGACACTCAGCTGTACTTTTCCACACCGGACCACCCCAATGAAGCTATCGAGGTGTTGTCCCGGTGTCTGGAAGCCGTACGGGTCTGGATGGGGAGAAACAGGCTCAAGCTCAATCCCTCCAAGACGGAGTGGCTGTGGATGCCGGCATCCCGGTACAGTCAGCTGCAGCCTCGGCTGATTGTTGGGGGCGAGTCATTGGCCCCAATGGAGAGGGTACGCAACTTGGGCGTTCTCCTGGATGGACAGCTGTCTTTTGAAGATCACTTGACGGCCGTCTCCAGGAGAGCCTTTCACCAGGTCCGCCTGGTCCGCCAGTTGCGTCCCTTTCTGGACCAGGATGCCTTATGCACGGTCACTCATGCTCTCGTGACATCTCGCCTGGACTACTGCAATGCTCTCTACATGGGGCTCCCCTTGAGGAGCACCCGGAGACTCCAGGTAGTTCAGAATGCGGCTGCGCGGGTGATAGAGGGAGCCCCTCGTGGCTCCCATGTAACACCCCTCCTGCGCAGACTGCACTGGCTACCTGTGGTTTTCCGGGTGCGCTTCAAGGTTTTGGTAATGATCTTCAAAGCGCTCCATGGCATAGGTCCGGGTTACTTACGGGACCGTCTACTGCCACCGAATGCCTCCCACCAGCCCGTGCGCTCTCACAGGGAGGGACTCCTCAGGGTGCAGTCGGCCAGGCAGTGCCGACTGGCGACGCCCAGGGGAAGGGCCTTTTCTGTGGGGGCTCCCACCCTCTGGAACGAGCTTCCCCCAGGACTTCGTCAACTTCCTGACCTTCGGACCTTCCGCCGCGAGCTCAAGACACATCTATTTATTTGCGCAGGACTGGACTAGATTTTTAAAAAAAAATTAAAATTTTAAATGTCTAAATTTTAGATTTGGTTTTAATTGGGTTTTATTGTTTATATGTCTATTTTAAATTTTGGCCTATATAATAAGTTTTTTAGATGAATGTTTTACTTTGTATATTTATGTGTTTTTATATAGCTGTACATTGCCCTGAGTCCCTAGGGAGATAGGGCGGTATAAAAGTACGAATAAATAAATAAAATAAATAAATAAATATGCAATAAGCCTAAATTTAGTGAGCATTTAATCTTATGGACATTGCTATTATTTCATTAAAGATTTCTTTCCAAAATTTCTCAAATTTATTTTATTCCCACCAAAAATGGGGCGAGGAAGTCCCTCAGTACCTCATTAAATAATTATATGTTATATGTGAAATTCTTATAGGGGGTTAAATGCCACTGATGTAAGATCTTAAGGTATAATTCTTGTATTGAAGTACATAAAAATTTGTCAGATTTCCACAAAGGTTGCAACATTGCATTACATAATTATTTTGTCATAGTCAGACTCCCAAGCTTATTTCAAGCTTTTTGTATAGTTATCAAGACTTAATTTTTTTTTTAATTTACATTTATATCCTGTCCTTCTCCGAAGACTCAGGGCAGCTTACAGTGTATAAGGCAATAGTCTCATTCTATTTGTATATTTACAAAGTCAACTTATTGCCCCCCCAACAATCTGGGTCCTCATTTTACCTACCTTATAAAGGATGGAAGGCTGAGTCAACCTTGGGCCGGGCTTGAACCTGCAGTAATTGCAGGCTGCTGTGTTCTAATAACAGGCTTCTTTACAGCCTGAGCTATCACGGCCCTTAATTCCAACAAGTTTGAGTGATTACTAATATTACACCTTCATCACTATATGACTGTAAATAAAATCAAAAAGCTTTTCCAGCTTTAGGCCTAATTAGGCCTGAAACAGCCTAATTTTTAATTTCTAAAAATTGGACAGTGGGTATTGAATGAGTTCTATCATCGCTAAGTTCACATCCAACGCTCTGGGCCATGTATTCTTGATTCCTTTGTTAATGGCAGAAACAGGGAGGAGAAATTGCTTTATGACTGTTTTACTAGATGGACTGGCAACTCTTGCATGCAAAAGTGTGATTTCATCTGGATAAACATTCAACACATGGGACTTTTCTGGCTTCTGGTGTAGTCCGTTCCATTCCTGTCTTTTGCTGCCTTGCTGCTGCCAGAAACAATCTGCCGGCCTCTCTGATTCATACGGTTGCATTTCTCATGGAGAAAATTCTTGGCTGCTAAGACAAGAACACATGACGTGTATCTTCAGAAATGTTTCCCCAGACACAGATGATACCAAGGTTTTCTGAACAATTCCTTACTCTCTGGGGTAAACAAAGTGAGGCACAAGTGCAATGTGCTATCCTGGAAAAGAGACAGCTGTAACTTTGAATGAATATTATTTATCAGTTATTTATTAAACAAATTAAGCCTAATATGAGAAAAGAGACTATTTAATTAGCCAGATACTTTATCCCAATTAAATGCATTATTTTTCTCAGGTAGCCATTATACCATGTGCAAAAAAAACATACTGTAGAGAAGTTGGACCAAATTCATGCTACATATAGTATCCAACTGTATTTTCCAAATTAATTTTCTGGTATGTTAAGAGTTCTGTTATTCCATCTGACATTCAAAATGGCATACCTAACATTCAGTGGTTCAATTTTTTCTTAACAACTAATCTGTGGTTGGGACAATGGGCCTAAAATCCAGTTTTATCCCAACATCTTAAGCCAATGATTCTCAAGCTTGGTAACTTGAAGATTGGTGGACTTGGCTGGCTGGAGAATTCTAGAAAATTTAAGTCCACACATCTTCAGATGGTTAAGGTTGAGAAAACTGCCTTCATCACTCTACTTGCCTTGTATGTGCTTATCATTTAGGGATCCTTGGGGAAAACCACCATATTTGTTACACATTCTCCTGTGTTGGAGCTCCTGTTGAGGAGCACATCACCTCCTATAACTGTCGAATGAAGATCATGCTGTGGCTGGCTAAACAATCTCTTCAGCTGAGAACATTGGTATTTGTTATCCATAGGATTGTGCATTGAAACAAAGATGGTTGTTTTGGTTTGTATTATATGAACTAATAAAAGCTAACCAGGGATGTCTCCATTGTGTGGTCAAAAAGGTGAAGTTGAATCTACAACTGAAATCTCAATCGTACTATCATAGTCATTACCTTCACTTTTTTTCACTGGACCATGCAGAAGTCCCTGAAGCTGATTAAACATTCCTTGCCAGCTATTCCCAACAAATTTAAGGCTTGAATAAAGTCTAATAAAATCAGACTGATGTTCTCTGAAGAAAAGTCTATCATACTTTCCCAATAACTTAGTATCAGAGCCCTTCCCCCTTTTATTAATTGGATCTGCTTACTTTTAGTTATAAAAAATGGTTGTATTGTTTAATATGCACCACTTAAGTAAGAAATTTTAGTCTGTGATCTACTGCATATTTTATCAGAATTTATGTCCCTCTTGACATAAGGGAAATTGCTTAAAAGTAAATATGAATAGAATTCAGTTGCATGTTTTTGGATTACAAATTGCATTATAGTAGACTTTATTTCATCATACTGCTTGGGTTATTTAGATTCTGACTTTTTTAACAGGGAGATTACTAGTCTGCATCCAAAGGATATTAATACATAAATATAGGTAAAGACTCTATGGATTTGAAGATTCTTAAATATTCACATGAAGATCTAGTGTTAGGATTGGCTGCAACACGGATAGGTGACAAAGGCCTAAGAACGAGGTTATTCTGTAAACCAATGTTAGGATTGGGGTGACTGTTGAAGTTCAGTTATTATATTGATCTTCTAAGAAGTAGTGGGTTTCAATTTCGGCCGCTACTGTTTCGCTCATGGATACACTCCGTGTGATGCTTCTGTGCATGCGCAGAAGTTTCTATGCATGCGCAGAGATGTGCAGGTGGGTGGGCAGAGCCTCCTGCTGCTGATGCAACCAGTTCGCCCAATTGGTAGCAACCCACCACTGCTTCTAACGAGAAGATATAAGAACATGTAAAGTTGTTTTGTGATTGCAAAGCACTGAATTTATTAAAAATAGGTAGGATTAATTCACCAAGTATGATACAATCCATGATTCTGTCTGAATTTTCCCTAGGTACATTGGACTACAACCCCTATAATTCCAAGCCAATTTACTCTTTCAAAGTAGGAGCACTAGACGTGTCCAACTGCAGCTCCTTTCATTTCTAATCCCCAATATACATACTATCAGTAATTGTGAGTGTTATACAGGACAAGAGTAGGCAACATCTGACTGGGGAAAGTTAGATTAAGCAAATTAATCATAGCATCATACTTTTGTCATAGAAGATATGGCCTTATTAATGTTTAGGACAATATTAATTAATTAGTGTCTGAAAATATTTCATTTCATGCTTAGATATGATTATTACATCTCATATGAAAAGCCAGTTAACAATATGAAACATCTATTCTCTGTCTCTGCAAATGAACTTTTGTACTGTTAATCATTTTGCTGTTTTTTGTGTACTGGGCTAGATGTGATCTTCGAGGTAGGGCTGAGATATTTATTTATTTATTTATTTATTTATTTATTTATTTATTTATTTATTTATTTATTTATTTATTTATTTATTTATTTGATTTTTATACCGCCCTTCTCCCGAAGGACTCAGGGCGGTGTACAGGCAAAAGTAAAAATAGACAATACAATATACAATTATTGTGGGAATACAGTTGATCATAGTATTCCATCAACTTGAGTTCCAGTTTTCCTCTGGGAAACAGTAATTTTGTTTGGATTTCAGAAGCCAATAGCTTAGTAAAGCAAGACAACTTTAGAGAGAAGGCATTAATAAAGGGAAGAATGTACAGGAACCCTAAGTTTGCAGCTTTTTAAGGAACAGTATACATATTCCATTATCTTTGTGATATTTATAACAAAGAAATAAAATTGAATGGGAGAAGAACTTGTACTTCAACTTGTACATTTCTAGATATAAAAGTTTTATTTCGTTGTCTTTATTTGAATCATAGGGGGAAAAAACTTTGTTTTTAAGGATCATATAATTATCAGTTATCAATATCTTCTCATTTCCTCTTTCTGCATTTCACAACAAATTATTGTTCTTCATATTGTTTATTCGTCAAGAGGTTTGGGGTGGGAAGTAGTTTGCAGAGTTTCAATGATGTATTGTCAAATGGAACCCTTTTCCTAGTTTTAAAATGTGGGCAACATAAATTTGCTCAACCACTTTATCCAAATTATTGGGACAGATTTCCAGGTCTCCTGATGTATTTCTATCACTTGTCATCTTTTATTTGTTCCTTGGTTTTCCTCCAGCTCTCTTTCCACTTGACTTTAAAATATAATTGGATTCTATCTACCAAACAGCCAAGCTAATTTATTAAGGCAGGCTTACATTTCATAAATGCCAAATGTATGTGAATATTCACTTATTTCTGAAACTCTTTCTTCATTATGTTCTGCTAAAATGAAAGCTGTAATAGAGTTTTTGCTTTGGCCAAAGGCAAAGACGTCCAGTTTCTGATGTTATACTTAAAAACTAGCTAGAGAGAGTACATTTTTCAAGTCTACATAACAAATGACTTAATTGTTGGCTTCAGGATTGTGACCTTAAATTACAAGATAGAAAAATTGCTTTTTCAGATTTCAGAATTGGCATCACTGTTCTTCATCCACTTGAGCTCCAGTTAAAAGCCAAATTCTGGAGCATCAAGACTTACTTTTTCCTTACTATTATCTCTGTACATTCATAAAAAGCAAAATTCCTTTTGAAGCATCTTACTCTTTGGTAAAGAGCTGAGAATACTACCAGCTACCTTCAAGGTTAGGGGCTATTTTCCTAATACTCAAGTAGATATTCTTCTTCTTTCATGCATGCATATATGTGAAAAAGGAATTCTAGCCCACATTCCATTTAATCATTGTAAATTATTCCATCTAAATATGGTATGTACAAGGGTAGCTTTATGCATCTGAAACAAGAAACTATTGTATATAGTTCTTGGTTCAAACAAGAGTTGATTACTGGATTAGTCCATTTCCTGACTTCAGAATACATTGAATCATAAAGTAATCAAATGGACAGAACTTCTCATACAAAATATAACCTTTGTAAAAATAACCAAGCCTAGCATATTTTGTGAATTCAGCATTTCATTTTGTAGTCCAGATATATTATGCAAATTCAACTGTATCTTCAGAACTATCCGTATTAATATTGTTTGTACCAGACTTCATAACTGATATTCTTGAAATATATTGGTCCATCTCCCATAACTTACAGCCAACATGGTCAAAGGTTGGGTGTTGTATGGAAGTGGTCCAATACATATGTCAGGAACTAAGCTAAAAGAAGCTGTTTTGCACTGAGTAACAAAAGATCTCCAGATAAATTTTCCCAGACATTTTTGAAATGTTGGAATTTGAACTAGGACCTTTTGCATTTCCAGCATGTGGCTTAACTATGAACTTCCTTCAGTCTCTTCTACTGAAAATTTCAGAATGAAAATAAAGAAGTCAGTCTAAAAAGCCTCTTAAAACAGTCACTTGAGTAAATTTAAAGTAGTTAAAGTACTTACAGAGAGTTTTCAATTTCTGTAGAAGTCCAGTTTGGATGACTGGATTAAATCCTTTTTAGGGTTATAGAATAGAATAGAATAGAATAGAATAGAATAGAATAGAATAGAATAGAATAGAATAGAATAGAATAGAATAGAATTTTATTGGCCAAGTGTGATTGGACACACAAGGAATTTGTCTTGGTGCATATGCTTTCAGTGTACATAAAAGAAAAGATACCTTCATCAAGGTACAACATTTACAACACAATTGATGGTCAATATATCAATATAAATCATAAGGATAATATGTGTGTGTTGGTCGATCAGTTGATGTTCTGCTGTTTTGAACAACTTTGGAAGGCATTTGTACACATGTAATACTAACACCCAAGCTCCCAGTGTCTTTTATATGACTTTTTCTTTCTTCGGTCCAGAGTGTATTTAATTTCACTGAGCTTGTCAGTGAATAATGTACTTCCGTGTTAAAGATCAGAAAGAGGGACAAAAGATGGGTTCAGGAGAAGCCAAGAAGAAAGAATTCTGCCTTATCTAAGGATCTTCCTGTGAGTTAATCACCTCAAGCAGTGTCTATACTTCTGTTTCAGTTTTAAACATCTTGCTACTATGAAAAGCCATGTTCTTGTATATACCACTTGAGGTTAGGTTTGTATAGTTGCCACTTTAGTGAGCTACAGTTTGAGGCTGAATTCAAACCAGATGTTTATTTTTCTCTCAAGAGTTTTTTTTCATGTTGTCTAGGGAGCATTGGTTAGTAGGAAGGGGGAGAAACAGAAATGGGAATAGAAGCAAAATGATTATGAAAATAAGATACATTTTTGATGGTGGAAAAGGAAGAACTATGCAGGTAATGAGAAAAAAAAGCAACAAATAAATTTCCAAATGTGTAAGGCGTTAAACACCGCTTCATCCTCATGAGGAAAAACAACTTAGAGATTTTAAAAAAACATGCATTGCAAATTGTTGAATGACAAGGAGGCATATGAGTACAGAACAACTGGATTTCATTAAGCCTACAGAAATTGAATAGTTTCATAGCTTGCACATATCTTCTACTTTAGAATATCCTTTTCAGGTATAGAACATTTTACTTTACTATACTGATACTTGTACAGTAACACTTAGTTTTATTGAAAATGGTATTGTCCTAAGATTATTTTATCTGCGGGAAAATTTCTATCTCTGGAGGAAAGGAAATGATCACAGTTCTAACATGATGTGCTCCAGACATTTATTCATTTTAGTTTTTAGAGTCTGCTCAATTCAGAGGATCTGAGCAGATAATAACATATGAAAATTATAAAAGCCATATAAGTAAATAAATAAAATCTCACATAAGAAATCTCTGCCAAAGTAGAAACTTAACTAGGGTTGAAATAAATCTGTCTTTAAAGATCTTCCAAAAATCAAGCAGAGGGAGTTATAAGATTTTAAGTGAATGAAAGTTTCAAAGTGGAAATTCCAAGCATGCCTACATGAGATTGAAGACATTTAAGATAGGATATTTGCATCTATGGATTTTCACTCATATTACCATACATGAAATTCTAATTGAGAACTATTTTATATGCATGTGTTGGGGTATAAAACCCCTTTGGAAAAATTAGGTTTTTTTCATAGCTATTATTCTAAATATATATCAAAAAATATCAAAAAAATATCTTAAAATTAGACTAAGCCATTTAAAAAAATCCTTTTTCAGATCCATGGTACTCTTCAGTGTCCAATACTTTTCTATGAGGGAAATGCAACAGAAGGTATAATAACATACATGGATTTAAGATTAGGAGTAAAATTTCAGTCTCAAAATGTGGAATTATTATATTTTAAAAATTTGGAATTTATTTCACTGTGAAGGGCTGTTGAGTCTGGATTGATGCAAAAATATTTTATGTATTTTTGGACAGACATTTGTATGCATACTAACAAGGTTGGTTTGTGAACTATCAGCCAATATACTCAGCAATATCTTGGGACGAGAGTTGGGGAACCAAAATCTGCAAAATGATGCATCACAGTGCAGTGTCATTATACAAACCTTATTCCATTTTATATGTTTTGCCATAGCATGCCTATGTAAATTTGTATCATAATGTGTACACTTTTTCAAGTGTGTTGTATTTTGAGTTATCAGTTGTTGTTTTTTCTTCTCTCTTCTATGCATATGACTCTTTTCTTTATTATTTTAAGAGAAGTACTTTAAGATATTGGCACCTTGCAACTCTTTTTCAAGGCCCCAAAGAAGGTTCTTACTCTGTGCATAAGTGATTATTTACTATTGTTACTTGTTTTATAGTCTTCTCCTGAAATCCAAAATACTGGGTCTGCTTATTCTCTTAGCAATAATGAAAAATAAATGCAAATAATAAAAATGTAACAACTCCAATCTGGTTTTAACTGAAATCATTTGCTGTGGCACATAATTGTCAGAGAGGGATAAAGCACTAATTTTAATAGCAAGCTCTAGGAGTGGCTGATGACAGGGAGCCAAAATGAAAATGAATTGGATAAAAGCCTAAAGATTTTTGAAAGATGAAAGAGAAATATCCAAAATTTTTAGAAATACCAAACATTGAAAGATAAAAACAGCAACACCAAGAAACAGTCTTTACCCTCAAATTAGTCATGTGGCAATGAAACATTTCATTTCAGCATGAGGAAAGAAGGAAATATTGGGCAAAGGGATAAAAGGATGAGGCCTGATCATTTTTAAAATTCAAGAGAAAATGATGAGTGGCTTTAACCAGGAACACTTCTCCAGCATTGACTTATGGCTGCTTAGATGATCTGTTGCCCCACCGTCATGTTCCCCGATCTAGATAAATAATAGCCATACCAAACTGATTGACACACAGCTGAATCCCACTATAGGTATCATATAGGGTACAATAACATCTACCCCCACTTTCTAGTTATCAGTTTTGAGCCATATGCCTCCCCCTCATCTACGAAGCAAAAACACTTTAGTGTGAGAGTATAAGAAAATAATTAATAATACTTACCTACAAAATCAATGCAGATATTACTGATGCTATAATAACAAGTTTCACTTGAGACACCTAATAAGACAGTCAGAAACTTGCTGGATAATAACTTCAATCTGCTTCAGGCCGGGATGCAAGAATGCTCCTCTAGCGCTTCTCTAGAATGTCACAACATTCCCTGCTTTACAGCTGAACCAAAAGGATTCAATGAACCTTGTAAAATCTGTTCAATCCTCAACAGGATTAGATTCCAACATGGCAGGTATGCTACTGATGTAGGTGTAAATGGGAAAAGCTCTTCTCTTCGGAATGTAACTCTGGTTCTCCAAAGTAAATGGTGCAACATATTGTGGAACAGTGCCCTCTAAGTGCATTTTTGGGAAAGCCCAGAGAATTTCTGTATGCAACTCCACATTGTATAGATTATATAAATAGTCTACCTTTGAATTTGTAAATAGAGTAAACAGTTTCATATTTGCTCATTGACAATGTAATTGTGATATGATTTTTAACAATTTTGCCATATGCTAAATAAATAAATAAATAAGATCACCACCATGTTAAAATAATTTGGAGTTTTTCAACTTAAAAAAGTGACAATTTTCATTCAAGACTATGCCAAGAGAGGAACAGATTTTTAAAATACCATGTCAGATTCAAGGATCTTTCTTGGAAGCAACTACTCCTGACTTTTCTTGTCATTAAGAGGGATAGTGGGAAAACCAATCCAAAATCCAGTTCTTTGTTAAATGGAATGAAATTTGTTTAGCTGGCCATGATGGAAGAAAATAATAAACAATTTTTTGTGATGGCTGTAAGATCGTCCCTGGATACAATCAGGCTCACAAAAAAGTAAAGAATAATTTTAATTCTTGTAATACAGGTATTTGAAGCACTTTTCATCCATCCAGCTTTTTTTTAAAAGCCAAAGTGCAGATTATTGTTGACCTAGTGGGACTTAATATCAAAATCCCTAGGAAAAAATTGATGTTCCAAAGGCAACAGGTAATCTTTAAGCATTTGTTTTATTGTCCTCAGACTACTGAAATCTGGCAGCAGACCTGTGTCCAGATGTGTGATTTCCTGATTTTTAAAATGAATATATAGAAAATATGTAAGAACTGTGATACATTTAACATATGCACACAAAATTTAATATTCCTTTGTCCTTGGAAACCTAAAGGTGCAATGAAGTCTTGGCTAAAGTACTTATGATGATGTTGTCAGATAATGTCTCTGCCCAATGAAAAACAAAAACTATGAGTGTAACTGCTGCAATATTAAGGGATACCAACAGATCGCCTGAAACATGAAAGTGAACTTGCTGTACTGAATAAAGAGTTGGCCTCTATGGTCCAAAATGGCCTCTTCTAGCTGTATCACTTTGAGGGGTACCAACTTGTTTGTTTGACAAGAACTCTATGACTTACAAAAAATTGTATTCTCAACTTTCTAAATTTTGATAAAATTAAGAATGAAATTTTTTTTTTCCCTGGGAGTGAAAATAATGGTTTCCTCTGCTTAGCAGTAGTATAGGTCCACTTATTTCGACAATTGTTTTACCTAGTTTATTATCCTATGCCACAGACCTCTGTCCTATGCAAATGCCTTCTTGCTACAGTTCTATAAACTGGGCCTTTTCTTTTTGACTTCCTTTACTTTTACTGAAAGACTATGGTATTCTTGTTCTGACATGCAATTTTCTGCATTGTCTCCATTTAATCTTAAAATAGGAAAAAAAAAATACAAGATCAAAATGCATAGAATGTTTTTATGTCAAATCCCTTATCCTATCACCTGGCCATGCAGATTAGGACTTGTGAACCAAACAATTGGAAAATATCAGTTTGCATTCTTTTGTTTGATTGAGAACAATGTACATGTAGAACTACAACAGTGATATTTTTGTAATAGAATATGGAAGTGATTTACCATAGTAGTCTTTTGAGTCTCCCCCCCCCCAATGCCTAATATAGCCCATGTCCTGGGACTATTTTCTCAACCAAGCACTAACCAGAACTGATTCTGCTTAGATTTGGCAGAATAAAAGAAATTACTTAATTATGAAATCTCAAATCTATAAGAACCTATAAGGCTCTATGGAAGACTACATTTGAAAATTCCTGTGTTTCTGCATGCCACTGTTTTGCCTGCAGAGAGGAAACTAACCATTTCCCCAACCCGAACGATATCATATTGACTACAAGGCTGAAAATGAACAGTCAGATGCCCCCCAGCTGCAGATCTGGTATGACAGAGATAACCAATTTAGCTTCTATAGCAGTTTGCTAGTGAGTTATGACTTTTAGATATAAAAAGTCTGTGCAACAAACTTTCATTACTCTGGACTTAATACAGAGTAGCTCTCATTATGGTGAAATCTTTATATTGCTATAGTGCTAGATGATAGTAAAGCACAATGATACAAACCCAGGTTAAACTTCATTGCTTATTACTCAGAATGGCTTACAATGCTGCCTGAGAATATCAGTCTTCAGTTTTTAGGGCTCAAGATTTTATCTAAAGAAACTTGATGCCACCTTGTGGATCTAGGATTTATTACAAAAGCATATTCTAACCTTTTGTAGGGAGGGCCAAACTTCATAGTATTTTGGGAGATAAAGAGGGAACCAGATTATGTTTCTTGCTTAGTTTCCTAACTTCTACCCAGTTCTGTAATATTTTGAATATATGAATATTTTGAAAATATAAAATAAAAATACATATGTTGATATAATAAACATATGGCCTTTATATGAATGTTTGGAGACAGCAAGCACATATTACTTTTTAGTCCCTCCTAATGCAATGTCAAACTTGATTTCATTGAGGGCTGCATCAGAGTTGTGTTTGATCTCGGGGGCATGGTGGGTGTGACCAGGGGATGTGGCCAGCTCAATGTCACTTGTGTCAGGAGTACCTGAGGTGGCCCAAGTTCTCTGCCAATGAAAAGGAGCTTGGAAGGGCCACACATGGTCCTCCCAAGCTCTGTCTTTGCTGGTTGCAGGAGGTGGTTGCAGCCAGAAACAGAGCTCAGGAGGGTCTTGCGCAGCCCTCCGAGCTCCTTTTTCACTGACAGAACAACGTGGTCCAGTTGTTTGGTGTTTCCAGGCAGCCCAAGGGCCAGATCTAAGCACCCCATGGGCCAAGTCCGGTCCATGGGCTTGAATTTGAGACCTCTACTCTAATGTATTTGTGAGGGTCGGGAACAATGCATTTAGATAAGATCTAAATTTCCTGCCTGTGTATTTCCTGAACTTGTAGGAAAGATAAACATAAACAGAAAGAAAAGTTTCAAAAGGTGTTTATATTTCATCAACAATTAAGCCCAATCTGGAATTATGAGAGAAGATTGCATTTGTCACCGTTATGAGACGATCCTATACCAGTGGTGAAATCTAAATTTCTTTCCTACTGGTTCTGTGGGCACGGCTTGGTGGGCATGACTTGGTAGGCATGGCTTGGTGGGAGGATCATGTGACTGGGTGGGCATGACTATATGACTAGGGGATCAAAAGACAGAAACTCACTGCTGGAGCAGGGTTGGACTTGATGACCTCCAGGTCCCTTCCAGCCCTAGATTATCCTCTGAAGCTGCATCTAGTACCAAGTTTGTAGTCCTTTCTTCCTCTCCTTTTTCCTCCCTCCCTCTTTCTTTCTTTCTTTCTTTCTTTCTTTCTTTCTTTCTTTCTTTCTTTCTTTCTCTTCTTTCTTTCTTTCTTTCCTTTTAAACCCTTAAAAGCATTTTTTTACAACTTC
Organism: Ahaetulla prasina; assembly: GCF_028640845.1. Lineage (NCBI taxonomy): Eukaryota > Metazoa > Chordata > Lepidosauria > Squamata > Colubridae > Ahaetulla > Ahaetulla prasina. Next base: position 101,873,401 of record NC_080542.1, read on the forward strand.
TTCTGCCGAAGAGGTTGTTATAAAATGCTTTTAAAAGTAAAAAAAAAAAAGGCTCTGACAATCGCATGGCTCAACTGCGCATGGGGGCGGGGAGGCAGGGATTTTTGCTACCGGTTCTCTGACCCATCTGCCACCATTGCTACTGAATCAGCCGCTCCGCTCCGAACCGGGAGCATTTCACCCCTGTCCTATACCATTGTTATTTTCACAAATACTGGTCCAATCTGTGCTAATTTCACTATTTCATCTAATTCAGATCACATTAGTTTACGCTGAAGAATATATAATTGAATTTTTGAAGTTTGCTGCTGAATTTCCATGGCTTAAATTTGTCGGAAGCTTTGATGAGGAATGATAATAACAACGACCTTGTAAAAAGCAGTCTTGCTTGACACTTCTTGTACTACTACAATTAAACCTCCGTAATTACAAACTCTTTGTTAAACTTGAATAATTGAAAAATTCCCAAACTTAAAGATTCTGATATCCATTGGATTGAACATCTTACATCCTGCGATGATCTCTATAACACTATCAAATATCCATATCTGCCATTTCCAGGTCTTTGCAAAGGACTTGATAGATAGACAAAAATGTTAATTCCAGAACATCTGGCAGATTAGGCAACAAATCATAATAATAATAAATACAAACTGATTAAGTCTTGGCTTATAACCAGTGGTGGGATTCAGCCGGTTCGCACCACTTCGGGAGAACCGGTTGTTAACTTTCTGAGCAGTTTGGTGAACTGGTTGTTGGAAGAAATTATGAGGGCAGAGAACCAGTTGTTAAATGACTTAAATCCCACCACTGCTTATAACACCTTAGATTTAACTGTTTTTGAAAAGAAGAAAGAGTGGATAATTGAAGTGAGCAATAGAATGGAAGATAAATAATTGACTATCACAAAATATCAAGTTCTTAAAATTGAAACTCAAAGATTATGACATAAACTGTGGTTATCGGCAAACTGGATGCCATATCCCAAACATGTGGAGATCACAACAAATCTGTGTATTGACAATATTTCCATCCGACATTTACAAAAGGCCACCCTGCTTGGATTGGCACATAGTCAATACTAAAATATTATTCTCAGTTCTTGGAAAGAACCTGATGCACATGAAGCCCAGCACCAGCTAAAGAACTGGCAGCTATGATTTTACATTTTTGTGTATATAATAATTCAGCTCAAACAACATGTATGCAACAGAAATAAACAGTAACAAAATAACCATACAAAATAAGAAATAACCATACAAAGTTTTAAAAACAAATAACCATATGAAGTTTTTTTAAAAACCTAATATATAAAACATAAAATAGTGAACAAGCAGGAATATTTGAGAATCCAGCTTGAACATTGTTAGCTGTGTATACAGATATACAGAACCCATACCATATATCTGATATCAATACAGTTGAGTGTGTCCAAAGGTATTTTACGAGAAGAGTTCTCCACTCCTCCGAAACCAATACAATACCTTATTCCACCAGACTTGATATCCTGGGTCTAGAAAACTTGGAACTTCGTCGCCTTCGACAGGACCTGGATTTAGCTCATAAAATCATCTGTTGTAATGTCCTTCCTGTCAATGACTTCTTCAGTTTAAATAACAATAACATAAGAGCTACCAACAGATTTAAACTCAATGTCAACCGCTCCAGTTTAGATTGCAGAAAACACGATTTCTGTAACAGAATTATATATGCTTGGAATGCATTACCTGACTCTGTGGTCTCTTCTCATAACCCCAAAAGCGTTACTCAAAATTTATCCACGGTTGACCTCACCACATTCCTAAGAGGACTCTAAGGGGCGTGCATAAGAGCACAAATGTGCCTACCGCTCCTGTCCTATTGTTTTCTTCATATATATATATATATATATATATATCAATATTTTTATATATATATATATATATATATATATATATATATATATATATATATATATATATATATATATATATATATGTATATATATATATATATGTATATATATGTATATATGTTAATATGTATATATATATATATATATATATATATATATATATATATATATATATATATATATATATATATATATATATATATATATATATTTGTTTTCAGAGAAGCCATTGAGATAGAAAAACGCCCACACAGCATGAACAAACGAGATGATACCTCCCGCCTACCAGCCATTTGGAAACCCGCCCTTATTGACAAACGAGTCCCTAACATGAGGAATGACACCAGACCCATACTCACGAGGTCCACACAGGATGTCACCACCGCACATCCACCCAGAAAGCAGACCCAAACTCACACTGATCATGAAGCACGACCAAGGACCAGAAGCCAGACCGCAGCTGCAACATTAGCCATTTCAAACCCCTCCAATCCATACATGCAGCAGACTGACACCCACTATGAAGATGTAGCACCACCACAAAGCCAAACAACAGCTATGCAGCTCACCAGCTCAAATCCCCCTGCAACACAGACTAAATTGAGCACAACCAAGCCCCCACCCAAACAGGACACACCCCCAGCCAATCAGAGCACAATCCCCCCATCCAATCAGAGCACAGCCAAGCTCCCACCCAATCAGTTCAAACCCCCACTAGCAGTTAAAAGGAAGAAACAGCTGCGATCACACATTGCTCCCAGAAGCACGAAGCTGAAGCCTGAAGATGACAAATGAGACTTCGTCGAAACGTTGCCAAGACATTTCCAATTTTACACGGGAGAAAACCCGAACAACCAAAGGCCTACATATATATATATGTTTATATTACCTTGTTTCTCCTCATATATATGTTTATATATTATATAATCCTTTATGTAATGCTTGTATATATTGTTACGACAAATAAATAAATAAATAAAAATAAAAAATATGTATACAGATATGTTTTGGGACACTATTCTCAACTATATAACTTGGTCATCATGACCAAACCATGTCAGACGTTGTGTTCACACTAGTCGCTGATATTTTGTATTCGACTTGTATTTATTCATCACCATTTCATTCTTGAGCTTGTTTGTTTTTGTGTATGGTAGACTACCCCATTCCCATTGCATTCAACTTATTCATATGTTTCTCCTGACTCTCATTTTCATATAGCAATATAGGTAGAATCACACTCTAACATATAGCAGTTTTCTTCTTTTGAGAAACATTCTTCACATCTTCACATCTTCACAACAGAAAGCACTTTACTATTAGTATTTGTAAAGCTTAAAATGTTCCTATCTGTTTCCTAATTTTTACATGCTTTGCCAAAGTACATAGTTTCATATGAATTACTATAATTTTTCACCATCTATATATAAATTGAAATTATTCACCCGTTTTTGCTATCAAAGACATTAGTCTTTGGTTTATTAATTTCCTTTGCTCTTACTTAAAAGTTTAATATGAACAAAGACTACCTGAGTGAACAAAGGGAGTGAGTTTGTTTCCATAGGGGTCAATGTTTATGGACATTTTGTTTTCTTCACATGTAAAACATGGTTGACCTTCAAAGGGAAACATAGATTAAAAGTTCTCCCCAGCATGGTTAGTACTAAGCAGTACAATACTGGAAAGCTTTATTTCTAATTGAGACACAACAATATTATAAGCTAAGATATTTCTGTCAGAAAATTGTCTCTCTCCACCCCACTGTATCCACCACTGAAATGCTAATATGCTCTGAGCCCTTTCTGAACTCAGGAACCAACACTGTGTTTGATGCTACAATTATTGCTTTCACATTGGTCAGTAAATTAAAGATGCAGAGGATTTGCAGAGTATGAATGACAAGTAAAATGTTAAATAAGTAGTCTGAAGCACACTCATTTTTATAAATCCCCAAATGTTTGCATTTTTCTGAAAACTGTATTTTTTTTTAATAAGAGGAGGAAAGAAAAAGGTAGGTTTTAATTTTTTTTCTTTTTAATTTCAGGGATTCTTTTTCCTGTTGTCAGAATAATGAAATGTTTTGCGTAACTTCCAAAATTCCCCTGTCACTATACTTGATGAGAATGGTTTATCAACATTGTAGAAAATAATATTGTTAGGTGAGGCTCTATAAGTTAAATTAAACATAATTTTAAAAATATCATGGCAATTTAACGAACAGTCAGGTTTTCCCAAAGTTTGGCACCCAGTAAGAATAATTACCACTTCTATTTATGTCTGACAGATTCAATTGCTCAATTACCGAGTTTTCTTTGTTATTTCCTCCAGTAACTCTTGCTAAAGGACTGGATTCATTTGTTGCTGGGTTTTTTTTTTCTGTTGCCAGTACAGCACTGAACATGTGAAGCATAATAAGAGATGGGAGTAATAATTACAATTACTTTATTGCTAGTTCCCCTCCTCTTTCCCCCCCCTCTCTAGGACGTTTTCCCATTCTTTGCCATGGTTATACCACTGTTTTTTTCAAACTTGATAAATGCTCTTATATTAATAATACAGAGGTAGCAAAGGAAGCAGCTGAAATTGTGAATTGAACATTTGTAGTATCTGTATTAACTTTAAAAAACAATATATAGCAATAATTTTTTAGGCAGAACAATATTTCTGGTAGAATGAGAATATTATACAGAGTTGTTCTATGATGTCAAAATATGGAGAAGTTTGGTGGCATCTTTTTTGATTAACACGTATTAAATAGACTTTCTTGACCTACATCTCCATTCTTCTAATGGAAGGGAGACGTAAGTTCTGAAGTTCACACCAAGAAGGCAAATGACAGACAAAATGACATTTACAAGAAAATATGTCTTCATAACAAAGTTTCCTTCCTTGTTTCCTAAGACAAAGAACTTTGTTTAGCTTTTCAAGTCTTGGGGGAAGAGAAGATTCCAGAAAATTTGGGATCCTAAAGATTCCATTTCTCTTGGGATCTCCAAGGAAATTCCTTTATTTTGATCTACCACTGTGTATTTTACAAGCCTCAAATATTTCTCCAGAAACATATGGATAGCTTGTGAGCTTGAACATCCCAAGGTCATATCTTCCTTCTCTTAGAAACAGAAATCCATAGGACTTTCTCTTATTAATATTAAGCACATGAGGACTTTCATACATAGTGCTAATTGTTTGAACAAAAATTCTGAACAGATAACAGAGTGCAATTCAATCAAAATAGTATGAAGTCATATCTACAGTGAATTGTCCTTATGATGGGGTGAATCTGAACTGACAAGCTGTTTATGATTGCAAAAGAAACTACAGAATAGGCAATAAAATAAAGGCAAATGTTACATAGGATGTTAATTATCTTTCCCTTTAACATGTAGATTTTTACAGAGATAGTATTGAAGGGGCCTCTGGTGGCTCAGACTGCTAAGTCTGTTATTAACACAGCTGCTTGCAATTACTGCAGGTTCAAGTCCCACCAGGCCCAAGGTTGACTCAGCCTTCCATCCTTTATAAGGTAGGTAAAATGGGGACCCAAATTGTTGGGGACAATAAGTTGACTTTGTATATAATATACAAATGGATGAAGACTATTGCTTAACATAGTGTAAGCCGCCCTGAGTCTTCGGAGAAAGGCAGGATATAAATGCAAATTAAAAAAAAGGGAATAATTATTGGAATCATAAGATATGCAGTGAAAGGAATGTAACATTTTTTGGAGGGTCCTGTTTTACTTTTGTCAATTTCCTTTTCTTTTCATATCTGCCATGGTCTAGATGCTTAGCATCTCTTACCAGCTGATAATATTGCATTTTAAAATATGCACATTTTACATGCAAGAAAATGGGCAGTTTGACTTTAGAAAAAGGAAAATTAAGGGAATGTTATATACAGATTGTAATGTTTACAATATGAGGTTTAAATATGACAAATTAGTTTTTATGCTATTTCCTGCAATTCTCAGCTCTCGAATTAAAAAAATATATACCATGAATGAAGGCAAATATAAGTGCTTCAGGATAACGTTGCAGGATCCAATCTGGATCAGTCAACAGGATCAAAGGTTTTGTACTTGTGCTGGTGCCGATCCTTTTAAATTATACCAGCTAAATCGTTTGATGTCAAATTTTTTTGCCAGATACATAGTGATAGAAGTGTGTGCGCACAGGTGTTTTAAACAGTGGTGTTCACAGTGGAATCAACAATGTCAAGATGGCAACTGAATAATCAAAGCCCCAATCCTTTGTCACATGAATCACAAACAGTTAAAAGGTAAGGGGCTTCAAACACCAAGTTACTCTCACCATTTTAACTGCACTGATCTTCCTATGGACATATCTGTTAAAATGCTGGTGTTACAGTTTGTGAGGGATCCTTGGTGCTCCCTGAGTTTGCTTGTTTTTCTTGCAGACGTTTCATTACTGAACCTAGGTAACATCATCAGTGCTAGTGCTAGTCAACACTGATAGCATGATGTTACCTTGTTTAGGTAATGAAATATTTGCAAGAAAATAAGCAAGCTCAGAATTGCACCAATCACCCCTCATTTCAACTCTGAGCTACAAATATTCTCCTTTATTGTTAAAATTTGTGAAAATATTCTTGAATAGGCACTTAGTTTTGCTCTTTTTATGAAACTGATGCTTTAAACAACCACACTGATTAGAAAAGAGTCCAGAGATTGAACTTGTGACACTCCAGAATTCAGAAGGCAAATATTGAACTATGAACATATAAGGTTTTGATTAAAAATATCTCCATGCAGGAAATATCCTATATCCCAAGATAATCTGTTCCACAATTCAACAGCTGTATCACAGAGTCTACTCTTTTTTTTTTATAGAGGGAAGACCAACCCTAGCATTATTACGTTAGCTCATACTTATTCATTACTGTAAAATTGGCTTTAAGAGTTATAATTTTCTCTGTATTAGATTATGTGAAGCAAAACTATTTGGCTTGAAGAAACATGATTCTGTTTCAAGAAGAAAAATTTAGAAACATCTGCCTGAAGTTTGAGGTTTGTAATTATCCACAGTCAAGTGAGAGATTTGCTGTTATTCTCCTGCCTATTCTTTATTTCAATAGACTCTTTTCCAAGTGAGGTAGTAGAACAAGACCACCTGCAGTTCTAACACTCCTCATGTTCCCTGAAACAATTTTCCTGGCCAGAAATCTGAATTTAATAAGGTTAGCCTAGCTCTGGTTTGAAGTATGAAAAGTTTTACACATGATTTTGTAGCAAGTAATTTGGGAGCTCTCACTTTATGGTGATACCAAACTATTGCTCAATTGGGTATCAATTGTAAAAAATATAGCAAGTCTTTGTAATCAAAGTTAAAAATCACTTAATTTTAATAATAATAACAATAATTTGAATAAATCATATTTATAATTTTCTTTTATTGGTGAAGAATATTTTCCCATGCATCTCAGTGTTTGAACAATCTTGTCAATGGTTACTACCTGATATTTCTCATGGATTGCAAATGCCACTGTTTGACAAAGCTAATATTTTCATACAAGCCTTTATGCCAACACTTACTCTTATTCCCATTTTTGTAATGCATATCACTACAGTTGTCTATTTATATGCATTATAAAAACATTTCTCACCAAGAATTTTTGTACCATATGAATTCTGTGAATCAGAAGAATGGCTGGATAGACTGGACTCAGATTGTTCAACTATTAATCAGCAAAAGAATAAAGTGATCCTAGATCATAAATGAGGGCCACATGAGCTGGATAAGCAGTAACACTTCACCAGAGTGAGCAAAGAAGCATTTCAACTTATTTGTCTTGTTCTGTCTTTCATTTTACTTCTTGACCCTTACCTTCCCCAGGGAAAATCACTTTGCTATATTGAGGTTTTCAGGGAATTTTGTCACAGAACCACCTCAAATATTCAAAAGGGCTGATAGCATTGCTCTAGTTACTTTGAAATCTGAAAAAATTAACAGTTAAAACAAGAGTGCTATGAACATGATGGCATGCATTTTGTTCCAAGTGAACTGTGGTTACTTTTTAAAGGTGTAAGGTTAGTTGGTCCAGGTGTAGCCTGAGACATAAAGGAGCATAGGCATGAATAATAGATATAGAAAACATAAATACACTGCTTTGTTAGGTCCAAAGCAGCTGTTTTATACCAATACAGTAAGATTACACCAAATAGTTCCAAATACAATGTCATGACTCACAAATATTTTTCTAACTTTTTCTTAAAACGATTAAGAAATTTGATCTATTTGTGTAATAACAGTATGTTCCAGGAAAAGAAACAGAGTTTATATAAGAATCCCTATGATTCCATCTGAGAATCTCTTTAACTTTTTTGTCCATAACATAGTGTAACTATGCTCAATGTAATTCTTGGTTTGCAGAATTACCATACTTAGTTGCATTTAGTAGTTATTGCTTCCGAGGCAATTTAAGTTTGATACACTAATCCTATTGCGGGGAAGTTCTTACATAATTTTTTATTTTAATGTAGGAATTTTTGCAAAGAACCTTGACATGAAAACCAAGATGTATTGTTATTAAAACATTTGCATATTAAGTTATATTTTGATAATAATATATCCAATACAGCACATTGGTATTGTTTTCTATCTCCTAAAGTCTTTTTGGCTGAAAGCTTCATCTGGTTTTTAGGTTGCTATTCTCCAAAAATTGGGAAGAACCAGGTGGGCCTAAGACTAAAGCTAAAGTTGACTAAATTGGTATTATACAAAAATTAAATTAATCAATAATTATTTTTAATATACTTAATAGAATCACAAAATGATAGAGTCAGAAGGGAACTTTTATCCTTCCAATACAACTCCAACTCAAAAATGTCTAAATGTTGTTCATTGCAGATATCAGACCAAGCAATCCAGGTCAATGGTTGTCTAGCCTGCATGTATATAATATGAAATTTTATTAGTGTATAAAAATATAGAATACAAAATAAAATGAGAGTAATGGGAAAGTAGGACAAGAAAAAGAGAAAGGAAAAAGAAAAGGAACTCGACATAGGTGTCAGGAATTCATCCGGCCAGTAAACAGCTCCCTTCAGTCACCCTGACCCCACTCTGACTCAAAGAGTTAAATAGATAGATAGATAGATAGACAGACAGACAGACAGACAGATAGATAGATAGATATAGATATAGATGATATAGATATAGATATAGATATAGATATAGATATAATAGATATAGATATAGATATAGATATATACCAATCTAATTCCACAAAACCCAAAATCAAAGTTTTATTTTTTTCCCCCTCAATCACAAAGTCCAGAAGTGGTTTCCAAGTAAAAACGAAGCTAATTTTATTCTTTTCTTTAATTAAAGTAGTCAATTTAGTTGTCTGCTAATTCCATCAGCTTTTGCAGTCAGTCAATCCACTGTGGGAATTAAAGTATCTTTACATTTATGTGCATAGAGCATTTTGCTGCTCTCAGCATATATAACATCAAAATTCCTCCTTTTTTTGTTGAGTTCTTTGTCCAAGAGAAAAGCTTCTGGTTTTATTTTAATAGTCACTTTAAGAATCTTCTGTATTAAAGATATCCTACTCCAATATTTCTTTACCGTTCCACAGGCCCATTGCAAGTACATTCTTTGAAGAGGGCTCCATTAATCCTTTGGGTAAATGGTTCTACTTTGAATGCTGTTATTGCTGAGACCTTTTCCCTGATATTCTACCTGAATTTACCTACATGTAATTAAATCCAGTATTTTGCATTCTGGAAGAATAAAAATAATTTTGACTTTATTCTACCTGACATATCTTCAAATATTTAAACAGTGCTCTTTCACTCCATCTTAGATTATTTTCATCACTATAGTACAAATTGTGGCTGTATAATCCTGCAATATATGTGCACATAATAAAGAGATATAGATAAATGATAATCATCTGGTAATAACAAAATCAATTTGGTTGTAAAACTGACATAGTACTTTAACGATGACTTTTCTTCAAAAAAATGCTTAGGGGTCTTTTTAAGACAAGACATACTGGTAACTACTATTTTATGTATTTAGAAATAGTGATTGACTGATATGTGGTAATAGCACAATTGCTTAACATTGGGCTTAAAATCTCTGTCTCAAACCTTGTCATGTGACAAATCACAATTTCAATCCTTGAAAAAAATGATTGTTAATATGTGTCTTGAAATCCTACTTCCATTCTCTAGAGTTCAGGTAAAGGAAAAGATGTTGTGACAAAATAAATAAAATAAAATAAAATATGTGTATTTTTAAAAATGGTGCTTGGCTTTTTACTCTAGCTAGTAATTGTTCTTTAGGGACAGTCAAACACAGAGACAGTTCTAAGAGCCATTCAATAAGCTTAATGAGAAATCTTAGTGCAAAAGATGAAGTATATGTAAAAAATTTTCAATTGCATTTTTCTGTGGAGGATTCCAGAATCCATTACAACTAGGCAAAATAATCTGCAGCAATTGTCCCCAATGAAGAACATTAACCTTTACTCTGCATAAATTCACAAGTGATGATGGAAAAATATCAATGAGGTTTTTGTACCTACAGGAAAAGAACTTGAGGTCTGTCTCCAGGCTAATCCTTGACACAATATAATTAATGAAAAGTAAAAGAATTCTTTGAAAGGGTAGTCTAAGGTTCTAAAGAGGAGACATTTTAAACTGGGAAAAACCTCCCACAACCCATGAAATCTGAAATCCATTTTAGTATTAAGTATTGAGTTATCTTAGCTTTAATTCAAAAGTGACTTAAAATCTCAATTGTTTCAGCTGTCGATGAAATCCATAATTCCAAACTATAGTTGCTGAAACCAGTCCAAGAGCAGATTCTAAGGTTGATGTGGGAGGGTCAGAGAGAATCTGTAAATGAATGAATAAATGAAAGATGAATGGAGGAAAAGAAAGATGGAACAGTTACTTATCTAACACTAAGTGCATTTCCTACTTCATTTCTCACCTGTTTTAAACAAGCATAATGCATATCTTAAGCTTCTGCTTACCCTCTTAGTATCCTATTCCTGGGATTCTAATCCATTTTAGGCCCCTCATTAATTGTATACTCAGCCAAGATTTCTGCAGTGGAAATGAACCTGATATACACTGTGTAGAGACATTCCTGCTGTCACCACTAGCCTCTCAAAGCATAATTCTTAGAGGAAACATTCTTGTGGAGCTCCATTTAAAAAAAAAACAACAGTTGCATATAGTGTTCCTAACAGCATTAAATGCTGGGTACATCATGAATAAACTCTCCCTTTCCACCATCTTTAAAATAATAATAATTCTCTTCCTCTTCTGGAAAAATATGATGCCTTTCACATGTCATACTGGGGAATTTTTTTTAGTATACTTTGGGCTGCAGGAAAGCTAAAAAAAATCAGTAAGATTGCAAATATTGTAGCTAAAATGTAAATAGTTTGGACTCATAATGTGAAGGCAAGAGTCCCTAGAGGAGAACTTGACAATCAGAAATGTGAAAGGTGACAAAAAAAGATGCTACCAGAAGACAATGTGATCATAAGCTAACACTGAGGACCAGGCAGGAATGTTACAAAAATTCCAAGGAGCAGTTAATGATAGACAATACTAATGAAAAGAGGAATGATTCAAAATTTCAATCCAATCCTGCTCAGTTGAAATAGCCATTTAATTCAACAAATATTAGAATACATAAAATTTGCCACAATGATGATGACCGCTACAATAAAATAGTTCTGTTTAAATTAGTTGAAGTTTGTTGAGAGAGATTCAAGGTGATATCTTCACATCTTTGCTAACTTCCTTGACAAACAAAAGTATCATGTAAAAGATATTAAAAAGAATAACAACTTGTCTCAGAGCAAAGAGAGAAAGACAACTTGATTAAATTGTTCTGAAGAACAAGTGAGAACCTGTCAAAATAAACAAAAGAAGTGTCAAAAAAGGAAGGCTCTGTAAAGGGGAAATGAACTTTAACTACAAATAAGTGCTTATGAGGAGAAAAATGCTGGATCGTAGTGAAATCTCTCAGCTTCAAATTTATGTGGCTAGAATAGCTCATGAAAATGTGATATTCAGTGTTGCACTATAGGGAATTCCTCTGAAACATAGTATGTTCTACTGAGCTCTTAAAAAACGTTCCCCTAATTTATAGTGCTGTAAGACAAAAGGGGGGAAAAAACTATGTAAAGTTGTTTTAGCTCTGGAAGTGAATAATCTTCAGCTAGTGAACTGCAAAGTTTTGGGATAAAACTAGAAAGGAGTATAGCATTTGCTAGTTTAAACTTCTGAAGTGCAAAGAAACAAATAGATTTTTTAAAAAAGGAAAGAGATGAAGAATTAAGGATGAGAAAATAAATTGGGGGGGAAGCAGGGATGGGAATGAAAGTAATAGAACAGTTAGAAAGAAAACCAGATTGTCATATGTCTATTATCTTTTATAATCAAGATCACATGAAGTGACAATGACCCTTATAATGCTTTGATAAGACCATACTTGGAATACTGCATCCAGTTTTGGTTACCACAATGTAAAAAAGAGGTTGAGATTCTAGAAAGAGCACAGAGAAGAGCAACAAAGATGATTAGGAGGCTGGAGACTAAAGAACGATTGCAGGAATTGGGTATATCTAGTTTAATGGAAAAAAAGGAGTTGGGGTGACATGATAGCAATGTTCCAATATCTTTGCCACAAAGGGCTGCCACAAAGAAGAGGGGGGGGTCAACCTATTTCCCAAAGCACCTGAGGATAGGACAAGAAGCAAATATTTATTCTTGCTAATTGCTCAAGAACAATAACAAGACTTTTTCCTGATTTCATATCTTGCCTAAGTAATGGATGGTCAATGTTTTGATGAAGAGGGGGGAAATCAAAGACTGATTTTGATACACTACTCAAAATTAGATTAACAAAGTTAAGTTTTTACATATGTACATTTCTACGTATTTGTAGTATAAAGGTAAAGGTTCCCCTCGCACATACGTGCTAGTCATTCCCGACTCTAGAGGGCGGTGCTCATCTCCGTTTCAAAGCTGAAGAGCCAGCGCTGTCCGAAGATGTCTCCGTGGTCATGTGGCCAGCATGACACAATGACAAAGGCGCACGGAACACTGTTACCTTCCCACCAAAGGTGGTCCCTATTTTTCTACTTGCATTTTTACATGCTTTTGAAACTGCTAGGTTGGCAGAAGCTGGGACAAGTAACAGGAGCTCACTCCATTACACAGCAGCACTAGGGATTCGAACCGCTGAGCTGCTGACCTTTCAATCAACAAGCTCAATCTCCTAGCCCCTGAGCCACCGTGTCCCTATAAGGTATACATATACCTTATTTTAAAATTATCTAAAATTCAAATACATTTAATATGTGGTTCACATATGTACATTTCTATATGCATGCACACATGCACACACACATGTACAAGTAGACAAGGATCAGCAGATAGTGGTTGTGATAAGGCAGTGGTGCCAAGTGATAGCAACATCAGGAAGGAATATGAACATCTGGAGAAGTACCAAAGCCTGAAAGAGGAACTGGAGAGGATGTGGAAAGCAAAGGCCAAAATGGTCCCCAGTAACGGTCTCAGTAATGGTACACAAGACTGTGACTCCTAAGCTAGAAGAATGGCTCCAACAAATATCCTGGATGTTTCAGTAGCAGTTGTTAAGTGGAATGAGGTATGGCAAACTTAGGACACTTGCTTTAATTAATAGTTTTGCTGTTATTAAACATAAGCTTTGCTGAAATCAAATAGATGGTGGTAGCTTACTATTTAGACCATGGGTGTCAAACTCGATTGCGTCACATGATGTATTGTGATGTATCATGACTTTTTTGCTGGGGTGGGAGTGGCCTGTGTGTGACACATCTGCGTGTGATGCCAATTTGACAGGCCTGATTTAGACAATAATTTGTTTCAGATACAATATTATGTTTGTGAACCTTAACATAAGTCATTCCCTCTCTCTCCCAAACCTACTTGGTTATAGAAGTGCAAAAATGACCTCAATTTAGATCAACATAGGAACCCTGCCTTCATTCATATCCGGAGTTTTGCCTCTCCCCCAAACATTAATGCACAATATAATTTTAACATACTTACTGATAGAGATACAAAATGAGATTAAACATGCCAAATACTTGATATTTTACACATTTATTGAAATATCTGCCTTCATTTAGAAATAGCTAGAATTCCCAAAAATGTTAACCACAATTCAAAAGGATGCATAATAAATAACAGTTTTGCTCATTTAATTTACTATTTGCTGTACTAAAGCCAGCTAATATTAAATATATTAAAAAGTGAAGATTTCAGTATTCACAAGTCTGTCTTTCTCTATATGTGCATATGTGTACACCTGTATGCCAACAATGCATGAAAATGTTAGGGAGTTACAGACTTTTTAGTTTTCACAAAATTATTTGAAAAATAATTGTGAGATAAATAATAGTGCTTATTCATTTGTTTTATGAGAATTCTGAAAATTTCTCCTCCATTAATGGTTTGTATCATTACCTGCATGAACTGCTTAAGTTGGTTAAGTTGTAATAATTTGTAAAATAGAAACATTCAATTCACTTCTAAATGGTTTTTTCCCTTCAATTTATGTCATCTGCTATATATCAATACCGTCTAAAGCTGGCAATATTTCAAAAGTATTAAAACGAACAGAAAAAAGTATGTGATTCAGCTCTTGACATGTTGGTCTATTAGCCATAATTTCGTGCTATAAGGTGATAGAAAGAAAAGAAATTATGAGCATAAGTGTAGCCATTTTATGATATTTCTTATGACACATACAATAATTGCTGCAGCCAATGAAAAGATTGATGGCTTCATTGTCATTGTGGTCTAAAGCAAAGAGAAGATTATAAGTAGATAACTTGCACATATAAAACATCAATCAGAGTTGAAATTGCACTCAGTTTGTTCATTTTGTACAATTGAAGATACAGTACATTAGTGTCTGATTAATATAGTTCATTTTTTCACCTGCACATGATTAGGATACAGAGAAATACTAACTAAATTCATGTATTATGTTGGAAATGCTTTTGGTATAATTCCAAATCACTTCTGTTAAATTAGCACTGATCAATATCTCATCAGAGACATTCTATAGGGAAGGAAGGAAGGCCAACTAAAGAGATCTATGAAGCCATGAATGATCCTTGACCAAAAATCTATCAGTTGCTAACAAATATTGCATTTTCTGTACAAGTTCTGAGTTTAGTTTTATTAAAAAAATCAGTACATAAAAATGTTGAATGTATATTTTCTTTCTCCCCGCTCCCAATCTTCTATTATCTTCTTTTAATTTGATTAAATTAATTAAATCAATTAATTGTGGGAAAGTAAAGATCATTCACTTTCAAATGACATTAATGACATTAAACAGAAATACTAGAAAAAAGTAATCAACCCAAAATAAACTACCATCAAAATCCAAATTGGTGTTAATTCTAATTTGTGTATATTTAAGTTAAATGACCATATTTTTTGGGAAGGGAGAAATACCTGCAAAACACTTTCCTACTGCAAATAAGATAGACTGTAGAATATTTAATTCATATGTTTCTTCATGGCAGTTGGAATATCCTTATCAGGGGTAGGTTCTACTTACTTTTACTACCAATTTACATGCACAGAAGAGTTTTGATGATGTTTGGTCAGTGGGCGGAGCCTCCCACCAGGTTTACTACCGGTTCTATAGAACCAGTACAAAGTGGGGCAACCTACCTCTGATCCTTATAGAAATATACTGCTTTGTTAGATTCTGAGATTAGATTCTATATTGGAGTGACGTATGTTTACTATCAAGATATGAGATAATTATTTCACTTTTACGTACTATAGTAATGTTATTTATTGACTGGAATATTAACATCAGCATAAAGCAATGATAAGCTATCTGTAATGACAAGATATTTAGTTTCAAAGAGCTCAGAAAAAGAAAATTGTGTTACCATAATTAATTGAGACGACTTTTGGAAGCCCTTTTAGAGAAGGAATAATTCATTCATGGAAAATCTTGACAGAATTTACTTGAAGCTTCCATTCATTTCATGCAGAAGTGGGCGGCACATGAATTAACAACCGATTCACCCAGTACCGAAAATGTAAGAAAGAAAAAGAAAAGGATTCAATTATATTGTCTGGCAAGCTTAGACAAAAATGTGACTTTTTCATGGCAACCACTAGAGGGCACTGTGAGCTACATAAATGTAACTTTTTTTTTTAATGATGCTTATTATTATTTAAGAGTATGAAGTTTAAAAAGCAAATCTATTTTTGGTTTGTACTTTAGGAAATATTGGTAGTATATTACATCTTTCAAACTTTTTCTTAGCCTGATGGCATTATTTAAAATAGATATCCAGTCTTAACATTTCTTCAGCATATACAATTTGTTTTGGCTTGACAGAATTTTAAAAATGTTTCAATATTTATTTGTTTGTTTGTTTTGTCAAACACATACCGAACAATATATATAAGTATAAGCATGAAATAAACACACAAAATGAATACAACCAAAGTGAACATTAGGACAGGAACGATAGGCACGCTGGTGCTCTTATGCACGCTCCTTACAGACCTCTTAGGAATGGGGTGAGATCAACAGTAGACAGTCTTAGGTTAAAGTTTTGGGGATTTTGGGATGAGACCACAGAGTCAGGTAGTGCATTCCAGGCATTAACAACTCTGTTACTGTAGTCATATTTTCTACAATCAAGATTGGAGTGGTTCACTTTAAGTTTGCATCTATTGTGTGCTTGTATATTATTGTGGTTGAAGCTGAAGTAGTCTTCGACAGAAGGACATTGTAGCAGATGATTTTATGAATTATGTTCAGGTCATGCCGAAGGTGGCGTAGTTCTAAATTTTCTAAACCCAGAAATTCAAGTCTGGTGGCATAAGGTATCTTGTTGAGATCAGAGGAGTGGAGGACTCATCTTGTGAAATATTTCTGGACACGCTCAATTGTATTAATGTCCGATATGAAGTGTGGGTTCCAGACAGATGAGCTGTAATTGAGAATTGGTCTAGCAAATGTTTTGTATTCTCTGGTTAGTAGTAATCAATAGTAATTCTTCATGGTAGCAGGATATTTGCAAAATAAAAGATCTCTGATTCCACACACATGGAAGTTGAAATAATAGAGATCACTCAATCTTGAAAAATAATATATATCACACACATATAATAGAGGGTGACAAGCAAGTTTGGTCTAATAGTTAAGGCACAAGATTAGAAACTAAGAGACAAGGATATGAAGTCTGGGCTTAATCATTAATTCCAGCCATGTAAAACACCCACACCCACACACCCACACCCACACCCACTTTTATTCTTATAGTGTCCTCTTGGTGTCCTCTTTTTCATCTGTACTGTCATGATTGGTTAGCCTGTTTGAACTGGAGTGTCTATGAAGTTGTGCATGTGAAAACTTGCAACAAAGTTGTAAATTGAGCTCCTTCAATTCAACAACACAACTATCCTAGCAATTGTCAGTGAGGAGTGAAATTTGAATAAATGCATTTATTGGAAAGTTTGCAATAATGTTTTTACTGTTAGTTAAACATTGTTAACTGTGATCTGCAAATAATAATCCTTATTTCAAGAAGAAATCCCTCCTTTAAAATTATTATTACCGTATATACTCGAATATAAGCCGATCCGAGTATAAGCCGAGGTCCCCAATTTTACCCCAAAAACTGGGGTAAACTGGGGACTCGAGTATAAGCCGAGGGTGGGAAATGAGGCACCTACGGTTGAAACCCTCCTCCTCAGCTGAGAAGGCTGGCGGCCCCCGCCCGCCCTCTCACTGCACCGGCAGGGCTTCCCAAAAATGTGAAAAAGAAGAAAAAACTCGAGTATAAGCCGTATATACTCGAGTATAAGCCGAGGGGCTTAAAAAAAAAAAAACTCGAGTATAAGCCGTATAGACCCGAGTATAAGCCGAGGGGACGTTTTTCAGCACAAAAAACGTGCTGAAAAACTCGGCTTATACTCGAGTATATACGGTATATATATTCAAATAAGAATGTAAATTCTAAGTATATTAGCAGGGATATATCATTTTTATACATTTATACATCATTAAATACAAAGAAAATAATAAAAATATGTTAATAACAACTATTTATAACAAAATGTATAATTAAATGTAAATGCAAATAAACAGATACAAGAGGTATTTGACTTATATAACTGTCAGTGAGAAATTCCATTGAAAATAATTTGACTTATGTTTAATGCAACAAGCAAACAAACAAAAACCCTCCAAACAAAACAAAGGTGGACCAGGTTAATAATTTTTCATTTTATGTTCAGGATTATTTTTTTTAAAAAAACCCACATCCCAATGGCACAGGCTTTGTATATTTGTAAGTCTTCTGTAGTTGAATTTCCCCCCCTTTGGCAGACATATTATAAACAAGTTTTCCATAATATAGTGTAACTATTCCAAGAATATTAATATATTTTTGAGAAAATAGGAAAATATTTTTTTAAAAAAGAAAAATATATTCTATTTGAATCTATGAGTTGCTTTCTAAATTGAGACTATTTGTTATGTAAATGAACAAGTAACTCTAATTCCCATTGGATTTTGGTTCATGAGATTGTTCTACCTAAACCTAAAGACATCTATTAAAATGCATCAGAAAAAGTGCCAAATGCAATTACTACAGTGTGGTGCACATGTTTATTTATTTATTTCAATAAATATTTTTTGTAATGAAGGTATTCCTTGGGAATGCAATCGTACTATATAAATATATAGCCTTTATTGAAGGTTGCTGATTTTTTTTGGACCAGACTTTTATTAGCAAGCCTTAATAATTATGCAAGACCTCAAAATGTTTATACGACAGATCAAAAATCAGCTATCCAAAAGCAGGCAATGTTTTCAGGAGGGCAGGGAAATATTCCATATAAACAATCCTTACAAAAGGGCTAGCATGTGCAAGGTGTCTGAGGCAATACCAAAGAGTATCTTAAATGTAATCCAAAGAAAATTTTTCCCAGGGTGATAATGGCATATATATGTAGGCACCGGAGCTTGAAAAAGTGAGTTATGAAGTGTGGAAAGATATCGTTAAGAAAAATTCAGTCACTTTCTGAAAGTAAATACTCCCCAACTACCATGGGCAAGATATATGAAAAATTGTACATGGAATTTGTGACCTGTGAGGAATCTAATTGGCCTTTATATGGACATGCCTTTATTGAAAGAACTTCTGCTGCTAGGAGAAACAATTTGTGGTCCAGAAAGAAGAGCAAAATTGAGTGGTGCCATCTATTTGACAGCTATTTACTTGATTCCCACTGAGTTCAAAGAGTCTAGTTCCTCATTGTGTGCATAGGGTTTCTGTAATGTCTTCCATGAGCATCAATCATTTGATTTCAAGCACTGGTTAGTTTAGTGGAGATCCAACATGAATTATTTGCTATTAGGGAGTGTTGTGGAAAAAAGCTTGAAAATGAACAAAATTAATCAGAGAAGGATACAGAGGAGTCATTTACCCTTAACATTTGTTTTATTGCTACCTGAAGATATAATATTTATGTTTCACTCAGCATTTTAATCCAACCGCCAACAGAGAATTGCTGCTCTACAACTAGGAATTCAGAAAGGAAGAAAAACACATGACCATATTTTAATCTATGTTGGATGATGGAAAAACAAAGGAGTACCAAAAAGACCTCTACATCTCCTTCACTGACTACCCAAAATTTGTTAATTTATTAAATATATTTCTATGCAATCAAAACAAGTCTTGATTGCTTATATAGAATAGGTATGCTTTAAATCAAGGTAAAAATATGGTGCTTCCAGATACTTTGTTTTTATTGCATTGGCACAAAATAGGTTTAATAAATAAATTAACAAATATTCATAGGTTATTGTCCTGATTTGAAATGGATCTTCTATATTTGATTTTGGGTAAGACCAAATAACATATGTTGTGGTATGATACATGCTATAGGCTTCACTTGACTTTCAGTTTAGTTGGCTGTGTGCTTCAGTAAGTTTATTCTATTTGGCAGTTTAATCAAATGTTTTGTGTCCCATCAACAAAATGGTTGTGCTTCCTGAGCTACTCCCTGTAGCTTTCTTGCCAAGGTTTTTCAGTTATCCTTTGCCGTTGCTTGCTTTTCAGGATTGAGATAAGTGACTTGTCCAAGGTTAGCCAGCTGACTTAGTGAGGGGAGGGGACTAAAGCCAGACTAGAATTAACAGTTTCTAGCCTGATCACTTCCCCAAATGGCTCTCGGTAAATTACTTCTATGCATTCATTCTGTTCCTTCAAGACGTTCTTATGGAGAACCTCTCATCCACACTGAATGAATAGCACATCAGAAACTCCTATATTTCTTTCCACCGTGATTCATTGTGGCTGAAGGGTAGGTGTAGCAAAAGCATTTAGCAGTCTTACAGATAAGATGCCCCACATAAAATATATTATAGTTACCAGATTGTTAAGTACCAAAAAGATTCAAAATAAATACCATGTAGGAGAGAAATCCTGTATTTGTGGGATAGTGTCTCCATTTCCAGGTGATTTATTTAGTTTGTATTCACATCAAAGCTGCTTACATGGCAGAAGGTAGAATATAAAAAGATACTCATGATTCACTATATGAACTAAAATAGTATGAGATGCAACTTCCTTTTTATTCCTGGATGAAAACTTATTTAAAATGTGGACATTTATATTTGCTCTTAAATTTAAGAGCTCCGTAACACAAAATTAAGTTTCTAATATCTTGTGTCTCTTCTAATAAATATAGCAATGAAGGATATAACACAACCTTGGCAACTTTTAAGATATATGAACTTCAGTTCCCAGAATTCCCCAGCCACCTTAAAGTTGCAAGTGAGAAACAGTGTCATGGAAGAAATAGGATAAATTTATTAGAGAAAATAGGAAGTTTTGCAATGACATTGACTTCTTTCACTGAATCACTATAGAAATAATGACTGTGGCCAAAGGAAGAAGTTGTAGTAGGAAAGTGAATAGAAGACTCACAATTGAGGATAGAGCTCGATTTTTAATTATATTTGGCATTCCTTTCATTAGATCAGGAAAAGCTGAATTCAAGCTCAAGGTATCTATAGATGTTCTGCCTGATACCAATGTTGCCTAGCAAATATTAGAATAGAATAGAATAGAATAGAATAGAATAGAATAGAATAGAATAGAATAGAATTTTTTATTGGCCAAGTGTGATTGGGCACCAAAGAATTTGTCTTGGTGCATATGTTCTCAGTGTACATAAAAGAAAAGATACGTTCATCAAGGTACAATATTTACAACACAAATGATGGTCAATATATCAATATAAATTATAAGGATTGCCAGCAACAAAGTTACAGTCATAAGTGGAAAGAGATTGGTGATGGGAACGATGAGAAGATTAATAGTAGTGCAGATTTAGTAAATAGTTTGACAGTGTTGAGGGAATTATTTGTTTAGCAGAGTGATGGCCTTCGGGAAAAAACTGTTCTTGTGTCTAGTTGTTCTGGTATATAGTGCTATATAGTGTCGTTTTGAAGATAGGGGTTGAAACAGTTTATATCCAGGATGTGAGGGATCTGTAAATATTTTCACGGCCCTCTTCTTGATTCGTGCAGTATACAGGTCCTCAGTGGAAGGAGAAAGCATTCAATTGCACCAGAATGTGAGAAGAGGAAGAAACATATTGGGAAAGTACTGAGTGTTAAGAGCCACCAGTATCTAAGGCAAACTATGGCAACATCCAGATGACACATGTCCTGACATCATCACAAATGGTGTCTTGGAAGGAGAAAGCAAAGAAGCATCATGTTCTAGTGATGCAAATCTGGTCTTTTCCCAAGTACATTATGATGTCGCGCAGCCATCCAAAATGGGAGGTGCTTATTTTTCATTTTGATAAAAGCAGCAAAAGTTTGCAGTCACCACTGGTCATTATGCAAAGGATGCAATTTAGCACTTGCAACACAAGAAGAAAGGAGATGAAAACTGTAGCTCAAGCCCTAAAATAGTCATGTCGGTCTTGAACAGTTCTTCAAAACTCTCAGATAAAGCCAATTGCAACCTTGTGGTGTGATGTGACTCCATCTAAATTGTAGCCTTGAGCCTTTTAAACAAAATTAAGTGTGGCCCTTGGCCAGAAAAAGATTTCACAACCCTGCAGAAAGCCTTTGAGAACAACATCCTGTTTGTTCAGAAATCTGACTTGAAACATTCCTGACCTATGGCTGTCCAGACTCCAGCTGAACATGAAAGGGACCTTATTACCTTTTTTGGGTAAGTAACTAATTAAATGTTTTTTTCTAAATATGCAGCTGGAATCTCACTTCCTGTAACGTAGCATCTATCTCTCTTGATCTCTGCACTCTGGGATGATGGGAATATATTACAATTTCCTTTTGTGTGACAACTTTTCAGATATATGCATGATGTGCAGAAGCCCAAAGATTTAAGTTCAACATCTAATGTTGCTAATATGGTTGCCAATATGAATAAATCCCATTCTGATGAGAATATCATTATATCACCATCTTTATGTCCTCTTGCACCTAGACAAGTACATAATGCTTTGAATGCCTCATTCCTAAGGCTTCAGCTTACATAAAAGTAATCTTAGAATGATGCTGGTTGGCACAATAAATTAATGGATATCCATTTTGTACAATATTTATCCAATTTAGCATTATAGAATAGAATAGAATTTTTTATTAGCTGAGTGTGATTGGACACACAAGGAATTTGTCTTGGTGCATATGCTCTCAGTGTACATAAAAGAAAAGATACGTTCATAAAGAATCATAAGGTACAATATTTAATGATAGTCATAGGGTATAAATAAGAAATCAGGAAACAATATCAATATAAATCATAAGGATATAGTCATATAGTCATAAGTGGAAGGAGATGGGTGATGGGAACAATGAGAAGATTAATAGTAGTGCAGACTTAGTAAATCGTTTGAGGGAATTATTTTATTACAGGAGACATTGTGCCTGGATGTTTCTTATCAGGATTTTACTCATAGACCATCCCTATCACCAAATTGGGTTGGTATGGAAGAGTTACTGGTGGTTGTAATATGAAAGGAATTATATAACAAAGGGCAGGTCAGATACTGATTATATTCAGGCAGTCCAAATAGATTGCAAATATTTTGGGTTAATTCTTTGCATTAATATCTGTCTTCCAACAGGACGGAACTTAGATCTATGACCTGGGTCTTCCTGCAAATCCTTTTGAGAGAGCTGAGCAAAATGCAGATCTCCTATTAGCTGTTATTTCAATGCCAGAATCAGCAAAGCTATAAGCAGAAGTGTTAGGAAGTTTAGTCCAAAAGGTGAATGGTATTTGCCCTGGTCGTCTATGGGCAAATTTCTATATAAGGTAGACAAAAGATTTACTTATTGAATCTGGCTTTTAATTAAAATGTATACTTTACTTACTGTAAGTTGATAATTCTATGCTTTTTAAAGCTCATTTGGAATCAATGTCATCAAAAATTCCAACATTTGATCAATTGATTCCCCCTTCGTACCAACAATAAGTACAACAATAAGTAGTTGTAATTATTGTTACTTATTGTTAAGTACTTATTGTTACTTATTATTGTTACTTAACTACTTAACTACTCAAGAAGCTTGGGAAATTTTGAAAAGTGAGATTATAAATGCCCAGTCTAGCACAATACCAATGAAGAAGAAAAATAATAAATCTCAAAAGAAACCAGCATGGATGCATAAAGAACTATCTGACAAATTGAAAGACAAAAAGGACAAGTATAAAAAGTGGAAAGAGGGGCAAATAACTAAGGCAGAATATCAGCAAATAGCCCGAGCCTATAAAGATGAAATGAGGAAAGATAAGGCTCACAACAAACAAAGACTAGCGACAAAAGTAAAAAATAACAAAAAAATCTTCTTCCAGCATGTTAAAAACAAGAAAGGAAACAATTGGCCCATTGCTGGGAGAAAGTGGCAAGAAGGTGAAAAGCAACAGGGAGAAAGCAGATCTACTTAACTCATTTTTTGCATCTGTCTTTACACAAAAGGAAAAAAACAATCCAACCTATCAAAAACAGCACCACAAAAAACAGATTAGGAACACAAGTTAAAATAGGGGGAAAAAATGGTAAGTGAACACCTGTCTACCCTAGACGAGTTCAAATCACCAGGACTGGATAGATTACACCCCAAGGTTCTGAAGGAACTGGCAGACGAGATCTCAGAACCACTGAACTATATCCTTCAAAGATCCTGGAGCACAGAGGAACTGCCAGAGGACTGGAAAAGAGCTGATGTAGTTCCCATCTTCAAAAAAGGGGGAAAAAACAGATCCAGGAAACTACAGACCTATCAGCCTGATCGCAATACCGGGGAAGATTCTGGAAAAGATAATCAAGCAATGAATCATTGAACACCTAGAAGCAAACAAAGTAATAACCAAAAGCCAACATGGGTTTGTCAAAAACAGATCATGCCAGACTAATCTCATTGCATTCTTTGACAAAATGACAAAATTAGTGGACCAGAAGAATGCTGTCGATATAATTTACTTGGACTTCAGTAAAGTATTTGATAAAGTAGACCATAATCTACTACTACATAAATTAGAAAAATGTGGGTTAGACAGCATCATCACTAGATGCATTCATAACTGGCTGACCAACCGCACTGAACATGTAGTCCTCAATGGAACTACATCTACATGGAGGAAGTATGCAGTGGAGTACCCCAAGGCTCTGTTTTAGGCCCAGTACTCTTCTACATCTTCATCAATGACTTGGATGAGGGGATAGATGGGGAACTCATCAAATTTGCAGATGACACCAAGCTGGCAGGAATAGCCAACACTCCAGAAGATAGGCTCAAGATACAGAAGGATCTTGACAGACTTGAACATTGGGCACTATCTAACAAAATGAAATTCAACAGTGAAAAAAGTAAGGTTCATTTAGGCAAAAAAAAACCAAAATGCACAGGTACTGTATATGTGGTACCTTGCTCAATAGTAGTAACTGTCAGAGGAATCTTGGAGTCCTAGTGGACAACAATTTAGATATGAGCCAGCAGTGTGCAGCAGCTGCCAAAAAAGCCAACACAGTTCTGGGCTGCATAAACAGAGGGATAGAATCAATATCACGTGAAGTGTTAATACCACTTATGGTATTGCCTTGGTAAGGCCACACTTGGAATATTGCATTCAGTTTTGGTCGCCACGATGTAAAAAAGATATTGAGACTCTAGACTCTAGAGACTCTAGAAAGAGTGCAGAGAAGAGCAACAAAGATGATTAGGGGACTGGAGGCTAAAACATATGAAGAACGGTTGCAGGAACTTGGTATGTCTAGTTTAATGAAAAGAAGGAGTAGGGGAGACATGATAGCAGTGTTCCAATATCTCAGGGGCTGCCACAAAGAAAAGGGACTCAAGCTATTCTCCAAAGCACCTGAATGCAGGACAAGAAGCAATGGGTGGAAACTAATCAAGGAGAAAAGCAACTTAGAACTAAGGAGAAATTTCCTGACAGTTAGAACAATTAATAAGTGGAACGACTTGCCTGCAGAAGTTGTAAATGCTCCAACACTGGAAATTTTTAAGGAAATGTTGGATAGCCATTTGTTTGAAATGGTGTAGGGTTTTCTGCCTGGGCAGGAGGTTGGACTAGAAGACCTCCAAGGTCCCTTCCAACTCTATTATTATGTTATGTTAAGTACAACGACCAAACACAAATAGATTTCACAGAAGATAATGTTGAAAAGGCCCTTCGCAAACTGAAACCAACTCTATCTATTGGACCTGATGGTCTATGTGCTTAAAAAATCTTTCCACAAATATAGTAGAACCCCTAAGCATAATTTTTGAAAAATCTTTCAGGACCAGCTCTCTTCCCAAATTATGGTCACAAGCCATGGTCATCCCTGTCTTCAAAAAAGGGGACCCCAGACAAATTTCTTTATGCTGCGTTACCTGCAAAGTAATGGAATCAATCATCAACCAATTCATTACCCTCCACCTGGAAACAAACAACCTACTCTCTAATAAACAATTTGGTTTCAGAAAAAAAATTATCCTGTAATTTACAATTTCTACACTGCAAAAACATATGGACTACAAATCTTGATCAAGGCAAAGCAATTGATGCAATTTACATAGACTTCTGTAAAGCTTTTGACTCAGTGGTACATGACAAACTTCTAAAACTAAAATCCTACAGCATCTCCAGACCCCTCCATAATAATTCCTGTCAAACAGACAACAAGTGGTCAAAATAGGCAGTGCCCTATCAAATCCCGCTCCTGTCAATAGCGGTGTCCCCCAAGGCAGCGTTCTAGGACCAACACTCTTCATATTATACATTAATGACCTCTGTGACCATATTATAAGTAATTGTGTTCACTTCACTGATCATGTTAAACTATTTAGCAGTACCAACAATACGGCTACCCTTCAAAAAGACCTTGACTTTGTGTCGGAATGGTCAAAAATTTGTCAACTCCAAATCTCAACCAGCAAATGCTCTGTCTTATACATTGGAAAAAAGAATCAGAACACTAAATACAAACTCGATGGACATTACCTTGTAGATGACCCTCACCCCATTAAAGACCTTGGAGTTTTCATATCAAATGATCTAAGTGCCAAAGCCCACTGCAACTACATCACAAAAAAGGCTTTAAGAGTTGTAAACTTAATCTTGCGTAGCTTCTTCTCCAGAAACATTACACTACTAACCAGAGCATATAAAACATTTGCTAGATCAATTCTTGAATACAGCTTGACTGTCTGGAACCCATACCTCATTTCGGACATTAATACAATTGAGCCCATCCAAAAATATTTTACAAGACGAGTTCTCCACTCCTCTGAATACAACAAAATACCTTATGGCACCAGACTAGAAATATTGGGTTTAGAAAATTTAGAATTCCGCTGCCTTCGATATGACCTGAGTTTAACTCATAGAATAATCTGTTACAATATCCTTTCTGTTGAACATTACTTCAACTTCAATCGCAACATTACACGAGCACACAATAGATTTAAGCTTAATGTGAGCCGCTCCAATCTTGATTGTAGAAAATATGACTTCAGTAACAGAGTTGTTAATGCCTGGAATGCACTACTTGACTCTGTGGTCTCTTCCCAAAATTCCCAAAGCTTTAACCAAAGACCATATCTACTTGTTGTGACCCAGGTTCCTGGACCCAGACTCCTGGACTCGGATGATTCATAAAGTGAGGGAGAACACCTGGCAAGGCCTACTTCCCTTGGGCCCTCTCCCTCCCTGGCACCCACCCAAAGGGAGGAGGAGGGGCCGGCAAGGCCTGATTCTCCCGAGCCTTCTTCTGATTTGGCAATGCCCCAAGAACAGTTTTGGAGTGATGCAAGACTACACAGACATGACCGGCGTGCGCAGCAGAGGAAGCGTTGGGACAAAGCCAAAGAATGATGGTCATGCAGTGACATCTGCAGAGACTATAAAAAGGAGGCGGGACTTCCTGGTTTTTTGTCTTGGACAAAGCAATGAATTCGCGCAGGCAAACTGTATCAATGGAGGGAAGAATATATTTGTGAGTAATTCTGGCCTTATCTATAATTTCCCCGTTATCTCCAGAGACTTGGCAGGCCCGTGGGTAGATGTGGCCAGGACATTTATCTATGTAAATAAATTAGAAGAGAAGGCCTTTGACTGACTCTTTGTTGGGAGTATTGGGGGACGGAAACAGAACATTTTGTCCAAGACCCCGACTAAACCATCTTCCACCAAAGATGGACCAGCAGCAGGTACAGCAGTAGTTACAGCAGCTACAAGCAGCTAATCAACAGCTCCAGCAGCAAGTGGCTCACTTGGCAGGCCAACTTGCTGCCGGGAATGTGCCTGCAGCCCCCCCCGTCCTCCCACTCCTCCTCCTCGTCGCAAGTGCCAGATAAATTTTCTGGGCAGCCTGAGATGTTCCCGACCTTCTTGGGACAGTGCCAGCTCTACATGGCTATGCGGCCAGAGAATTTCCCAGAATACTGGGCTAAGGTGCCTTCATGATTAACCTTCTTTCTGGCTCGGCTGCCCAATGGGCCACGCCCCTCTTGCTCCAGGACAGCCCCCTGCTGGCGGACCAACAGCGTTTTTGGCAGCACCTGCGCATCATGTACGAGGACCCCGTTCGGACGCTGACGGCAACCAGGCGCCTTAAGGAACTCCGTCCAGGGAAACGCCCCCTGCAGGAGTACATCACCAAATTTCGTCTTTTGTGCCAGGACTCTGACTGGAATGATGCAGCGCTGGTGGACGCATTCCAGGAGGGACTCTACGAGGAACTAAGACGAGCTGGCCGGGTGGAGGAGCCACGGACCCTCGACAACTTGGTGCCCCTTTGTCTCCGCCTCGACGCCCGTCTGCAACGGCGACCGTCCCATCGCCCCCCGGGACCCGCCGTCGACATCTGCACCCCCGCTTCATGCACCACCAGCACCCCAGGTTACACGTTTTGTAACCGCTGTGGAAGAGCCCATGGAATTGGGAGCGGCCAGACCTCGCCTGACAGCCCAGGAGCGGAACCGGAGGCGCCAAGGGGGATTGTGCCTGTACTGTGGGGAGCCCGGCCACTTTGCTGCTTCTTGCCCCAGAAAGCGAAGTGGGGCATGCACGCCGGTCCCCGAATCACAGCGTGACCAATTGGGAAACAGAGCAGGCCCGACCTCGGGGAAACCCTAGGTCGGGCACGTACTAAGCCCCCACTGGATGTTGCGGAAGTAGACTCTGGGCCCCCTTGGCATCTGATTCTGGACACACGGATATGGTTGGGGAACCAGTCGGACGGGCTCCAGGCGCATATACTGGTGGACTCAGGGGCCACAACAAACTTTATGGACCAGGCCTTTGTGACCCAGTTTGTTGTCCCCGTGGTTCCAGTGGACCCGCCGATGCGGGTAGAGACAATTGATGGACAAGAACTGGTTTCCGGCCCCATTAAATTTGCCACCCAGCCTTTGCGCCTGGCTATTGGGGGCCATGAGGAGGCGATCCAGTTTTATGTCACGGCGGACCTTCATTTTCCCTTGGTCCTTGGGTTGGCCTGGCTTCGGATGATCCTCAGGTGGCCTGGTCGCGGAACGCCATCTCTTTCCCGAGTCTGCAGTGCGTCAACCACATCTGCCACACCTGTGCTGGCCAGAACGTCCCTACCGCTGCCATTTCCTTGCCTCCTGAGCTGACGGACTTCGCCGACGTGTTCAGCGAGAAGGAGGCGGACTGACTACCCCCGCATCGGCCCTACGATTGCCCCGTGGACCTTCTGCCCAACGCACCACTGCCTGTGGGACGCCTGTATTCCATGTCGGAGCCCGAGTTGGCCGCCCTCAAGGACTTCCTGGATAAAAATCTGGCCCGAGGGTTCATCCGGCCTTCAAAGTCCCCTCTCTCGGCCCCGGTCCTCTTCATGAAGAAGAAGACAGGGGACTTGCGCCTGTGCTGTGATTACTGCCGGCTAAACGCCATTACGGTGTGGAATCGCTACCCCCTGCCGCTCATCCCGGAGCTGCTGGAGAGGTTGCGAGAGGCCACAATCTTCACCAAGCTCGATCTCCAGGGGGCCTACAACCTGGTGTGGATGCGAGAAGGAGATGAATGGAAGACGGCATTTGGCACCCGATACGGACACTACGATACACTGTCATGCCATTTAGGTTGACCAATGCTCCCGCCGTTTTCCAGCACTTCATGAACGACGTGTTCCGAGACATGTTGGATCGGTTCGTGGAGATCTACCTGGTCGACATCCTGATTTACTCCCGGTCCAGGGAAAGCCACCTTTGACACGTCGGTCTGGTTCTGCAACACTTGCGGGAGCAACAACTCAATGCGAAGCTGGAGAAATGCGTCTTATTCCGGACTTCCATAGAATTCCTCGGGCATATCATCTCCCCCGAGGGCATAGGCATGGACCCATGCAAAGTAGAAGCTTTGTGTAGCTGGGAAGCCCCTTGTCGGGTAAAGGATGTTCAGTGCCTGCTGGGCTTCGTCAACTACTACCGGACCTTCATCCCGGGCTTCACCACACTGACGACTCCACTTACCCAGCTCCTCAGGAAGAAGGTCGCGTTCCGGTGGGGTCCCCTGCAGCAAGAAGCATTCACAGCCCTCAAGAAAGCCTTCGTCACGGAACCCGTCCTGAGGCATCCCGACCCGCTCCGGCCTTTTGTGGTGGAGACGGACGTGTCCAATGTGGCTCTGGGAGTGGTGCTGCTACAGGCTCCGACGAATGGCGGCACACTTTTTCCCTGCGCTTACTACTCCCGGAAACTCAATCCTTCCGAGCGCAACTACACCATCTGGGAAAAAGAGTTGCTGGCTATCAAGGCTGTACTCGAGGCTTGGCAACACCATCTGGAGGGGGCTCGACATCAGGTGGAGGTCCGAACGGACCATCGGAATCTTGAGCACCTCACCACAGCTCAGAAGTTGAACCAGTGGCAGATCCGGTGGTCGTTGTTTTTTGCCCGGTTCAACTTCCGCGTGACCTACATTCCCAGCAGTCACAACTGGAGGGCGGATGCCCTGTCCCACAAGCCAGAGTACCTCTGCACCAAGGACCCCCTTCGTCTACAGACGATGCTGCCGGCAGAAGCCTTGGCTGCAGCACGGGAACCAGTGGACTTGTGGGCCCAGGTGTGAGAGGCGCAGCGCCAGGATGCCTGGTTGCAGCAAAGGAGAGTGGAGGTGGGCCCCGCGTCTCCTTGGACTTTGGAGGAGGACTTACTCAAGTTTTGGGGGTGATTATACATGCCCACAGGACCACTCCGAGCCCTCGTCATGACCCAGTGCCACGACAACCCTGCAGCAGGACATTTTGGGTTCTTCAAGACCCTCCACCTGGTGACACGGACCTTTTGGTGGCCCCGAGTGCGGCATGTTGTACATGCCTACGTGACATCCTGCGTACCGTGCCGGCAAGCCAAGGCTGCCACGGGGGCCCCTCCTGGGCTCCTCCAGCCCTTGCTGACACCCGACAGACCCTGGGGGGCAATCTCCATGGACTTCCTGACGAACCTGCCGCCGTCCTCTGGGTTCACCACGGTGCTGGTGGTGGTGAACATGCTCACCAAGATGGCACACTTCATCCCATGCCGCGGACTGCCCACAGCCGCAAAAACGGCCATCTCTTCCTGCAGCACATCTTCTGCCTCCACGGTCTACCGGACAGGGTGGTTTCAGACTGCGGAGTTCAGTTCACAGCTCGCTTCTGGAAGAGCCTGATGGCCGCGTTGGAGGTGCAGGTGTGTCTGTCGTCATCGCACCATCCGGAGACCAACGGGGGTACAGAGAAGGTCATCAGTATCCTGGAACAGTATCTCCGTTGCTTCATCAACCAACAGCAGGACAACTGGGCTGATTACCTGTCCCTGGCGGAGTTTGCTTTTAACAACTCTCAGCACACCTCTACTCAGATGATCCCGTTCTTTGCCAATGTGGGGTACCATCCGCGGCTCTCCCCTCTGGCACCACCAGACTCTCCTGATCCCGAAACACAGACCTTCCTGACGGAATTGCATGCGGTCCGACAGTTGGTACGTCAGCAGCTGGATTGGGCAAAGGAGGACTACAAATGGTCCACTGACCGCTCCCGACGGGCAACGCCCCCGCTGGCGGTCGGAGACCGGGTGTGGCTCTCCACCAAACACCTCCTGTCTGACCACCCGGTAAAGAAGTTGGACCACCGATTCATCGGCCCGTTCCCTGTCGAGGCAGTCATCAACCCGGTAGTCTACAGACCTGCCACGATCCATGCGGATCCATCCCGTCTTTCACCGGTCCCTTCTGGTTCCTGAGGCCACACCGAGTCCCCTTCGGTGCCCAACAGCACCCATCACTGTCGCCGAGGACGGGTCGGAGGAATACGAAGTCCACAGCGTACGAGACTCCTGCTGGCTGAAGGGTCGATTCCAATATTTGATCATGTGGAAGGGATACGGGACTGATTTCTCCTGAGTAGATGCCTCTGACGTTCATGCCCCTGACCTGGTGCAGGCCTTCCATGAGCAGAACCCAGCCCGACCGCATCCCGATTGTCAGCCCCGGGGGAAGGGCCCTGCGGTGAGGGATAGTGTTGTGACCCAGGTTCCTGGACCCGGACTCCTGGACTTGGATGATTCAGAAAGTGAGGGAGAAGACCTGGCAAGGCCTGCTTCTCTTGGGCCCTCTCCCTCCCTGGCACCCACCCAAAGGGAGGAGGAGGGGCCGGCAAGGCCTGATTCTCCCGAGTCTTCTTCTGATTTGGCAATGCCCCAAGAACAGTTTTGGAGTGATGCAAGACTACACAGACATGACCGGCGTGCGCAGCAGAGGAAGCGTTGGGACAAAGCCAAAGAATGATGGTCATGCAGTGACATCTGCAGAGACTATAAAAAGGAGGCGGGACTTCCTGGTTTTTTGTCTTGGACAAAGCAATGAATTCGCGCAGGCAAACTGTATCAATGGAGGGAAGAATATATTTGTGAGTAATTCTGGCCTTATCTATAATTTCCTCGTTATCTCCAGAGATTTGGCAGGCCCGTGGGTAGACGTGGCCAGGACATTTATCTATGTAAATAAATTAGAAGAGAAGGCCTTTGATTGACTCTTTGTTGGGAGTATTGGGGGAGGGAAACAGAACACTACTATTGACCTCACCCCATTCCTAGGAGGTCTGTAAGGGGCATGCATAAGAGCACCAATGTGCCTACCGTTCCTGTTCCAATGTCCCCTTTGATTGTATCCAATTTTTTTTATACTTATGCTTATATATATGCTTATATATCATATAGTTATTTCATGTTTATGCTTATATATACTGTTGTGACAAATAAATAAATAAATAAATAAATAAATAAATAAATAAATAAATACCGTATATACTCGAGTATAAGCCGACCCGAATATAAGCCGAGGTACCTAATTTTACCACAAAAAACTGGGAAAAACTATTGACTCGAGTATAAGCCTAGGGTGGGAAATGAGGCAGCTACTGGTCAATGTAAAAAATAAAGATAGAGCCAAGACCCGTGGACCGGCAAGCTATCTTTTCCAAAGGCGAAAAGAGGGCGAGTGAGAGGAGGGCGAGTGTGTCAAATGCCAAGGGGCGAGAGTGACAAACGCCCCCTCCGCCCCCTCCGAGGGCGAGAGGAGGACGAGTGAGAGGAGGGCGAGTGTGTCAAACGCCAAGGGGCGAGAAGAAAGTAAATAAAGAACTGAGGCGTGCAATTTTGAGGATACGCGCTGGGCTTGGGGGGTAACGGGAGGGGAAAGAGAATCGTTCCAAAAGCCACTCGCGAGGCGGAGTTTGCGGGAGTATCTGGATTCCCCTTCTGACATCGCCCTCAGCGAGCCCTCCTAGTGCTGCTTCGATGCCGTTTCAGCCTCCAAAGCGACTGTCAGTCTAAATCCACTTCGCTCGAAGCCCCTCGTTTCTTCCTTTCCCACTACACACCTGAGGTCCCCGAGGCGACGCGCGTTACCCGAGGCGGCGGGGCCCGCCGTCCTCACGTGCCGCTAATCCCCCCTCCCCCAGCAAATCCAAGAGTAGCTGAGAAAGAAAGCGGGCTGGCTTCACCCTCCTCCCCGACCTGCGCAACGTTCCCGGGCTCCGCGCTCGCCTTTACCTTCGAAGAAGCGCTGCAGAGCCTCGGTCTCGTCCACCACCTCCATAGCTGGGCCATACACCAAGCGGTCGGGCTAGTCGCCGAGCCCGCACAGGGGCATCCCCCCAGCCAGGGCGCCTCGAGCGCACAACACCGGCGGCGCGCGCCCCGGAGCCCTTTTCGCCCTGGGACTTCGCACTAGGCTCCACCGGACTCTGGCCCCGAGCTGGGGCGTGCCTCCGTCGCCTGAGCAGAAGCCACACGCTTTCCACCGGGGCGATTGGCTCCCGGGCTCCCCCAGCCGGCACTTCACGGCGGCCTCCCCCCACCCACCCACCCCCACTGCCGCTTCGCACTCAATTTCGGCTTTTCGGAGAGGAGGCGAGGTGACAACGCCTCCGCCTCCGAGGGCGAGAGGAGGACGAGTGAGAGGAGGGCGAGAGTGACAAACACCCCCTCCGCCCCCACCGCGAGAGGAGGGCGAGAGTGACAAACGCCCCCTCCGCCCCCATCGCGGGCAAGAGGAGGACGAGTGAGAGGGGGGGCGAAAATGTCGAACGCCCCCTCCGCCCCCCGCCCCCTCCGCCGACCACCGCCACCACCGCCATCAAAAAGCGGCGGAAGAAAGCGCCGGAGGCCAGCCGCCGCCCCAAAACGAGCCGGCCGAGCTGGCAAAGCATGCCGGCAGCATTTGGGCTCGTCCTGCCGGCCCAGCTGTTCCCGAGGGCAAAAAACCCTACAACTACAACTAACTCTGCAAGGGTAGACTCGAGTATAAGCCGAGGGGGCCGCTTTTCAGCACAAAAAACGTGCTGAAAATCTCGGTTTATACTCGAGTATATACGGTAAATAAATTGTATCTTAATTTATCTTGCAATTCTTTCCTGAGTTAACTCATTTGATATTTACAATAAAACAGTGATGATTTACCTGTGGTTCTGAGCCTTTTGGATTCTATTTCCACTCCCTCCCACCTGGTGAGACATCATAATCTTGCAGAGATTAAATATAATTTCATCCATCCTAACCTCAGCAAGAAAATTATTTCTTTTTAAAATCCCTACAAATGCTAAATCAAAGATATCTTTGCAATCCAACTCAAAGATATCGTTGCTAGGTATTATTAGTTCAATTAAGAAGAGTTTAGTTCTACTAAACTCTGAGATTACCACTGGTTGCCATCCTAGAAGGAATACTAAAAGGAAGGTATGGTACAACCAGGATCGTAGAACTAAAGCTTTGAGAAAGCTACAGGGCAGAGTTAGAGGGGAAAGAATGAATTCAAATTGAATAACCAAGTTATTGATCTAATTTCAATCTGCGTATAAACAATTATTAAAGAACAAGAAATTATCCTTTTAGAGAAATCAATGGAGGAAACTTGGCCTGAGATTAATTTTAAAAAATGGGAGGACATTTTGATTACTAATGGCATTTCTACATATACTACCATGCCCTAGACATGTAAAAATTGGATCCAATTTTTCTCTTGTGAACAGAGCCAACAACATCCTCTACTGAATTAAACATATTACCAGAGTGGTTAGTGTTGTGTTCTGAATCTCTGCCGGCGTCAGCTCCCCTAGCAGACGGATGGCATCAAGGTTGTTGCTGATTGGCTGCCTGTTTGACAGCCGGGTATAAAAGAGTTATCAAACGGCATGTGCATGTTCTGTTGTTGGCTGTTGCCTCAGGGTTGAGTTTGCCTAATAAAATGTTAGCTGTTTGAGAATCATCTTGCCTCAGTCCTTGCCAAAATCTTGTTGAACCCTAGTAGTTAGCACTGGCGACGAGGATGGGATGCAGGATGAGCAGACATATTGAGTTGAGTCACTAAAGAGCAGTCACTAGGCAAACTCCCGCAGACTGAAAACAAGCCGCTCAGGCTCCAGTCACGCAGAACGAGTCCGCTTAGAGTTGGTGGGAAATGGTATCCTCTTACAACTTTGCACCATTTAACCCAGCCACTGAATCGTGGGAAGCATATGTGGTGCGTTTTGAATGTTTCCTCATCGCCAATGCGTATACAGACCTCTTGAGTGACTGGAAGTGCGCCTACTTTCTAAGTTTTTGTGGGACTGAGATGTTTGAGACTGATGACGCTGATGGCACCTCAATCGATGCATTCAGGGACATGGGAAGATTTTATGTATAAGTTTAAGAAACACTATGCCCCAGCACTATCCTAAATTACGCGCAGCCAACTGTTCTACCACAGAGACCAGGCTGAGGGAGAATCTATCAATCAGTATGTAGCTGCCCTGAGAAGAGCAGCGTGACATTTTGAGTTTGTAAATTTGGATGATTATTTACTGGACCGTCTGGTGAGCAGAGTAAGAGACAACTGCCTCAAACAACGGCTGATAACAAATCTGAGTCTCACTTTCCAAATGGCTTTTGAGAAAGTGTGTGCAGCAGAACTCACCATCCTCTTCATTGCTGACATGCCAAAGGGAGAGAACCCACCAAAATCAAAGGAACCGGCTATTCATTTCAGTGAAGTTGACCCACAATTTGATCCAGGGGAAGATGAGGAGGACGTCTATCCCCTTAATGAGGCGAGGAAAAAGACCTGGCCCACAAATAACAGCAGGTCTCCTCAGATGAATTGCAAGTGCTATGGAGGAAATCATCCCAGAGCTGCCTGCAACTTATAAAGGTGTCATTTGTCACCATTGTGGCCGAAGGGGCCACTTTGCCAGGGTCTGCAGGTCCAGCCAAATCCCGAAGGGACCATCCAGCAGGCAGCCATTTAATAGGCACATAACCCAGAGAAGATACAGAATCCATGAGGACTGCTATTCCATTGGCCGTGAGGTGGCCAGAAAGAAGGTGGCTGGGCAGCCGGCTGAGGAGCAGAAAATCTGCCTCACAATACGAATCAAGGATCAGCCAAGCCTGATGGAGGTGGACATGGGCTTGACCACATCCATAGTCTCGTGGAGCACAATCAAGCGATTGGTGCCAAAGATTGCCAAGAGACATCTAACTCCATGTAACATGCTGCTAAGGGACTATCATGAACAACCCATTCCCATCGTGGGCAGCGGGAAATTCAAAGTGTAGTTAAAAAACTTATCAGGTTGTCTGCTGCTAGTTGTGGTGGATGGCTCAATGCCTAGTCTCCTAGGGCTAAATTGGGTCGCAGCCCTGGGGTTGACCATCCACCAGCATCAACTCAATCAGGGTCAATGAGTTGGAAACACTTATCAAGGAATTTCCCACTGTCTTTGATGGTGAGCTGGGCACTTACAATGTAACTCCCATTTCGTTCAACCTGGATCCTCTGGTGTCAGCAAGATGACTGAAGCCTCGCCGAGTGCCATTCGCACTTAAACCCAAAGTGGATGCCGAACTGGACAGACTCATTGCCCAAGGAATCCTTGAGCCAATGGACCAAGTGTGTTGAGAGACCCCCCTTGTGACTCCCATCAAACCAGATGGCTCAATCCACATCTGTGCGGATTATAGGGCAACTTTGAATAGGGCATTGCAAGCCCACACATATCCAGTACCCATAGTGCAGCACTTGGTTCACTCCCAGGGGAATGGATCCACCTTTGCAAAGCTTGACTTATCCCAAGCCTACCAGCAATTGTTGGTGGATGACGCCATTGCAGAGGCACAGATAATTGTTACTCATAGAGGGGTGTTCAAATGCTGCCGCCTCCACTTTGACATCAGCATGGCCCCAGGATTATTCCAAAGCCTAATGGAACACCTGCTCCAAAGAATCCCTGGGCTTGTGCCATATTTTGATGATGTGCTGGTTTCGGCAACCAGCACATCAGCCCTGATGTCCAGGCTCCATCAAGTGCTCCAATGTTTCAGATGTGCCGGCCTCAAAGTAAAGAAGAACAAATGCATCGTGGCCATTCCGCAAGTAGAATTCCTTGAATTCCTTATAGACAGTGCTGGACTACATCCCATGGCAGCTAAAACAAAAGGGATTAGGGACTCACCACCACATCGCAGCAAGGCTGAGCTCCAGTAATTCCTGGGTCTTTTAAACTTTTACACTATCTTCCTCCCTCACAAGGCATTCGTAGTGGACCCCCTTCATTGATTACTATACCGGAGGGCTCCCTGGATCTGGGATGCTAAAGCATCGGCAGTGTTCCGAGCTGTCAAACAGCTTTTGGTGTCCAATTTGGTGCTCACTCAATACAGTGAGAATCTTCTGCTGTTGTTAGCCTGTGACACTTCCCCTTACAGGGTTGGCGCTGTCCTTAGTCACAGATTCCCCAATGGATTGGAGGCATCGATAGCATTTTTTCCCAGAACTTTGGCTGCTGCCGAGAGGAACTATTCCCAAATTGACAAAGAGGCTTTGGCTCTTGTGGTGGGAGATTTCATGACTACCTGTATGGCCGCCCCTTTGAACTCTTGACCTACCACAAGCCTCTGTTGGGGCTATTGGCTGGGGATCGCCAGATGCCCCAGATCCTTTCACTGACTCAATGGACCATGTTCCTGGTGGCATATTCCTACCCCTTGGTCTATTGTCCAGGGAAGCACCTCGGACATGTGGACATGAGCCGCTATCCCCTACAGTCCATGGTGAAAGACCCTGCACCGGCCTCGCCAGTGTTCCTGATTGACAGATCCTCGTTCCCGGTGACTACCTGTAACATTGTCTGCTAGGGATCAGGTAATCTCCCGGGTCTTAGACTGGGTGCACAGAGGGTGGCCCCAGGGAGAGGCCAGCACAGAGATATATAAGATAGGGCAGCATGAGCTCTCCTCACAAAAGGGCTGCCTACTATGGGGACACTGGGTGGTGATTTCTCCCACCCCTCAGGCAGTCCATTCTAAGGACCTTACATCAGGGACACCTGGGGATTGTGAGGATGAAGGCCTTGGGGAGGAGCTACCTCTGGTGGCCTGGGTTAGATCAGGAAATAATGGGGTGGGTCTCCATCTGCCAAAGGTGCTAGAGACCCAACCCTTGCCACCTAAGTCACCGCCCCAGGAATGGGAGGACCCTAGGGCACCATGGTTCTGCATCCATATCGATTTTGTAGGGCCATTTCACTGGCAGGTTTTCTTGGTAGCAGCTGATGCGTATTCAAAGTGGGTAGAGGTTGCCGTAATGCAGTCTACCACCTTGGAAGGGTCATTCGGCCCTACAGAAATGGTTCACCACACATGGGTTGCCTGACCTATTAGTGTCAGACAATGGGCCCCAACTGATGTCCACCACGTTTGAACTGTTTTTGGCCAGGCTGGGGATCAGACACAGGTTGGTTTCCCCATTTCATTCGGCCAGTAATGGTTTTGCGGAATGGGCCATCCATTCGATCAAGGAATCACTAGGAAAAACAGACCCAGGGATTGGCAGGAGAGGATAGATGATTATCTCTTAGTGCAACACACCATGCCATGTCCACTCATGAACAAAAGCCCGGCGGAATTGCTAATGGGCAGAAGGTTGAGGACCACCCTGAATAGGCTACTCCCACAGTACGCACCCAGCAGGCCCCTAGACTCTATGGGTGTGGCCTGTACATTTAGCATGGGCGATGCTGTTTATGCCCGGATTATGGGGGCCATAATCTATGGCTACCGGGTAAAGTAATGGGAATCACAGGGTCGTGCTCATACAGGAAGGAGGTAGACCACAGCAGAGGGTGGCGGCGGCACTGTGACCAGCTAAGGGCCAGATGGATCACTGGAAAGCAGCGAGTTCCCAAGCAAGCAGCACCGAAAAAGAGCAAACACATGGCACCCTGAACCTCTTCTGAAAACAGCAACCGGCTTTTCCCCCTGAGAGGCAACCGCGAACTTACCAGCTGCATCAGAGAGTGTTCCTGAAATGCGTCATCCAGATATCTCTGACAAAGAACAAGGGACCCACGAGCCGGCTCTTGAGGCTGTGATTGGGCCTCATAGATATGGCCGGGTCCAACAGCAGCCAGTGTACCTAAAGGATTACGCATGTGCTGTCTAAAAAGGGGAGGAGTATTGTGTTCTGAATCCCCGCTGGCATCAGCTCCCCTAGCGAATGGATGGCATCATTGTTGTTGATTGGCTGCCCATTTGACAGCCGGGTATAAAAGAGCTGTCAAACAGCACCTGCGTGTTCTGTTGTTGGCTGTTGCCTTAGGATTGAGTTTGCGTAATAAAACATTAGCTGTTTGAGAATCATCTCACTCAGTCCTTGCTGAAATCCTGTGAAACCCCAAAGTAGTTAGCAGTTAGCTATATCTGAATGTAAGCAACTGATTTCAACTTTAGGATTCTGGATTAATCCTCATCCTGACCAGACTCTTCTCAGAATTAGATGAAACACTGTAAAAAAATTATAATATGTATAATATTTATAAAAGGTAACTGGCAAGAACCATCATTTTATCATTCATCATAGTTAGAAGTATAGTCTTGATAGAAAATTTTCTAAGTTCTATGCTTAGAAAGTTCCAAATAAACTTGAAGAAACAAAACCCTTACATCCAGAACCAGCAGGATTTTAAAAATGATATAATTGTCCTTTGAAGACCTTTATTCAGAAATATACCAATGGGCATACAAATAACTGCCATATTTATTGAACTTTCCTCTGTCTTTGATTCCATTGAGATATCTCAATTATGGAAGAAACCAGCTAGGACAGATATTGTTAGGTATCTCCTTAAATTAATTATTGAACTATATAATGACTTTATAGCTGAAGTATGAATGGACCTTCAAAGATACTAGTCAGATCCAATCTTATTGGAGAAGGACTGCTTACCTAATTCCTTCTTATTCAACTACTACATAAATGATATTGTGGGGTCCATGAACTCACCTTTGTGCCTCCCTCTCACTTAATGGACAGAACATTTCAATGTTTAGGTATGTTGATGATATAGCTCTGATTTCCAGTGCCAAGTTTAGTCTTAGAAGATTATTACCCAAAGTAGCTTTTACCGTGAAAGAGAAAACCTGAAAGTGAGTTTTGGACAATAGTAATATTAAACATAGACAATTAATGTCCAACAAACAAAGCAATGCCACTTTTTTAAATACCTGGGCATTACTTTCACAAGTATATTTTATGAAAAGCCTTGACAATTGCCCAGCATAAAGTGGGTGCTATTCTGATATTTTTCCATGTTAAAGGAAGGCAGTTGGTGAGCCCTGCATTTAAAATATTCAAAATGTTGATTTGAGGGTAAGATGAGAAAGTCTCTGTCCAATTGGACATAGCTCAAAACAATTTCATAAGGAGGACCTGCCCAGGGCATTTCTACTTTCTACTTAAGGAAGGATTAAAAGGTAAAGGTTCCCCTCGCACATACATACTACTCGTTGCTGACTCTAGGGGGCGGTGCTCATTTCCGTTTCAAAGCTGAAGAGCCAGTGCTGTCCGAAGACGTCTCCATGGTCATGTGGCCAGCATGACTGAACGCCAAACGTGCATGGAACGCTGTTACCTTCCCACCAAAGGTGGTCCCTATTTTTTCTACTTGCATTTTTACATACTTTTGAAACTGCTAGGTTGGCAGAAGCTGGGACAAGTAGCGGGAGCTCACCCCGTTACAAGACAGCACTAGGGATTTGAACTGCCAAGGTGTTGACCTTTCGATCAATAAGCTTAACTTCCTAGCCCCCGAGCCACCACGTCATCAGAATATATCTTGCATTGTTGGGTCACTATAAAAAACTAGAAAGCCTTCAAGGATTCCATCTTGCCAAACTCTCCTTTCTCCATTTCATAGCTGGGAATCAATGAACTAAACTTTTGCCTTGCATTCTACAAATGTACTATCCCACCTTTGGAAGAACTTAGATCTTAAAACACAGAAAATAATAGAAATTGGCTTTATGAATAGGATAATAATAAATACTACCATAGTATAATCATCCACATTTTTAACTTGGTATGATCATAATAAAAAAAAACATAAAAGTCTATTCCCAGTATCTAGTCAGCATAACCAGTGCTTCTCTGAGAAGGATTTTAATATCCTTTCATCTGCACATGTTCTCCATGTATCTCAAAGGGAGTTTTGTTTTACAAGATCTCTGACCTTATAGAGTTGGTCAAGTGGAAGTTGTTACCTATTATGTTCCTCTCTGCTACATTTTTAGTAAGATCAGTTCCAAATTGTGAATGGCCAATGAACTCAAGTGCTTCAATCTTGAAAAATTGAACTATCTTCTTGCAAATGTGTTCCCAATTGTCAACAGCCAAGTTGCTGCTTTTATTCAACTGTCATTTCAAGTTATAAGTGCTTAAGTTCTTAGCTGTAGCATTGGCTTTATTCTGCAGTAACCTTTTACTTTTAATTATTTTGTTACTTTATTTTACAATTCCATTATTTTGTTGTTATTTTACTGTTTTTATTGTATTCCATATGTTGTGACTTCTGGTTACAAAGGTAAACTTAATTACTAATCAATGTTGTCAATAGATCAAGTCAGGTTTGCCTTCATGAGTTGTGCTTGAGCCTCTGCTATATACACAGCTGAGATGGTCTGTCAATATAGCCTTTTTTCTGATTGTTTAACTTCAGAAGCTTTATTTATCAATTAGACGATAGACCCCTTTTTTGTGGTAATATCCTATTTCTTGAAAATCCTCCCTCTGCAGGTCTACTTGGTAACATTATCCTCTGTCTGTCTGTCTGTCTGTCTCCCCCATCCTTCTTTCTTATTTTAGATATCAGGTAAACATTTGATTGATATTTTCTATTGCTAGTTATGTGATTTGATTTTTGACAGAATATTGGCTTGCTTTTTAATTGTGATAGTGGCTTGATGGCATGTCACTTTGGTCCCACAGGAATCTTGATATATCTGCATTAATTTAAATACACGTAGATAAATTTCTAGGACTTTTAAGTATGAGAAAAGTGTGCTGTTGCTGTTTTATTCCAAACTGTCTTTCTTGAAAGAGATGGTTTCCTTGCTTTTACCGGATTTTTCTAGGCCTTTTAGTAGTTATGTCAAGTGTTTCCCTCCTGATTGATTACTGCTGCTGCCAAACTCCCCCCCTCCTTTAAAGATGCCTCAATTTCCAATGGGATGCCAGCAAGATAAATGCCTGGCCGGACATCCCCAGCTGATGATACTCCCAAGCTCTTTCTGAATTTGAGGCAGCTTCTCAGCTTGCCTGTATCTGCGGCTCATCTTGATTGTGCTCTACGCAAATCCTTGGAGATTGGGTTGATCAGGTTCACTAATGGTCAGACTTCACTTGGTATTTGCTTACATAACACTATCAGAACACATGTCTTAAATATTTAATCAGTTTTAAAGGGTCGCTTTCATAACAAGGCATTGTATTACACTAGAAAAGCAAGATTAGGTTGAAGGAAAGACGGTCTGTAATGCCCTACAGGAAAAACAATAGCTCTGGGTATATAACCTGTGGAACTCGCTGTTAAAGACACATTTCTCCAAAGAAGAACAAGAGGAGGAGGAGGAGGGGGAGGGGGAGGGGGAGGGGAAGAGAAGGGTAATGGTGGTGTTGGCCTTCATGAACATGTCTAAGAAAACTCACTTGCAGGAATGTGAATCTCAGGCAAATGGTCTACTTTATGCCTAAGCATATCTTTCCTAGTACATTTTCATTAAAAATAAATGGAATAAATTGTAGCATTTTCCCGTGGTTCTGCATAAGCCTTCTGAAGTATCACCAATCCATATTTATCATTCCTAAACTGATTTTTGGTGCTTTGAATTTTCCTGCCCCATGGTCACTGACACAGAAATATATCAAAATTGCTCACAATTCCACCCATCTCTATATTTTTAATATGTGATCAACAGAGGGCTCAACTCATCCCCACAGTTGGGACTGTACCTATCAAAAAAGCTCTGGAAAGCTTTTGGTCTTCATTAATTTCATGGTACAAAAACCATGAGCCATGTGATACTTCATCAAGAAGCAAAACTTTACTTCATAAATTTGTTACAACTAGGGAGTTATGGAAGGAATTAGAAAACATGTTTACAGGTAAGTTTTTTTAATTGTCCACTTTTTCATAAGCCACGTGATCACCCATAAGAAATAACTGCCACTCCTTAAACAAGGGTTCACATAATACTTTTTAATAAGACAGAGAAACATAGTTTAAGTTTCACTCTTTAGCTGAAGATGTGCTAAATAATGGATTCCAAGCTGATAGAAAGACTAATATAGGTTTTAATACCCTGGAACATCTCAAACCCATTCATTACATGGGTTTAGATGTTCCATTCTTATTTATTGAATTAGTTTTACATGATGTTTTATTGCCAGTTTTAGTATTTAAAAGTTGTGTTGTTAACTACCATAGGCTTGCCAGGAATGTGTGGGTAGACATATATCAAACAAATGAATATTTGGCCAATATGTTTCATGCCATCAAAGCCCAATTTATCCCAGACCTGCTTAAGCTATTCCCTGCCAGTGGGATTTTCTGTGCTGCATCCCACCAATCTGGA
Source organism: Ahaetulla prasina (assembly GCF_028640845.1). Classification (NCBI taxonomy): domain Eukaryota; kingdom Metazoa; phylum Chordata; class Lepidosauria; order Squamata; family Colubridae; genus Ahaetulla; species Ahaetulla prasina. The sequence continues at coordinate 101,917,336 of NC_080542.1, forward strand.
GAACCTCAAATAAACTGATCTTGCATGTTTCTTCTGAAGATACACCTTAGCCTGAGTGGGTGAAGATCATCAACCACCAAGCCTAGCAGTAAGGGCCACACAACTTGAAATGTTATGCTTAATGGAAGGATAGATTACTTTAGCAACACAATCAAGAAAATGTTTCCTTGTTTTAGTATTCCTATTTCTAAGAGCTAACAAAGCTCTACGTTTAAGAATATATCTGTTGGTGTAATTTCCAATGGCAGATATTTAAAATTTGCATTTGTGAAGTCTTTTATATATACCTCCTATGCAAACTAACATTAGCTGTTGAAATGATGGGGAAGAGGAATTGGATGGCATGCATCTTTCTTTTTCATTATTAGTGAGGCAATGCTTCACCCAAAGGGAAGGGAAGAAAAACACCTGTTTGTGCAGAAGTACTTAAACTTGGCTAGAAATTAGGAAAATCATTCCAACATACTGGAAGAGTAAACAAGGTTGGTATATAGATATATCACATCAGTGAGGCCATCAACAGAGGATTTGTTTGCTATATGCTTCAAGAAACATCAATAAAACCTGATAATCTAAAAGTCTGCTATTAGATTGTATTTTTTTCTTCGAAAGAAAAAACACATGGACAGATTTTGAAAGTGTTATAATGAAACCATTCATCAAACACATTTTGGTATCTGAATTTTCCATAATAAATGAAGGACTAATGTAATTAGTGTTAGAAAATAAAAGAGCCAAGAAGTACTAAGAAGTAATACTGTTAAGTAGTAACAATTATAATATTAAATAAACCATGCATTTAATTGCCTTTGAATACTTTATTATATTGGAATTGCAATGATATTAACATTTGTACAAATGCATAAAATTTTTGCTAGTTAGAAAGAAGTGTAGAAATTGGTTCAATACGTCCAACATCAATGAATGTGTTGTCCATTTTTAATAATTGTGTTCACAATCAGAAAGAGAGAGAGAGAGAGAATAAGGCATATTAAAAGCAACTATGACAGCCAAATATTTACAGGTATGTATTAATTTTGTTTCTGTTCTCCCAGGAGATTGTTATTTTCATTGTTATTTTTAACATATATTTTTTAAATGGCATACAATACAAAATGCAGATCATAGCCCAAAGACTATTAGCATCCTTTTCATTCCCCTTTAACATTCCACGGTGTTTTTCCTTTCTCCACTACTAAATTATTTTTGAAATCAATAAAGTTAAATAAAAATATTAACATGAAGGAACTAATGTTGTTCAAGCATCAGTTAAAATGGATTAAGTTGGAAATTGGAATTGATGATGGAAAGAAATAAAATACATTTCCAGAATTTGTGAAACAGTAACTGCTTTTTTCTTTGATTGTATCCTTTTTATTTTTATAGAATCATCTTTTCTGGAGATAAAAAAGTTGTAGAAATGAACTCTTGATAAACTCCAAACTCAAAATCTATCTCTCACTAAAATCCTTTTTTTTTTTAATGATTAGGTGATTTTAAAAAATACATGATGATGAAAACTAATTTATAAAAGGATTCTTTAAAAAAGAATATATTCTATTTCCTGCCAATATTTATAATTTTCCTGGGTAGAAAACAAAACAAAACTAAAATATAAATTGTTCATACAGTATATTCATGAAAAAAAGCATGATACCATTGACAGAAATTCAGATATTTTTACTTTTATTTCCATAATTTGCAATAAAAGAGCCCTGGAAAATAATCAGAATAATTTACTGCAATTTTTAAAATCCATACTAATGGTTGATTTTACAACTACATGGAAGCAACCTGAAACTTAACACAACAAAACTACGATTTGACACAGGCAGAACAATAACATGATCTTTAAAGAGAGCTGCTTCATAAAACATAATGTGACATGTTTGTTTCAATAAAACAAGAAACTACAGATGGCATATTCCACATGTTGTATGTGTTTTATGTAAACAGATTCAAGGAAAATGTTATCCAAAGAAAATTTTGAAAGGATTCAGATTTACACTCAGGAGAATTCATCTCTCTGCTTTACAGAAACGTGCTGGATGCACATTGCCAACTCTAATCCACTTAAGTGGTTTATAGAGATAGGAAAATGTTAGCATTTTCAGATCCTATTTCTTCCAACATTCCTGTTGACAAATAGGTATTTCTAACAACGTAGCAGACTGTAAAATCAAGAAAACATCCATCAGTTAACTTAAGATAACCAAATATGAACCATTGAAAACATTTGTACTCAGTTGTGTCTGAATCTCAGAGATTGCCTGGATAAATCCCTGATGTTTTCTTGGCAAGGTTTTTATGAGTAGTTTGCCATTGCCTCCTTCTTAGGATTGGAGAGAATGATTGGCCCAATGTTATCCAGCAGAGTTTGTACCTAAGATGGGATTAGAATTCATGATCTCCTGGTTTCTAGCCTGATGCCTCAACTACACTGGAACTGAAACAAAAAAAAAGTAAACTTGCCTTTTTTTTTTTGCTTTCGCATTTTATTGTTTTAAATATAATAACCCTTTTAATTAGATTGTTTAAAAATTAAAGTTTCTGACCCCATTAATCAAACTTCTCTGTGCTTTTTGGGATTCCATCAGTTAGATATCTTAAAGGTACCAGTGGGAAAGGCTGAACTAGAAGGATCTGTGATCTTAGCGCACAATCTTTTACATCTCCAGTCAGATCAAAACCCACATATTTCAGTCAAGTATCTATAGGGCTGCTAAAAGTCTGTATGGATTCAAAAACTTGGCTACCACTATTAATAGCTTTAGGTCTTTACAGAGAAGTCTGATGGAAAACAACATAACAGCAATTTATACACATTAAATACATACTTGCTATAGTTCCTAGCAAGTGAAGGAACAAACCACAAGTGACTTGCATCAAAGTGTTCTTAGCTTCTCGCAAATTTGTTCCCAGAATTTGCAAATGTGAGGGATCCCTTCTCATTTAAGTGGTACAAAACCAGGAAGGTTTATTGTGCACATAATATTCTTTCTTATTTCTTTCTTATTCTATGGCTTACACAAAAACATTATTGAATGTTTTTCCTGTTCCAATCTCAGAGCAAAATTCTTTCAGAGCTAGTGTGATAAAAGTGAATGTGCCACCAGTTCAAACATGTATTATTGAATAATATTTTATGAGTAAATAGATTGTGGGAGAGATGGTTGAAGTGCAATTTTCAAATAATATTAATAATTGAAATGTAATATGTTGCTAATTAGTTGTAATAGTTTCCATTTTCTAGGCACTGTTTAATATTAAAACAGAATTAAATCTTTATTTCCCATCTCCACCATCCTGGCAATATGTTGACAATTTGATCTTATTCACAATGGAGCTTCAATAGTTTAAAGCTACTGAAGACTGTTTAGTTATAAAAACAAGAAGTACTGATAAGGTGATTTAGTGCAATTCACTAGGTCATTATTAGAAAAAAGCATCAGGAAGGATGACTTGCTTTTAATAGGCAGCTTTCCAGTTACATGGATTATTTCTCTTTAGCAGACCTTGCACACCTTCAACAAAAAAACAAAACAAAAGAACAATATGTTTGTTCGTTTTGGTTGCTACAGAAAGCAGATGCTGCTCTGAGAAAAGAAAATCAGAGAAAACAGAACTGAATTCTGGATAATTCCAGGAAGCATATCTCAGCAACTACAGTCATCTAAGATGAGTAATTCTTGCTGGCGATATACAAAAACCACTCTTTTAAGTATATATATATATATAGAGAGAGAGAGAGATATTTATATTTATATATTACATACACTTACACTGAGAGTTGTGCACTGTAACTTTAATGGGGAATTCACCAAGATGTACTACTGCCAACCTGTTTTTTTTAAATTTCATTGAGGCTTACTCAAGTGAAGATACATAACCACCACTTGGCGTCTACTCCCAAAACAATTCAGAAAAATGTAAACAGATTCTGCAGAAGAATACTGTTTAAATGGAATGTTAAAAATAACATTTAGTAATAAATACTTTATAAAATTCTCTGTGAATACAACATTTAATAGATTCCTGGTTTGGGTTTTTTGTTGTTATTTTAATTTCACTTTGGTCCTCATCAGTTTGCATAAATCCACCATATACTTTTTTCATTTTCTTTTGTTTTGTAGGAAAAATGTTGGCTACAAGGCAGGAGATAATTAAAAGACTTTTTATAAAAACACAAATACAGATATATACTCACCATATAGTAAATATTGTTATTTTAAAAAATATAGATTTCACCCTACAGCTATAGCTAGCTTGTTAGTAAAGAGAAGAGCGGTTATGTTGTAATGTTTGCTTTTGATTATTTGCCATTCACTTTCTATTTTTTTTTAATGGCTTGCATACTTTTACAAAAATGCACAATCATGCAATAAAAAAGCTCACCATTATCATAATAAATACTGTAAAGTAACTGTCATTTAGATTACAATATAGAAATATGGCTTGCAGAAAAGCTTATGTAGCATAGATATTTTGTATTGCAATCCAGCCCTTTTTGATAAATATTGCAATTTGCAGTGTTTGGGTTTTTCCCCCCCTTCTCATTGTACTTTATATTTAATTGAGTTTTTGGACAGACAGAAAGATTCAGTTTCAATCTTTGTGTAATTAGGCTTCATTCTCTCCTCAGTAAATTAGGCAAGGCTGCCAGATCTGAGCTACAGAACTTCGAGTAACAAAGAGACACCCAAAATGTAAAAGTTTGATGGCATCTAACATTATTCAACTATTTTGAACTCAAATCTTGTACCTTTAAGTTTGGGAAAGGGGTGAGTTTATTTTAATTCAAATATAAAGTTAGCAGGGAACTGAAATGGTGGGTAAGTTAATTAGTTTTATCACTAGAAATATGCAAATTACCACCCAGATTAATTTTTTCTTTCTTTCAGCCTTTATATGATTGTCAAGCATTCAGAATTACTTGAACTCTAGATTCCAAGAGTAAGAAATTTCTCCACAGTGTTTGGTGATATTTATACTAAAGTAAGGATGAATATGGTATAAAGGAGGAATGCTCTGTATTAATTCATGGGTATTACATATTGGAGTTGGTAACAGTATTTATATGTATAGTAGTGATTTGATGTTTATCCTGGGGAAATAAACGGCATTATGTTCTATTTTGGTCAAATGTGCATTATTCCAAGGCAGTTGTGCATGCTTTCTTTGAAAATTCTTTGACGTTATTCCAGCTTGCCAGAAATTAACACTCTGCCCAGGAGTGGAAGAAGTGGACAAACATAATGAGGTATATTTGAGCTTATGAAATCTCATGCACAAGAATAATTTAATTTCTCAAGCACTGCTGAGCTCTTTAGTAGCTTCAGGTGAGCACACATACCTGCTTCCTTTGTTCCACTTTTCTTTAATAAATATTTAAATAGTAGTAGTTTGAGGAGGGAAAGATGCAAACAATTATTTTAAGATGAACAGCAGCCTCAGTGTTGAGTCCATATATTTTATATGTGCACTTCAATAGGAAGTAAGAATCACTGAATTACTGGCTTCAGGGCAAAAATATCCAGGACTTTTTGCATTGTCAACCCTGTATGTTACAATCTCTGGGAATAATATGATACATACATCAGATGTCACTTTCCTTTTCAGTAAAGTTTTTCCCCCAATTCAAACACTTGCGGGAAAGTATTTTTTCAGATGTAGTGGCTGCCCATTAGGCTGTGCCATTCACTTCAGTGGAGCGGTAGTACTACCTATAAATTCCAGAATAGATTGTGCTGTAGTGCTCATTCCATTAAATTAAACAGCAAAACTGTTCGTATACAGAACCTTTTGCATTTCTAGCAACGTAAAGAATCAATATGGTGACTATGTTTTCAAAGTTCTGTATTTCAACAGAATTTCTTCACAGCCATTGATATTTTACAGGTATTGTATCTTTTTAGCATTAATTAATACAATATAATAAAAGGCTTATGTTTTTGATATCTCTATTGTTGTTTTTCTTTTTAAAAAACTTTTCAGCAGTATTTATATTTCTTCTGCTTCCCTGCTATTTTATTTATAAAAAGAATATAATTTAGAAATATTTGTAGTTTACTAGTTTGTAAAAAATAACTTGGTTGGTATATTAGTGAAGTTTGATTTCTGAAGGTATAACAAATTCTGAATTCAGCCTGTTCTACTCTATTTTTAAAACATTTCATTTTGGGATCAATGGCCAGACAATGCTACTACCATGTTTACTACCACGTCTAAGTTGCAAAAAAGTGAATTTGTTTTCTTTATCTTTTTGCTGATTTCCAGTGGCATTTTGTATAGCTTTTTTTTTTTTTTTGGTATCTCATCTGGCTTTTTGTAGCCCAGATCTGGCAGTAAAATATTTGTGGAAGTTTCCACAGCTAGTTTAGATAACTCTGCTCGCGGATGAGCCTTCAGCCTTATCCAAATCTATAGAATGTACAGATCTGCAATTTTAGTCCACAGTTGTCAGCACAATTATTTGGGGAAAGAGCCCCTTGTTCACTGCAGAACTTTCTTTAAGTGAAATTTACAAAGGATTAGGATGCATATTCCTGTGAAAGGAGTCAAAATGAAGAGCTATAACAAACATGATTCCATTGATTTCATGCAACTTTGTCACAAGTAATTATAGCTGAATTAGAATCTACAACGGGCAAACCAAGTTACATATACTCTTAAATCTTGAACAACAACAAAAAAAACCCCACATCCCAGTAATTTTCAAACCTGTCTACTTTCTACTGAAAATTTTCTTGAATTTTCCAGCACCTTCTTTGTGCTGTAAAGTACATTTGTATCATTTGTATCCATTAGTATACGTAAAATACTAACATATTATACTGTTTAATTGTAAACTTTTATAAAAGGAAAAGGTAGATTAAAAAGAGCAGCAGTATTTGAGTTGTTCCTAGCTGCTAAAATATTGATTAGTTTTAGCAAAAATGCAATTTTTCCCAAAATGCATTTTTTAAAAATATATATTTTAAAAATATATGAAAATAGCCAGTTTATCTGGTATTTAATCCTGTTCAAAATGCATATTCTAAACCTGAGGTCAGATATAATATAACCTTAGTATTATTATCAAGGATGAGTTCTTCTAAAACTTACACATAGCATCTTACTTCACTTTTCAAAATGATCAATTTCATGACTTGAAATTCACCTGAATGGTTTTTTAAAAATCTTTTTGGAGAAAATTTATTTGGAACTGTGTCCTTTTAACAACACTGAAAACTTCCTTATATAAAATCAGACCACTGGTTAAAATAGGTATCTAGATTGATCACCAGCGATTCTTAAGGATAGCTCAAGTTTTGTTTTGGACCTAATCTTTAATTTTAGGAAATTAATTCTGAATTGTTTGAATGAATAGTTTTATTTGGAAATATGCTAAAACTTTGAATCTTATACCATAAAGAAGACCTTATTAGTATCTCATAAGAAATACCATTTCCCAATTATTGATTTTAAAGCACCCTCTTTCACAAGCTAATTAGAGGCAGAGCGTGATACCCATCCTGTGATGCCTGTGTTAACATGGCATTGTGTCACTGACCTACACAATTTGTTTACCCAAAGTTGCTTAAGTGTAAGCAGATTGTTCTCTGTGGTTTCCTTTGTTACTTTCAGATACTTATTTGTAAAATCATAGTTTATTCAATGAACCAAAACCAACTGGGTTCACACAATATTTTGTGCTAAATTATTCCTTACAAGACTTAATGGCTGGGTTTACATATAATGTTAAACCAAAAGCAACCAACCATATGACTTAATATATTTGGTGAACTCAATTCGGTGATAATATTAGTCACTGAATTAGTGACTTAGTGCAGCTACAATACCTACAAATGATGACCATTTTTCTTGTTAACAAAAAGCATAGTGCTGAGAGAGTGATATTTACTATTTTTCAGTGCTATGGATTCTTACAGGAACAATTTTACAGGGCTTCTTTCCACTAGCACTGTGATACTATTAGTAGCTTTACCTGAGGTAAAACTGATTTCAACCTTCACTGTTTATTAAAACACCATAAAAAGTGTTTCAGAGAAAATAAAGCCTCCACACAGCTGTGGAGCAGAGGCTGCTGAAAAGTGTGAACTAGTAAATACTTTTGAGAAAATAGCTGGTGAATCTGCAAAGCTTTTCATCAATGTCAATGCGTCTTCAACGTTACATAGAAACTGCAAGCAGCAAAAAGCAAGAGTTTAGTATGAAATACCATAAAGATTTTGTAAAAAGACAACTTACAATTATATGGTTTATAAGGGAAATAGAAAAGTGCAGAGGAAGGTCACAAAAAGGAAGAAAAAGAAAACTCTTCCAAAAGAAACTCAAAACCCATACCCAATTTAAACATTTCATGTTTTGCATGAATATTCCATTTTTACATGAGTATCCTAGTGGTAAGCAAAAATCCATAACTATTTGGTAAGCGAAAGGCTGATATTAAAAAATAATCTCTAGATAGGCACACCCTTTCTGCCAACATTCAAACTTTTCTAAAAACAGTAGGCTGAGAAAAATTGGATTCACCCTCCTCTTTTCAGAAAATTTCAGAAATACTGAATACTTTGAAACTCTTTCATAATCAGTTCCAAGCTCAGAAAAAAGAGAAAATAAGCTGAAAGCAGAACCCCAAGGCTGTAATTCCAACAGATATAGAAACATTTTCAAAGCAGAATAATGATTTGCAAAGCTGTAAGTATGATTGAGAGTTTAATGGCGCTGAAAAACCATGTACTTATTGCACTGTCAACAAGTGTATGGCTGTTTCATGTTTTTAAGCTTCAATTTTTGGCTAATGATATTGTTATAAGATGCTTTGGTGGTGCCAACTAACAATGATAAGAAGGAACATTGCTATGTACAGAAACAGTTAGGTTACAAACAAATGAAGAAGAAACCGGTACCAGAAAATTAGAGAAAGCACCAAGCATCTCCCAAGCTGATAGCATAATCATTGCATAAATCCCTTTATTATTACTAAGCATAAACAATGTTTTAATAATTAAAAAAAATCAAACTCATAAGTCTTTTGGGGCTGAAGAGTCCTTCAAATCAGAAATAATCTTGAGAATGCAATGCCTTTAGCAGAAAAGAAACCTGATAGGCTATCCTATTTATCATCACAGTTGTTTAACTACTTAATTTTAAAGGACTGGGTTCATGTCTTTTTGATGGCTTGCAAGCTGGCTGAGAGTGGAGCCTCCAACATCACTGACGGCAGAGGAAGTAGTAATGGTATTCTGCTGAATGACTTGTTTCTGTGAACAGGCTGGACCAGGACTAGAAGGAGGACTATTTTCGGGACCTGCACAGAATAGAAAGAAGATTCATTCCAGGTAGAAAGGAATATTATAATCTTTTTTTTAGCAGAGCAAATAACTGAGAAAGTAGACTGCAATACAAAATGTTTAGCTGCAAAAAAACTGGAATTAAATTTAGAGAACCACTAAAACTAAGGAATAAAGAAATAAAGGAATCTGTAGAGTTGTCTTCATATTATGGATACTACATTTCTACTTTAAGCTATGTCTGCATATAGCACTTTTAAATAATGGAAAGATACCTCAGTGTAAGTAGTAAGTCAGCAGAATGCTACTTGCATTGACCGAAGTATCATCTCCTTTGGAAATATCAGTCATGTAGTCAAGGCTGTTCCAGCGAAATACTGAGTACTTTGCCTCTTCTGTCCATGCTGTTGTGTCTCCTTTTCAAGCCTTTTGATAGGACTCTGAATGATGCCAAGCAGGGAAAGGAAGGGAGTGCTAGTTCCGGATCCCCTCTACACCAAATGGTTGATGGAAATCTGGAAGTAACTGGCTTTACTGGAGTTGCTGCACCATCCCTAGGAAACCCAGTTGGGCTCTGCCATGAGAAGAGCAGTCTCTGGAAGTACAAGAGGTGGTCACTCTGCAGATGCAGAGAAGATGGAGCAGCAGCAATTTTTTTTCCAGAACTATTTTATTCTGAATTTCAGCTGAGGGACAGGCCATGCTTAATAAAGAAGCAAAACCAGATCTGCCTCCAATTACTCCCTCAACTAAATCCATAGTCTTGTATCAGCTTTCTGATGACAATGACAATATATATATTATATTATATAACTTTGCATTTTTAGGTGTGCTACTGAACTTACAGCTTTGGTTTTGTGGACAGTACAAATGTGCATATTGACTATTATTACTTCAGATTTCAAATGCAGACTCTGATGGTAAAAAGCTCTTTCATTATATTGAACGCAAGGTATGGCTCCTGCCCTCTTGAATATTCTATCCCTTGAGGTAAAATCCACCCTCACCTTCTTGTCCTTCTGTAAGAGCCTCAAAACCTGGCTCTGCCAACTGGCCTGAGGCACCGAATGGGATTTTCCATGTTAGAGGTGGTTAGTGGACTAGGAACAAAATCTAAACTTCACCCCATAATATTTTGGTTGAAAACTTAGTTAATTTTGGTTTATCTAATATTTAATGTTTCAATGTTTTATACCTCAGTTATGGTTTGGTATGCTTTCTTATGTTTTTCCTTCAAGTGCAGTGTCTAATCTTTTGTTGTTTTTTGGATCAACCACGTTTTGATTAATTGGTTGTGCATGGAATTGATTGACTGGATTGTAACCTGAGTTTGACATTTTGGGCTGAGGAAAAGTGTCTGGCTCAAAATCACCCAGCCAGCTTTCATGGCTAAGGTGAATCTACAAGTCTTAATCTCCTGGTTTCTGGCCTGGTGCCTTAACCATTAGGCCAAGCTGATAAATGTGTATGTATTGTTTATGCACATGCATATGTGCCTGTGTACATGTGTGTGTATGTATACAATGTATATGTGTGCAAAAACACACAAACTGCACAATAAAAGTTCTTAATACAGTCCTATGCAGACTTATGCAATAGAAAAACAGACAATTAACTAGAAAAAGATTTTGAACACTTGCTGTTTTATAGAAAGTTGTCAATATCCATTTTGAAAACTGGAATTTATTATACATTGTCTTATGTAAACATTACATTTGTTAAAAATGTAATGTTATATTTTATTATGACAATAATAATTTATTAATTATACTAATTATGTCTCTTATTTTTGTGACCTCTGTACTGTTAATATTTTAGAAACTATATCTGTTCTTTTAAAAAAGATATTGCTTCTATGATATATTTAGTGATGATTAAATAACTAATCAACTTTGGCAGTGGCTTCCACAATCCTTAAGATATTTTTGGAAAAGGATTTGAGATGCCTCCATTAAATTCTTTTTATAACTATATGTCTTTTACTTAATAGCCACTGCTAATTCAGTGCCATTCTTAACGATGTATTAAATATTTGTTCAGGTATCAAGGTGAGCTGAAAAAAGGAAATCTACTATTAGTATATACTATCAGATAACACTTACTTAGGTATCCTTGTGATTCTTTCTGCATGGCTGTTATGGGACAGTCTTTATGGGTTAACAGCAACTGTTTCAGCTGTGCTACCTCATTTTTCAACATGGAAACCTCATTCTAGAAAAGAAAAAAAGATAATTTGATTTTAGTAAGTAGGAGGACAAGGAGCTGAGAAGCATTGCTTGGGGCCTGATTTTTCCGACGATCCTTTTTCCCTAGGAAAAACACAGGAGAAAATCTGTGTTCTGGGATATGCTTTTACAGCCTAGTTTGAAAGCTTTGAAGCAGACTCTCATTTTTATGACAATTTTAATTGTCAGAGTAGAAGAATTGATAGCAAGAAGCTTTCTTGGTAATCTGATTTTAACAGCCTAATCATTTGCTTTGTTGCTCAGTAACAGCACAAAGAGAGCCTGGATTCTGCAGACATAGGAGTGTCTGCAGGAAAATAGCAATCTATAAGATGATGGACACAACATTGTGATGGAAGGCCCATCATTTTTTGTATATGTAGCATGCATATATATAGAAATGGGTATAGCTTTGATTGTGATGCATGTCCACCAACTTGCAGAATTTGACAGATACCCCTACCGACAAACTAAATTGTACTATTGAAATGGAATAGCAGAGAAATAACTTTTCTTTATTCTCAGTCATCCTGGTTTGTCATTAAGGTCAAATTCAATACATGAAAGTGGCTGTTTAAAACTTTAAAGTTATGTATTCCTGTTCAGATTACCTTTTGAGCGGTATTCCAGAGGCTGCACTTTGTTAAATGGGTGGACTTAAATAAAAAAAAAAAAAGAATTTTGTTACAATGCAAGATCCTCCTTTGCATTGAATAATATTGTTCTCCTGTTACAATGATCTACGTTTTGGAAAACCTTGGGAATGAGACCCAAGAAAGTCCACCCCACCCCACATCCGATCCCAGAAGGCATTCTGTTCACAAAACATAAAATGAAGACTCAAAACATGTTTTAACTGCTTTTTTTAAAAAAAGCTATAAAGAACAAGTTGAATTGCCCAAAAATATATTTATCTATAGTACAAATCAAGAAAGTCAGACAGAATTAATCAAAAATGGAAATAAAGATGGCTGATAAGATATTCCTATCTTGAGTAATAATATTTATTATTATTATTATTATTATTATTATTATTATTATTATTATTATTATTATTATTATTATTATTATTATTACTTCAACAAAGGTAAATTGGCTTATGGATTTCTACATAAGCCAATTTACCTTTGTTGAAGCTTAGTCCATCCATCCATCCATTCATTCATTCAGAAAAGACTATCAGGAATCAGATTTCCTGGTCTTTTGGCTGCATTTACATAATACAGTATTAAACACACACACACATTACCAAAGCTTAATTTACTCATCAGGTGATGTCATACTGTACAAAGTACTTTTGAAAAAAGAAAAAATATTGCATAGAACAATAATATGCCTTTACACCTTCCCGATATTCAGACCATCCTAATTTAGATTTATTAAGCTGCCATTATTGTGTTTTAACTGTTCTTGAGGCCAATAATTTGAGAGCCATTTTTTTACATATAAAAATATCAATTATTATGTCCACTTATGCAGGAACTTCAATTTACCAGGAAATTAGGAAAACTTATAATCAAGGTAAGGCTATACATAGTCTTACTCTTGTGTTACTCTTGTGTTCAAAGATCAACAGCAATGACTCTAATTGTTTGTATTAATCCAAATGGAAGTGGTGTGATGTTTCAAGATGAAGCTTTTGATAAGGCTCACTTTTATCCTCAGAAATTAATGGGCAGAGGACGGAGATGATATACTCCTGACCCATAATCCTGATCCCCAAATGCCATCAACTGTATATATAGAGGTTTATACTAGATACTTTTAAAAATACTAGTATAAAAAAGAAATCATTTCAATGAGACCTAAATTTCAATGAATTAAACAATTTAGGCCACCTTTGTAGGGAAAAAGGGACCATAAAGCATCTTTTAGTAGCTAGTAATTCAAATACAAGTAGTCCTTGACTAGTTTGAAGTTACATTAGCACTGAAAAAAGTGACATTACCTACTTATGACTGATGCAGCATCCCCATGGTCATGTGATCAAAATTCATGTGCCTGGCTACAGACTCATATTTATGATGGTTGTAGTGTGCCATGACCACCTTTCATAATCTTCTGACAAGCAAAATCAATGGGGAAGCCAGATTCACTTAACAACCGTGATACTAACTTAACAATTGCAGTAATTCACTTAACAACTGTGGCAACAGAGGGCATAAAATGGGACAATATTCATTTAACAACTGTTTTGTTTAGCAACAGAAATCTTGGGCTCAATTGTGGTCTTAAGTTAAAGACTACCTGTAATATGCGTTAGGCTAAAAGAGAAAGGGTCCTACTATCTTTAAATACCTATCGGTGTCCTAATGTAGAGATGGCTTCATGCTGTTAATTGTAAGTCTTTGTATGTGAAGAAAATAAAAAATAATAAAAAAAAACACTTTTAGGTAACTTTTGGATTTTAAGATCCTTGGTTAAATGTTTGCAAATTAAACATTAAATTTGATCAGATTTATTGTTTTTCCATTAGAAGTATAATGTAGTGCATTAAGTTAAGTTTTAACTTCAATGTTAAGTTTTCTTTGTTAAGGTTTCATTGGCATAAAAACCAAGATATGTATCTTGATGATAATCTGTACCTGAAGTTGCATATTTGTCTGGGTCAGTTCTTCTGCTTTCTTTTCCAGTGACATCACCCAAACTTTCCTCTTCTGTCTGCATCGTGTGGCAGCTGCTCGATTTCGTTCCAGAAATTTCCTTCGTCTTTCATCTGGATCTTCATCCACCACTCTTCTTCGACGACCACCGGTGGGCTGTGGTGGTTGTAGGCTCTGTGTGGCTTGCATTTGTTGAGCTGCTGCTGATACCTAATAAGAATCATAACTGTTTTTAATTAAATAATCAGTAAAGGTGTACACTAGAAGACCAGCCAAAAGAGATAAATGGCATCTGCCCCAAATTTCAGATGAATTAGCACAGGGTAGAAATTCTGAGACTTCACAAGATATCCTTATATGATTCTTTGCATGAAGCAGGAGTTGGCCTTTTGGAACTAGGTTGTGGGAGAGAGCTGCTCCATGTTATTAAAAATATTTTTAGTTCATTTCAGTGCATCAAAGAGAGCATTAAGTTCAAGTGTGAATTATTTCAAATGTTGTGACACCTAGTATTAATCAAACAAGGAAAGAGACCCAGGACTTTTAATTTTGTTCACAATATAAAGTAATGCATTTCTCCTTTGCAACCCAGTCAGCCTTGGCCAATTCCCAAAAAAGTTAAGCTTTGCTGGGCCTAGTTAGTACTTAGAGGAGAAATTACCAGGAAATTCTAAATACATATATTGACTGAAAATATTAAAAAAAATATCCCCCTCCCCCAAAACCATGCATGTAATGATCAGGGATCAGAATTAACTTGATTCAAATTTCAGCTTTTATTTTTTCTTTATATGATACTGAGCATCTTAGATAGACAATTATTTTAAGACGGCAGCCAATATATCTGCTCTATGTTAGGTATTTGAAAGTGAAGTAAATATAAAACTGAAACAGATTAAATGTTGAAAATAAAAAGAAATTCTTCTTCCATATACTTATATGGGAGAAAAATGGGAATGAATTTATATGAAGATGATAAACATGAATTGCTACATTCCTCTATGTGTGTGCTTTCTCAATGAAAAGATAATTTTAGTTTATCTATTTCCATGCAGAATAAAACATATATAAGAATTAATAAAATGTGGCCTTCTACTTTAGAATGAACAGGAAGACTAAAGCAAGAGGTTCGAGCAAACCATTTTATAGAAATTGAAAGCCTTCATGATGGATTTTTCAATACAGAATTCTATATTTAGAATTTTATTTCATTTTTGAAATAAAATATGTTTCTTCTAAGTCTGATTACAACCCCTGAGTTTATTAAATTTAGTGTATGATGGATATACTTGTGGGATATTTATCCTATCCAATGAATACAGTAGTAATCTACTACTTCAGGCTGCTTTACTTACATATAAACCACCACCACTACTACCCCTCCTCCTCCTACTTCTCCTACTCCTTTTTCCATCTTTTCTTCTTCAGACTCTGCCATGTAGTAGCAGTAATAGCAGCAGCATCACCACCACCACCACCGCCCAGCTGTCTCAGCACAATTTTATAGCCAAGGTTATTCTGTGGCTGGGAGTGCGCTTAAAAAGGAAGGACAGCAGCACAGGTGCTGGCCATTCTGCAGCCTGCTCTCTCACAGTGTTAGAAGTATTTTACAAGAACACTTCATTCCACACATGAACTCAGGTGTATAATCATGCTCAAAGGAATGCATGACTTCTTCCCCACGTCTATAAGCCATATTGACATGGAAAGCTGATGCTGAGTAATGCCAGATGCCTTCTATAATAAAATACCGCTGATATTTACTTACCTGAAATGTACAAGACTTACATTTGGAATCACCAAATATTTGCTAAATAAATAAATAAATGTGTATGTTTCAACACCTTTCTAAACTTACATTTTAAACTACAAATGCTGTTTCTAATATCACTTTCAAATTAATTTACTCCTACATATACAAAACAATCTTTTCTGGCTTTTAATAGCTTTGCTCCAAGTTAATAGTGAGCAGAAAGCAATTAAAATATGTTGAGATTACTGGAAATATTAATTCAAAAGATATAGTTAAAACAAACCAACAAAGTATGCATGAGAGAGATTGATACAGTATTTTCAAGTTAAGTAGATCAAATACAATCTGGTATATTTCCAATATTTGAACAGAAACAACTTGAAAACTCTAAATATATTCTTCTAATATATAATATATATTCTTCTAACCACAGTGGTGGTTCTCACTGTAGTTGTTGTAGGAGAAAAGCTATGTCAATCTATATTAGCAAAAAAATAAATAAAAATAAATAGCACCCTTTCCAAGGAACAAATTTTACTAAGTGTTAATTACAGCTCATTTCTATGTGATTCTTTTTGATTCTACCTTTGAAATAATGGCAGGATAAAGTTAAATTAAGTAAGGTAAAATTGTTACTTTAAAAAAAACCCAACTAGAAAAATCATAGAATGAATTCTATTAAGTTCTATTATATTTCTCAGATGCTGTATATTTTTCTGTTTGATCTTACAAGATAATGAATAAATGGGACTTAATTATAATAAACATTTTGATAAACAAAATGTAATGCTAAAAAATTGCTAGGGCCCTAAGAATCCCTTTTGACTTTATATACAAATGTATATAATATGTGAGTTAATCCATTTGATACAGCAGCAGAAGAAAAGAGATGTGGTAAAAATTGGCTGGATTTTGCCTTGATCCCTGAATCTGTATTTTTCTTCTGCTCTTTACAACCTTAGATTTCTAGTTATTCATTTATACAACATAATTCATTAGGTTCCTGTTGGCTGTTGAAAAGTTTGAAATTTAATACAGGGATGTGGCATAACAATCAAAATTATGGCAAAAGGGAAATGTGACTCCTAGCAACAAAGTTTGGTTTTGACATGAACCATGAAAATCAAAAATCTGGTTCAATACAAAGAGTTGGTTAATAATTAGTAAACTGTACCATAAGATTAATGTGTCTGTTGAAGCAGTCTGACCTTAAAGGGGCCAGTACTGAGGGGAATTATAGATGGGTTTGGAAAGTAATAACCTTATGTTTATTACTCACTCAAACCATCTTTTATCCCAGGCAATGCCCTCTTCAAAAGTGTCATTACTTTTGCATTCCCATGAGGAATTAAAACTGTTCTGTTGTCTAGCTGACCTATAGATCTTAAAATCGTCATTTATCCTCTAAGCAGCAGACACAATGTTTTTGAAAAGAAAAATCACTCTCAATGTTCTGAAAGCAGGCTATTTCTTTTCTTCCTTCATCTGCTAGAGTGTGAGTGTTATATCACAAAGGTGTTTTTATTTAAGAAGTAACAATTGTTTCAGTGTGAACAGTTGGGGAAGGGATTGAGGCATACCTGCTTCTCCCAAATCTGCAATTTCAAATATAAAAAAGTTAATTTTCTAGGATTCTAATTCTAGGAAAATCATTTAAATTCAGTTCCATACAGATTCAACTGTTTCAAAAAGCCACACTGTAGAGCAGGAATGGAGAATGATGACTTGTGGACTTTAACTCCCAGAATTCCTAAACAGCCATGCAGGCTCAGGGATTCTGGGAATTGAAGTCCACAAGTCATAAAGGGGCAATTGTTTCCCACTTCTGTGGTAGAGCAAAGAGCAGTGAATGAGAATCAAAGAGAATTCCTGGTCTTAACTTCAGACCTAAATATTATTTACTTATAGACCTCATACATGTGGCAGGTAGTCAACTAATTATTATACCACACTGAACCTATATCTGAGGTGCATAATATTATATATGTTATGTATCAACATTTTAATTAGTTTTTTTTTTCTTATGGCAAAGGAACAAGAAAGAGAACAATCGTAGTGTGGATAATGTGGAGAGGGAAGTCACTTATATTTTTACATGCCCTTCTTTAAAAACAACTACAAAACCCCCTCTATCATATGGTTAATATGGTTCTGGGCATTCGGGTTGGTATGATATATAAAAACCAATTGCATACATGGCCAAATTCAGCACTCATGATACCATGCACTGAAAGAAATTTTTGCAGCAACAAACACTTGAGCTTCTGCACCATTTATGGAGCAGCAAACTGCTGGTTGTGGTTATCTATAGCAAAAATTCAAGTATGTAGCATGCAACATTTATTTAATTTACAATAAGAAATTTTGCTACATAAAGCATGCAGTACAACTTTACAATATGGAAAAGTAACTCAAAGGTCTCTTACAAAAAATAGTACAAAAGGAACATTCTTGTATAGAAAAATAAAAGAGCTCACACCTTCTTCAGTTTTAGGCTGCAATCCTATGGTCCTGAGAAAGACATGCACCTCTGAGGTGAGAGTGAAAGAGAAAGAAAGGAGAAATTTTCCCGTGGAAGGAGCCTCTGACATTGGAAACCATTTCCAGACTTACTGTGGAAGTTCTAGGACTATTTTTTTAAAGTCCTATGTAAAGAATGACAAAGACATCTACAGTCTCCATATGTGTCTCTGTGTTATCATTACTAAGGGAATTCTATCTAGCTGCCTGTCTATCATCTACCTAACTACCTACCTATCATCTACCTAGCTATCATCTCTCTCTCTCTCTCTCTCTCTCTCTCTCTCTGTCATTTCAAGAATATTTCAATATTATTTCAAGAATGAGATATCAGCTGGTGAAGTATTAAAACACTCAGGGAAGGAAAGAAAAGTGAATATGTTTTTGGTCATTTCCTTCTACTCTGTTGGTCTTTTCTCTTGCAATATGCATTAAGTCATATTGCTTAATCAGAATCCCCTGGTAAACTACTCAAGACCTTTCTTGATTTGGCAACTTCAAAATTACAAAAATAATTTAGGAAAATTAAAATCTGCAAAAAAAAAAAAAAGCCACCACAAACTCTTGCTTTTAATATCCATCTTCACATAAGAGAGGTTAGAAAGCTCTACCTGTGCTTGCCCGCCTGAATGCAGTGGCGGATGTGGCGAAGTCTGATGATGTGCTGGGTGGGCCTGAAGATGTGAATGAGAATGATGGTGCGGGTGCTGGTGATGAGGATGAGGATGTGAATGATGTGCTGGGTGTTGATGAGGATGGGAATATGGGTGATGGGGTGGAAGGGTCTGGTGTTGATGTGGATGTGAGTGCATATGATGGTGGGCTGGTTGGTCTTGTCGAGAGCTCATCATTTCCATCATATGACCCATGGTGTTCATATTTCCATTGGAGATGCCCGCAGGAATATGAGTCAAAGCTGCTTTCAACCTCTACAAAAAAAGAAAAAGAAAAAAGAAAGAAAGAAAACAGTATTAAAATGGAGCATGCAGGTGATTGTTTGAATATGTTACAAAAATTTGTGTGTAGAACAGAGGATTTTTGCTCCATTCAGTGTGTATTCCTATTCTTGACATCTCTGGGTTTAAATATGCTTAACTACGGCAGGATGATGCCCACTTTCCTTAGGAATCAGTGCCCCCACAAATACAAATCAATTTAACAGTTTTAAATAGTTTACTATTAAAGGGAGATATGCTTTATGAGTTTCTAGTTGCAATATTTCTAGTTGCAAATTTCTAGTTGCAATATTGACTAGCTTGATAAAGAAATAAAACATTAATCCATGATAATACAATTCTTTTTCAATACTTGGACTGGAGTAAAAAAGAAACACAACTTTCTGTTTTCCTATTTTCCAGATTACCTATAAATCGAAAATAAAAAAGTTAAAAAATAAAATAAAAAAGTGAAGTAAAGCATTTAGTGCAAGAAAAAAACTGATGGCTTTATACATCGAAGAAGCTCATGTATTTTAAGTGCAGTACAGAACATTCAGCTAAAAACAAATTCATAAAAATACAACTCAATATAATATCATATAATTTCAAAAGAGGATTATATACAGACATACCATATTACTTAAAATCTGATTTGCTGCCTAATGGATATTAAAAACGAAGAGGACAAGAAAGAAATATATTCATACCGTTCATGAATTTTTGCACAAGTAGTAGCAGAATGCTGTGTGTAATGAATGACCACAATGTATCCAGAGTTATTTCATGATATGGCATAAGTGACATGTAAGACATTTCCAAGTTGCAGCCATTCTTCTACAGTTCAATAAAAACATCTTGCACAAACAGTTGCACAAATAGAATAACCTTTTTGCATTTGAAATAATTTTCTTCTTCCCTACTCTCTACTTGGTTTGTCAGTAAATAGAAGTTTTCTATTTAGAAGAGCATCACTGAATCAAATTGTAATGCTTTATTAGTAATATATGGTATCTTTATTTCAAAATATAATTCCTATGGTGGGCAACAGTAACTCCTTAATAATAACAACAGAGTTGGAAGGGACCTTGGAGGCCTTCTAGTCCAACCTCCTGCCCAGGCAGGAAACCCTACACCATCTCAGACAGATGGTTATCCAACATTTTCTTAAAAATTTCCAGTGTTGGAGCTTTAAAATATAAAACAAATGTATTCTTTATATCCTTTAAAATATAAAATATATCCTTTTATAAAATAAAAAAAAATAAAAAATAAAAAATATATCCTTTAAAATATAAAATATATCCTTTAAAATATAAAACAAATGTAATTAATATTACTTGTTTTAAAATATCTTTAATCATTAATTAGTAAAAGACTTTTAATCTGTTAAATTCAACAAAATCTAGTCTGCTTCCAGTTAAAATTGTTAAATTTCTCTACTGGTTTTTAAAAATAACTGAAGTTCAGAATATTGCTTCTCTATAAAGTATATTGCAATTTAATATACCAAAACACATTGTTACGGTTTTTTTTAGCAAATCCTGAAATAAAAAAAATCAGTGCAAATATTCATTTCTTTTGTTAATGTCAAATATTTTTAACATATTTTATTTTTTCTCTCTATTTATATAGGATGGAAAATTCTTATTCTGGACATATGTATAATATATAAACAATTTACTTTAAAGAATCTGAAATCCTTCTGTAAATAATTTTTAACTTTTCAGTATATTACAGCACTTTATAGAGATTTTTTGGTGTTGAAATGTGTATTTTCTTTTTGGTGAAGAATTGGAGATGTGAGAAGCAAGGAACCTTAAATTGTTGAAATATCTATGATGATTCTCGGTGTGACAAGAGACTGAACAAAAAAAAGCACTTTCTAATTTCAGAACTTAAGAGATCAAAATTAGTCTCATTAACAATAACTTTTATTGACTTGAAAAAAAGTTATCTTCTTTTAATTTGTTAAGAAAGAAAACAAGGGATGCAAATTCCACTTTAAGAAACTCTTTTCCTTATTTTAAAGATTTAATCATAATATATGTTAAAATATTTTCATATTGGTTTGATTTTGTTTAATTCATGATGAAAACATCAATTCCAATAATAAAAATGTAAATGTTAAGAGAAAACTGCATACTAAAATAAGATGAATTGAACTATGCATGTGTATTGTACGTGTAATGTTTAAATTCAAATTTATGAAAAAACACATATGAAATTCATAGAATATAAATGAACTCATTTGAAAATATCATTTGAAACTTTTTTTTCATTAAAGACAACAACATGAGCTGTAAAACAGAAAGAAATAATGGCACAAAAGAAAGTGTACGAAGTAGAAAGTAGAGAGCAGGGGGAAAAAGGATTGACATTAAATTTTAGTAGTAAGTTCCTTAATATATAATACTTGGCATAATAGAGAATCCAGTACAAGCAAGATATATCAATATGTGATATTAAATGGTATGTAATGAATTCCTTTGGACTAATCCAAAACTGATCTAGACCATAAATTAAGGTAGCTGGAGGACTGGATTGAATCATGCTTAAATAGTCTTCTTTACCCCTTGCCTACAAACCCAATTTGCATCAAGAAAACAATCAAAATTTGGCTTTGCAAATTAGTCCATCCATCCATCCATCCATCCATCCATCCATCCATCCATCCATGCTCTCTAAACATATTTGTCCTTGATTTATTGTAAAAGAACACAGAAACATCACAAACCAATGTGAAAGAAAACAGTTATCAAGAAATTCTAAATCATTCTTACCTCCTGCACAAAACCACAAGTACATCAAACTTTGCTCATTGCTCTTTCTGCAGTACACTACACACAAATGAAAAATATCTTCAGCTATCCTAATTGTTAGTATGAATACATACTCTTGCCTAACTGCAAAATAATAATAAAACAGTATCTGACAGAATACATCCAAAAATAGGAAAGATATAGGAAAATGTACCATCTTTTTCAAACAAGGCATTCTTTTTCAAAGTAGAATCGGCTGAATGAGGTAGGTTGGGCAACTACCATTATTTTGGTAAAGGACCAGCAATATATTATTAAGTGTGTTCATGCAATCCAAATACAAAACTCCCACAAACTTCTATTTGCCAATTTTTTAAATAAATGGTGACTATTAGTCGGTAAATGTGCCCACACACTGTTTATTCAAACGATTCTTCTTTGATGGTATATTGCACCATTTGCCATTATAAATGACACATTACACAAGCAGGCTCTTTCTCCTGTTCCCACTTAGCCAATTTCCCTAAAGTTTGTAGGATGAGAAGGATGTTAATATAGAAAGGAACATTTTACCTTATTACATAAACAACTAACTCTCTGACACAATTTTCATTCTCCAAATAATACATTATTCTGTTTTGTTCTCTCTTTAGCTTTATGATAGGTCTACTCAATTTTGACATGAGGGTTATATTGCTCCAACAAAAGTTTACTACCCACATCCTATGATGTGCTCTTCACTAATGCTCTTCATTACAGAATCCCTCCCTTGATGTTGAACAGGGTAGGTGAGAGAATCGACCCCTGAGGTACCCCACAAGTGAGGCCCCTCGAGGACGACCTCTGCCCCCCTGTCAACACCATCTGCGACCGGTCAGAGAGATAGGAGGAGAACCACCGAAAAACGGTGCCTCCAACTCCCAATCCCTCCAACCGGCGCAGCAGGATACCATGGTCGATGGTATCGAAAGCCGCTGAGAGATCTAATAGGACCAAGGCAGAGGAACAACCCCTGTCCCTGGACCTCCAGAGGTCATCCACCAACGCGACCAAAGCCGTCTCCGTGCTGTAACCGGGTCGGAAGCCGGACTGGAATGGGTCTAGATAGACAGCTTCCTCCAGGTGCCGGGGAAGCTGCCATGCAACCACACTCTCTACAATCTTCGCTAAAAAGCGAAGGTTGGAGACTGGACGATAATTTCCCAAAATAGCTGGGTCCAGGGAAGGCTTCTTCAGGAGAGGTCTCACCACCGCCTCCTTCAAGGCGGTGGGGAAAACCCCTTCAACCAAAAAAGCATTTATAATCCCCTGGAACCAGCCTCGTGTCACTTCCTGAGCAGCCAGTACTAACCAGGAAGGACACAGGTCCAGTAAACACGTAGTCGCATGCAACCTCCCCAGCAACCTGTCCACGTCCTCGAGAGCCACAGAATCAAACTCATCCCAAATAACCTCAACAAGACGAGTCTCTGCCACCTCTACACTTGCTATGTAGTTGCAGTGGGCTTTGGCACTTAGCTCATTTGATATTCTGGATAAGAAAATCTGATACATCCAGACTTTCACGCTATAGACTCAGATGTTGTCTGCAGTCATATATTTAATAATTCAATTTAATCAATTTTATATGCAAACTAGACCACTGATATGTTTAACAAGCTGTAGTTGTAAAAATCCTGATTTAGCTTTATGTCTGCATGCCGTTAGAGATTTAATGATTAAAAGGGGAAAACTATACTGTGGGGCACAGATAGTGTATTCTGCCAATATATTTAACATACTTAATAATATTGAAATATAGTCTTTGTATTTCCAGTTATGGTATATGGCAATTATTATGTTTTGCCCTATTCCAATATTGTAGATTGAAGAAGTTGTGGTCCAACAATCTGGAGGATATTGGGTTAATGAAAAATGGTCCAGGTGCACCCACAATTCTATTAATAATATTCCAGATTCTTTTATATATAGTATATCTATAATCACCATTACAAAGGCTCTGCTTATTCTTTGGAGATCACTGATATATAGAGAAAAGAGACAAGTTCAATTATTCTTTCCAATCTGTTTTCTGTGTGGGTATGTGTGAAACCCTATTACAAGAGTCATAATGCTGTTTATCATTAAGTAGAGATACAACCGGAGAAAGAAGATCCTGTAGTATTAAGCTAGCAAACTACATCACACACCCCATTCATTTTAACAAGCATCTCGTATGCTTAAATTGTGGCAGCCTTGGATCTGATTGCTCCTTACTGGTGGAACAGACGACCTCTTTTTCCCACAGTCTGTTTGCATCCTACCAAAGTCTAGGATGTTTAATAATCTGTTATCAGCATGGTCAGGAAAAAAAGTTCTTCTCATACTTCTCCTTGGAGGATTTCCAAAGTATAAAAGAGAACTTGTAGGAGAGGTAGGAAGCACCTGGGGGAAGGCGTGTCAAGCAACATCCCCAGTCCAAAGAACAACTGGGTGGAGAAAGGTCAAGGACTAATTCTTTTCTAGTTTTAATTAATTATGGGGATTGATGCTGATATTCCAGCGGAGAGAGTTATTAGTTTATTAATTTGAATGATCCACAAAATGATCTATACTTATGGAAGACAAGTTGAATATCCAATCACAAAGCAAGGTGTAAAGAATTTCTGCAGCAGGTGTGACAAGAAAATGGGCATTAAGGCATTTTTTGCCCCAGCGACCTGATATTTTTATCAAATGTCAGGGACATGGAAGACGAAAATCTTTATAGAATTACTCTACATAGGTGAAAACAGGAAACATTTCCAGGCTTTTGGTGTAGTGATAGCAATATGCTCTTTTCTTTCCTTTTTTAAAATCTAATCTAATCCTACAGGAGAATACAAAGGAAAGGAGTGAAATAAAATGTTTAGAAGGATTTGTTTTCTTTTGCCTTCCCAATATTTAATTTTAGAAACAAAACTTCATTATTTTAAATCAGTTTCATTGTCAATCCTGCCCAGAACCGTCCAACATTGGAAAAGGTAATTCCGCTCCAAAGAACCGAGGTTAATGGGAAAGAAGATAATGGGAGAAGGGGTGAGATGGCGGTGGCAAAGCTTTATTTGATGCATCAGGTAAAACAACCACCACCCCTGCCCTGGAAGAAAGATCTTGTAGAGCAGAAGTCTCCAAGTGCGGAAACTTCAAATCTTATTGAGTGTCTGGTTGGGAATTCTGGGAATTGAAATCCGCAAGTCTTAAAATTGTCAAGATTGGAGGCCTCTGCTTTACAATGTCTAGACAAATAAAGAAAAAAATTAGAAGAATATGTATCTTTGGTAAAATGATTTCTGGATAGTCTAATAGGAAACAACAAATGTGTGCTGAAGTTTCACTATCTGTGACTATTCACTGTCTCCCATGGCATTATTCAGAAACCATATTTATTTAAGTAAAACAATCATAGAAAATGGAGAGCCACCAGTATATATAAAAGCAGTTGCTTTGATGTAAATGCTGAAATAATCTTGTTTTATGAGACAGAGAAGCTGCACAGAAATTAATCAAATTTAATAACTGCATGACTATATAAATGGGATATTAACTGAATTAATAATTAATTCAATATGGGTATACTAAGTATATTAATAGAATAACAGAATTGGAAGGGAACTTGGAGAACTTAGTCCTAATCCAACCCCCGCTGCTCAAGCAGGAGATCCTATACCATTTCAGGAAAATGGTTGTCCAATCTCTTCTTAAAAACTTCCACTTATTAATTGATCTAACTGTCAGGAAATTTCTCTTTGTTTCTAGGTTGCTTCTCTCCTTGATTAGTTTTTATCTATTGCTTCTTGTTCTGCCTTCAGAATTTGATTAACAGCAAATACGTTCTAATCACTGAGAAAGATTTTTAGCAAGTTTCATCTCAAATTTTATTATGATACTTGTCTTTTGTGCATTTACTAACTTTGGAATTTCCAAGCCTATTTAAAATATTTGTTTTAGCCTAAAGAACCCAATTCAGTTTCAGACCTTGGGACCTAAATCCACCCTCATAGTCTGCTGTCTTTTAAATGTTATGAAGTTAAACTCTTAGAATTCTGACCAATCTGGCCAAAAGTAACTCATAATGTTTCTGACCTATCACATCTGCAAACTATTAGTCTGGGCAATACTGGCCTAAAGGAACATCTCTTCCATTTGTCTGATTCCTTTTTCTTCAAACACCTGTAAACCATCTATGAGAAAACTTTCTGATGGTAACCTCCTACACTATACAATAGGTATAGGAAAAATTAATGAAATCAGCAGACTGAAAAAAGGAGATTCTGAAAATATGATCAAATGATAGGCTCCTTTCTTGCTATTGTAAACCTTCAACGTTTTCTGTCACATACAGATCCACTATATGCCAAGATAGATTTTTTAAAAAACAAATGTCTTACGTATGTCTCATGTTATTCTAACGTAACTTCTAACTGGAGTTGAATAAATAAATATCAACATTTGTTATGATCTGGTATAAGAACACTAATCTCTCTCTGAAGTTACACATATTACTCTCTTCATTTTAGAACTCCGATATTATTCATACACATCTGTTTCACATGAAAATCTGCTTTGAAACAAATCTCTGAAACACTTTTATATGATTGTAATTATAAAGCATCCAGAGCAAGAATAATTTAGAAAAGAAATATCTTCACTGATACAGGTGCCCTCATAGTTCTTTCACAATCTTAAAGGACCAACTATACTTCTTATGATCTCTTCTTTGATTTCTAAGCATGTTTTAAATCTATTTTTTTCTTTCTTTTGGAACTACAATGAATTCAGAGATTATCTTGTCATGATTCCATTATTATTTAATTCATTTTTTTAAATTTGCATTTATATCCCACCCTTCTCCGAAGACTCAGGGCGGCTTACACTATGTCAAGCAATATATCAACCTTTTATAAATTCTGTGGGTTTTTTTATTGCAACTACAGTGAATAATTTTGTATAAAGGAAACTTATAATTAATCATGTAAATCAGCCCAGGAAGGTATTTCTTTTGACCCATTTCAGCTGTCTTCCTTGAAAATAGGATTCTCATCTGTTTCCCTCCATTCCAGTTATCTGAGTGGCACTGACTTTTCAAACTGGATTTATTAATGACTCTACAACACACATTCTCAAAGTTTATCTTAGAATGAATCTCTTTAAGTCAAGAAGGAAAAAAAGAGAACTGGACCATTCCCAAATGTAATTCAGTCACTTCACACAATATGTAGACCATGTGTACAGCAACTGCAACAACTCTAGTGGCAGTTCCTTGCAGTTAATAAACACACCTTATTGTTTCCCATTACGCAGAAATCCAAGAATTGGAGCACTTTGGTACCCCAGAGGCAACCCCCCCCCCGAGGATTTATCTGGCCAAATTGCAAGGTAAAAATTCGGATAATATGATTTAATATTTACAATATGATTTGAGGGCAGCTAACCACAGTACATGTTAATACCAATAATGGGTACTGAATATAATAAAATATTTTATACTGGACTATAAGCATAATACAGATGTAATTTAATTTAATTAAAATACTTTGAACATGGCACATTATGAGATGGATGGGTATATAAATTTGAATAATAAACAAACAAACCTTTGTGAAGTTATCATAGTGGAACAATATAGTTAACTCCTTGCACAAATGAAGACAGTAAATTCTATTTACTGCAAGAGTTTACAGTAGACCTCAAAGGAATCCAGAACACATGGTGGTTACTTAAGACAAAAGAAATATTCCTAAGCAATTAGTCATATATATTCAGTTAAATTTTTTTCTTGCTAATTTATTCCATGGGAACTTTTACCATCTTCCTTAAAGTTGATAGTTAAATATGTTATAGTGCAATGAATGTTTTTCCCCTTTGTTCAATTGTGTCTGATTCTCTGAGACTGCCTGGAGAAGTTCCTTCAGTTTTCTTGGCAAGGTTTTTCAGAAATGGTTTGTCACTATCTCTTTTCTAAGACTGAAGGAAAGTGATTGGCTCAAAATCAGCCACATGACTTTGTGACTAAGATAGGACTAGAAGTCACTGTCTCCCAGTTTCAAACCTGATGCCTTGATCATTACACCAAATTGGGTTTTCCAGTGAATATACTGTACCTTAAATGTAATCTTCTACAGCTTAAATATATATAACTAGAAAGTACAGTATATTTACAAATAGGAAATCAGCTCTTCTCTTTAGATGACTGCTAATAGCATGAACAGAAAAATCTGATTTTATGTAACTCAGATCCTCACTTGCTAAAACATTTGAGCTGAAAAGAAATCCAGGCTTTCTCAGAATTATGTCTTTGCACTTTTTTTCCATAATGGGACAGCGCAGTGGCTCAGTGATTAAGGCGCTGGGCTTATCAGCCTGAAAGCTGGAAGCCCAGGTTCAAGATCCAAGAACCATGCAATGGGATGAGCTGCCGTCCTTGCCCCACGTCCTGCCAACCTAGCAACTAGAAAGCATGCAATTGTGAGTAAATTAATAGGTATCACTTCACTGGGAAGGTAACCCCATTTGACAAAAATATCTTAGGATAGCATTGGCTCAATGGCCTTGAAATGGAGCTCAGCACCCATTATAGTCGGCAATGACTAGAGTAAAATCTGCAGGGACTCCTTTACCCTTTTTTTAACCTTTACTTTTTCCCCATAATGTTAAATTTAATATACTACCTATATAAACATCTGCAATGTCATTGTTTATTTATTTAGTTTAGATTTAAAGCAAAGGCAGATGCACGTATGGCAACTTTATCCTTTGCTTTTAATTTCATGCATTCAGTATCCATACATATTAAGGTTAAAACAGGCATTAAAATTGACAACAAATACAGGAATATAAATACCAATGTTCTATATCCATGTCTATCCCTTCTGTGAAAAATGTTCGTATAATCATTGACATAATAAAATATTTTCCAACCAAGGACTCTAACACGGAATCTGCAACTCTCAGCTGCTGTAAAGTGAATTATGAGCATTGTGAGCTGAGTTATGGAAAAGATAGAGACAAAGACTCAAATTTCACTTTACTAATATACTTAGCCAATTAAATTTTTTTAAAAAAACTTATGAACAAAAATTGTACTGTTTGTCCATTATAAAACAAAATGAGATGAAAAATTTCAATAGTGAATTTACTATGGGAATTTTGAATAAAATAACTAATCGTTTGATATAATATATAAAGGACTAAATTATAAATAAAATAAAAATAAACTGATAATTTCAGTTTAATCAATACATACTATCTAAATGTATAGGATTTTGTAACATACCAATATAGAGAGTGATAAAAAGTGATTTCACCTTCATTCTTCCTTTCAGTCTGGTTGGCACCAAACCTGTTCACAGAAGGTGAATTTTTCCACCTGCTTCCAAACCACTCTCTTGTCTTTAAAGTAAAGACCATTCTCAAAATTATAAAAAGACTCCTGGAGTAGAATGAGGTCCTCTTCCAATAATCCTTCTAAAAATCTAGTTTTAATGAGCATTACTGCAAACTAATTTGAAAAATTTAAGGTCTTTTCAAATTATGAGCAAGAGTTTCAACTTCCTGTTTAATGAAAAAGGTTTTATATTCAACATTTCAACATTAAAGTGATATTGTTCATTGTTCTTACAATATGCTAAAGGATCAGATGTGTAAAGTAATGAGAATTAACTTCACAAATGATACAACAACAATTTTTCTTCTAAATAAGGTCTATATATAACCCAGGATCAAATTGCCATAGATAATATACCAGTAGAAATTGAAATTTCCATTTCCAAATTCTGTGCTTTCCCTCTATCTCTACTGATAAACATCAAGGACAGAAATGGGATCATTACAACACAATTATTCTAGG
This sequence comes from Ahaetulla prasina, assembly GCF_028640845.1. Classification (NCBI taxonomy): domain Eukaryota; kingdom Metazoa; phylum Chordata; class Lepidosauria; order Squamata; family Colubridae; genus Ahaetulla; species Ahaetulla prasina. The sequence continues at coordinate 101,947,297 of NC_080542.1, forward strand.
GAAGATGGAAGAATTTGTTTCTCTGCCATACAGATGAGGCTGCTGGCTGGCGACAGCTGAACAAACAGCTTGCAAAAGTCTTTTTGAAGACAGCCAACAAGTTACGCCCATAATTTCATCTCTGTTAACAAAAACAACTCATAATGAACTGGGGCCTGGGGTTTATTTGATAGTCTCTGAGTTACAAAGTGTCAAGATGCAATTTAGGTACCACCTTATTGATTTATAGCATACAATATAATGTCAGATCACACTAAAAGTAATGTGAAGGTATGCAAACATATTATATGTCCAATAGAAAAATGGTACAGTTCTATTCAACATATTTGTCTTTTACAGTTATTTTTGCAGGATATGAAACTAAAATATAAATAAAAATAAATTGACAGGTGAATCTTATTTGTGATACAGACCCTTATTAAAATATCTATTTAAGGATCCTCTGCATGGTGAAACAGGTATATTTTATTAAACTGTGCAAATGACACATCTTCAAAGGAACAGAAAATAATAAAGCACCATCAAAACATCACCCAGAGTCACTTATTGAGATGAGTGGCTATAGAAAGTAAATAAATTTTTAAAAAAGAAATAAGGATCAGAACAAAGATAGTAAATGGAGAAAAAGATGAAAATATTTTAAACAGATGTAATAAATGGAGCTAGAGCACAGAAATGCATAAAAGCACATCATCACAAAACTTTAAAAAGTATATTAATTTTCTTTTTATCAAAACAATGAAGCATATATTTTTAAAAGTTGAATTTATTTATTTAAAATTCCCAGTATCATTTATATTTATATTACAGAAACTTTTAAAAACATACAATCAATATATGTGGATTTTAATCATATATCAATAACGTGTGTGTTATATAAACTTGAACAGGTTTTGAATTATGTTGTTAAGTACCTCCATGCTCATGCTTAAAATCAAGTGTATTAAAAAGCAGAAGAATGTTTACTCCTGGGTTTTTATTTTATCTAGTGCATGTGTACAAATTTGGAAGAATACTATCCTGCATAAGGTAGGAAGAAACTTTGTTTTGTATTCACTAGAACGTCAATAAGTATTGTCCCAACACATATTCATCATAAGAGAAAAATTGTTATGGGTAATAGAGGGAGCACAGGAGGAGTATATGAAAGATCCAGTGGGACTTAAATTTAACTGGATCTACTGACAAACATATTAAATTCATTTAGACTTGGAAACCTTATACACTGTAAGCCGCCCTGAGTCTTCGGAGAAGGGCGGGATATAAATGTAAATAAAAAAATAAAAAAAACTGAAACTAAAAGCAAATTGCAAAATAAATCCAAAGTTTTGGTTGGTTGCTTTGATACAATCTAATTCAGAAGAGTTTTGTCACTTCAGGATCTGTCCAAAGCAGGCTATAAATATGGGCATTCAGAACTCACACAAATGCTATGCACAAGAAACTATTGTATGTCTCCAATTTCAGGACTAAGTTGGGTTCTGTACAGTAAGTCCCAGTACAGTAAGTCCCAGTACAGTAAAAGTTGCACTCTAGAGTAATTTAATTCAGAAACAGACTTTCCACATAATTATTTATCTAAATTAGTAAATCACAGTGAACAAGCAATCCTAAATGGGCAAATGATTTTTCACGGCTGGATATCAATTTCTGAAGGAAAAAACCCTAAGCATTTCCAGCCTTCCTCCATTTCAGGAGGTATATAATACATCCAGTGAACTAAACATAATCCTTAAAAAATTCTTTCCAAATGAAAAAAATCTGAAAGAACCAGAATGCCACAACGCTCCCACCCAAATACATATGCAAAGTTATAAAATAAAATATTAACAACACAGCAAAGTGGCAGCTGGTGCAGCAAGTTACATTCAATGCCAGCTGTGAGTCTCTTTACAGATATTTTTTTTTCTTTAGGCATTCACAGCTATATTCACAATTAAATGGACCATTAAAAGCACACTGATTCACTGGGCTGAGCTGAGCAGAACCTAATCAGATATAGACAATATAATTTATATTTCATGTTTTTTAACACTGACTGATAACACATGGAACTGAAAACTCAGGCAACATATTAAATTCTATATGGAGAATATTAGAAGTAAAAAATACCACAATTCAAATGGTTCTATTATATGATTTAACTATTACTATGTTAAAATGAAAAGGCACGAAGACCTTATTATTTCCTAAAATAATGTCTGAATCTATCTTATTTATGGGTTAATTAACGTTACAGACAAGCCAGATTTATTTATGCACATTCTGAATTTATCTAGTAAGTGTTAATTTTTTCTTAAATTCATGACTAATATCAAAATAGTTGAAAGAGCTATTTTCTCATTCTGTTTAGTATTTGTGTGTGTGTGTGTATTATGTGTGTATGTGAGCACATGTGCACACATACACATATGCTCATTAAGTATTAACTAGTTCTCTTAATTCTAAATTTTATGCATTTGAAAAGAGCAAGCTTGTATCATGTCAGACCATTGATCCAATGTGTTATGTATATTTAGTTGCAAGGATACTTATAACATTTCTAGCCCTACATGGAGATATCGACTATTCAAAGAATTTAATTTGAGACTATTCACAGACAAATTATGTACCTTATCATTAAATATGGCTGTTATCAATGTCTACTTTATGGGCTAAGTACTCTCCTAGTAACTGCAGTCTGAGTTACATGTCAGTTACTGATTTAATCAGGAGTTTTACTGTTTTGATTATTACTATATTGTCAAAATTCCTGGTAAATAAATTAAAAATGCTTATTCATATTTTATTAAAATGGATAATCTTATACTGAAATGATGACAATATAATGACATGCTTTTAAAAAACAGATTCTATAAATGTACTTGTTGATACAAAGTGCAAAAATTCATCAATTCTTTATAATAATTCCTTATTTCACAGGCATTATCAGAAGAAAACTCTCTTCCCTATTAACAATTAATTATGAACTTTAAAATAATAATAATAGTAAAAAAGTAAAATAGTAAAATAATAGTAGAAAAGACAATTATATTGTTGCATTCTATAAGATAATAAGACACTGTCATTCATTTTTTAAAAAATTTACATTTTACATAGGGGCCGGGATAGCTCAGGCAGTAGAGAAGCCTGTTATTAGAACACAGAGCCTGCAATTACTGCAGGTTCGAGCCCGGCCCAAGGTTGACTCAGCCTTCCACCCTTTATAAGGTAGGTAAAATGAGGACCTAGATTGTTGGGGGGGCAATAAGTTGACTTTGTAAAAAAATATACAAATAGAATGAGACTATTGCCTTATACATTGTAAGCCGCCCTGAGTCTTCGGAGAAGGGCGGGGTATAAATGTAAACAAAAAAAAAATTATTTACAAATTTTGTTTCTAAAATATGCAGTTTTCTCATACATCTACAGTATAGGACCATTTACTAAACTGACAAGCATGGATAGGGAAGACCCAATACTTAAATGACTTCTGAGTTTGGAGAAGATCAGGGAATAAAACTGGAACCTTGTCTTGGACAAAGGGTTTTCAGGTTTTCACTGCTCTAATTTTGATAGTGGGCAGAAAGCAGCATCTTGATCTATGCATTCTTGACAACTCATTTATAATCTATGAATTCAGATGAAACTTTAAAAAATCCTACCTAACTTCTCTGATTAGCTCTGAGTTTTATTACTTGTCTTCAGTATAAATATTTTCTAAAATGCCTACGTCCAACATTTTCTTCCACTGGGTCCAGGGCAAAGTGGTGCCTTAAAAAAGCCAAGCCATTTTTTTTCACCATTAGAACCCAGCTTCGACACCTGCATGGATGTGAATGCAACTTCCCAACAGCATGTACACATATATATCATAAGACAGATTCCTCCACCTGCCCCCCCCTTGGTACACTTACAGTTGTTCAAGAGTTATACTTGAAGAGTTAAGTGATGGCAAAATATGGCTGAGCTTCTATTTAAAAAAACCTTCAGACTTTAAAATAAACAATATGAGGTTTTGCTTACATTAGAGGTGTAAAGAGGTCTCCACAGTGCACTTTACACAAGCTGAGGAAATAGTATACTGCGTATTAGACCATACAGTACAATAGAGTGAGTATTTCAAGTCCTGTGAGAGGCATTCAGGCATATTATGGAAGGCTTGCTATAACTCTGTTTCAAGAAGAGACTATTGCTTTGAGAATAGCTGGTGCAACATATAGCAGAAAAGCCTGTAGATTCAGCTGCGTGCCTACCTCACTTTCCCTTCTGCAGTGACCTCATCACGTTACAAGGCTTCTATTCATCAAAATGTGATGGAAAACCACACAGAAACATTTCTCTTACTCACATAAACAACTATATTTAGCCTCTGATTAAAAACAAATGCTTAATACTGTCATATTAATTTTATGTCTGAAATAATACATTAAGAAATGTCTCATACCAATAACTACTTCACATACATAAATGTACAACAAAAGCAAGTCCATGATTTTAACAAAGCTTCAAGTCTCTCCTCTCCTCTCCTCTTTCCCATCCCATCCTATCTCATCTCACCCCATCCCATTCTCCCTATAGTACATTTAAACAGTAGCTAAACAGCTATTTCACAACGATAGAGTAATTGGTTTCATTATTCACTGCAGGGGGTTGGATTAGAAGGTCACTGTGGTTGGTTCCAACATCACAATTGCATGGTTCTATGATATTGCCTTTCAATTGATAACTGACAACTTAAAATTAGTGCTTCTCTTTGTGTGAAAGGCCTGCAAAAAGAAGACCAGCCCACTTCCCACAATTCAAGGCTTATGGATGCTCATTCACATTGCTGTTATATCTGAAGAGAGACATAATTCAAATAATAGATGTCCATTGAATTTATCCTGGAACATATCTAGCACTCCAGGGACATATCTACCATCTTTTTCATCTGTTCTCATACAAGAAGTTTGTATACCAGTGACTAATTATTCAATCATCTGGGCACCTTTTATCTTCTCCTTAGGAAAAGGCTGCACTGAGGGGCAGATCTGCTGATCCTCTTTTTATTAGAAACCTACTGTTGCCTCTTTTGAGAGCAAAAGCGATCAATGAAAAAGAAAAAAGAAAGTAGCAAGCACATGTCTGAAAGAAAAATATGGGGAGATGCTGAAGAAAGAAATGTAAAACATGGAAGGAAAAATCATATAGCCAACAGCTCTTTCATCACAACAGCAAGATGGGAAGCACAATAAGATACCCATAATGCATTCCATTCCACGTATACAAGTGTGTGTTTCATAATCTATTATATTCATGGACCCACTTTGAAAAAATGCTTCAATCTTGACAGCATGGTCTAAAGATTGTTGCAGTCCAGAATTTCAGCATTTGATTAATGAATGGGGCAGAATTCCATGTTGTGCCATTTTATGTAAAGTCTGTATAGCATACAGGTTTATCTCAGTTATGAGTGCTTCTCTACCAATGCAAATATGATTCTTACATAAATTATTCTTGCAGGATCTTCTTTCCAGGAAAAAATTAAATATATACATTCAAATATATTTTATTCTTTTAGAAGAACATTAATCTTATAAGATGCTTAGTAAAAAAAAAAAAGAATCACTGCCAAAAATGATGTCACTTTTTAAATTGTTAGCCAAGTTTTCAACCAATTGGATACCATTCCAGACATGTTAGAACCATTTATCCTCAAAAAAATCTGGCATTCACATTAAACACTTCAATTCATACTTCATTAGGTACCCCTAGCAACTCAATAAACACACAATAACTGGGGAAGTTTTCTAAAATAAAGAATGAATTGATTTAATTAGAAATACTGTTTCAATTAGCTTTCAATTTAAAAACAAAGAGCTGATTTTTTGAAAAACAAAAACCCTACATAGCACACTTCCCAGTGCATAGTCTTAAGTCAGTGTATTCACTCTCAATGACTTCTTACAGAATGTGCCTGGTAACAGAGCCAATAATCATAAAAATATGAAGCACTTCACTTTGTTTTAAATATTGTCTGTCCTCATAATCCTTAAACTCACTATTGTGCTCAATTCATAGAAATGTCCAAAAGAAAAAAAATAAAATCCTGGATAGGATTATGATCTGCTGTAAGATTAGAGCCAAACATACATTTATCCCTCAAAGGCATTCACCCCAACTCACTTCAAGTTGGCACTGATATTCAATGGTTAGGGAGAATAGAGAAGTGGGCATGTGCAGTGAACCAGAATCTTCATTAGGGAGGGTTCCAAAGGGTTGCAGGTGTTCCTATTCAAATGTTCTCTGTATCTCAGACACCTACTTAAAATGTACTATATAATGTACAATCCAATTATTTTATTCTTCTATCCTAGGATAAAATCTTATTCTTTCATAACTTTTCCCTAGCAGAGTACCAAGAGCTGCAGTGCAACAGTGGTTAGAATGCAGCACTGCAGGCTACTTCTGCTGGCTACCAGCAGTTTGGCAGATTGAATCTCACTAGGCTCAAGGTTGACTCAGCCTCCCATCCTTCCGAGGTCGATAAAATGAGGACCCAGATTGTTGGGGGCAATAGGTTGACTCTGTCAACTCCTAGAGAGGGCTGTAAAGCACTATGAAGTGGTATATACTGTAAATCTAAGTGCTATTGCTATTGCTAGAGTCAGAATCTTCATTAAAAAAAAACCAAAAAAAAAAACCCCAACCAAAAAAACCACCTGTGTCTTAACTAAATGATTTAAAGTTTTGTCCCAATCCCATAAAGGCCTGCTCTTGATTCCACTTCTAAGTTCAATTTCTGAGTGCCTATTAAAATAATCGTGAAAGAATTAGTGTTCTTTTTAACAATTAAATGCACCTACTACCAAAAAAAAACAAATAAAAACATATACCTATAAAAATAAAAGATAGTGTAAGATGTACATTTACTAAATTTATGCAATCTAGTGTTGATTGTCATTTATGTCTTTTTCTGAAATTGTCTAGCAGTTTTCTGTTGTCTAGCAAAATTTTGAAGAATGTCGTATCCTGATGATGTCAAAATGATGATACAATAAATTGGCTTGCCTTGGATAATATTTGCCAAAATATTTACAATACATATTACTGTTTATAAATAAACTGAATTTTTTAAATGGAATTAATTCATTGCATCAAACTAAAAGTATACATTTATACAAACTCAAAGTATATATTGCATACTTCCTAAAAAAACTTTCAATTAATATAGCAGAACCCCTAAGCATAATCTTTGATAAAGCTTTCACGACTAGTTCCCTTCCCAAACTTTGGTCTCTAGCCACAGTCATCCCTATCTTCAAAAAAGGAGATCCCAGCCTAGTTGAAAATTACAGACCAATCTCTCTATGCTGCGTCACCTGCAAAGTAATGGAATCTATCATCAACCAATCCATTACCCTCCACCTAGAAACAAACATTCTCCCAGTCGGGGAAAACGGCCGTCAGGACTGGGTAATTTCTCCTCGTTGCTGATTGGACCGAGTCTTTTAAATTGTAGTTTGTGGTCCCCGCCTCCTCCTATTTCCCTCCAGCTTTTTCGACTCGGTTTTTGCTAGGACCGGATCGTTTTTCAGGTACCTCAGGCTAGATTGTTCTAGTTAGAAAGGTCCTGGTTTGTGGTTAGTTAATTCTTAGTTGAAGTTTAATTTTTTCTTTTTTCCGGGTTTTTCCGGTGCCTCCTTAGAATTTTTATTATTTTTTAATTTTAATTTTAATTTTTATTTTTATTGTTTTTGGATTGGTGGAGAGCGGTGAGCAGGGATCTGCTCCCGAGCCCACAGTGGGCCGCCCGGGCGACTTTGACAGCTAGCCAGAGCCGATACCGCCCACGGGTTTCGTCCCCGCGGCGCGAAGAGCGGCCGAAAAATATCTTTAAAAACGCGAGCGGCTCACGGGCTTCATCCCAGAGCGCCCCGTGTCATTCCGGCTCCCATCGGCCTTCCTCTCTCTCTCTCACCTTCCCCGTCTCGCTCGCAACCGCGGCAGGACTCAGAAGCCGCGAGGCGAGTCAAATCACCCGGCCTTGCTTGAGGAAATTTTTTTTTTTTTTCCTTCTTCTCTCTCACGTTCAAGGCCGCGGGCAGGCGAGACATTGAGCGGCCTTTTCAGGCGGGCTAGCAACAGGCGGCGCCGGTTCAGCAGACCAGAGAGAGAGAGAGAGAGAGAGAGAAAGAGAGAGAAAAGAACTGAAGAAACAGAAGAAAATCTGAGGGAGCGTCGACGTCGCGAGCAGCAGCAGGCCCCTCAAGCACTCCAAGGGAACTGTGAGTAGGCCGCAGCAGCATTAAATTGGCGGGAAAGGCCGTTTTTCAAAATGGCGGACGCCAGTAATTCTCGGCCTACTTCTCCGGCTCCCACCCTGGGGGAGATGGTTCCGGAGGACCCAGGGGAGGGCCCATCCTCAGCCCTTCAAGTTTCCCCTTCCAGGGGGCGAAAAGTGTTAAGAGCAAAGACTAAGAAGGGGGCAAGAGCTGAGGAAAGGCGTCACAGGGCCCTAGAAAGGGTTTTCTAAGGCCTCAAAGAGAGTTCACTGCTCCTTCACCTAAACAAGGGGGAAGGCAAAATGCGGGGACCCTTCCCGAACCTCAAGGGCCGGATGTCTTATCCCAACCTATTCAGGGGTCTGGATCCTGGTCTCCAGATAGATTTTCCCCCTTGCCCTTAAATCAGGCTGCAACTGCCCCTTTGTTCCGCACTCTTTCTGAGATGGAACTCACAACTTCCCCAGGTTCCTTGCAGGCTCAGCCAGCTAGAGAGTCCCAAGAAATTGGGGTGCCCCAGGGAGTGGGTGTTCCCTTGGCCCAACCTGACACCAGATTGCCCCAGATACCAGTTTTTCAACTGCCTGACTCATTTAGTCTAATGATACAACAGGCCATACGTCAGGAGCTAGCTCAATCCTTTCAACAGCAAACTACGTCCTCTTATCATTCCAAGTCCAGTAAGAGGGACAAGAAGAGAGAATCCTCTAATTTGGCACCTGCTTTGTTCAACTCTCAACGAGAGAAATCACCTGAGGAGGTCAGCCAGGCCTCAGTATCAGAGGATGAAGATGCTGGGGACGCGTTATCAGAAGATGAGGGGCTGGGGCCTGACCAGTTTTCTTTGTGGGGCTCTTTAAGCCCCACTTGTTTCTGCTCACTCCTGTTCAAGGCCCTAGCTACCACGGGTCTAGGTGGGGTCCCGGTCTCCCCAGCTAACCCTCCATCCCTGCCCAGCACTTCATCTAACCTGTTTGTAGAGCCCACGGTGCCGGCAGAGGTGATTCCCGCTCCCAAAATGTTTGTTGACGTGGTCCAGCGTCAGTGGTCAAATCCGGGTTCGGGTTCAAATCCCAATGCCACAGACAAAAAATTTTATAATTGTGCACCAGATCTTGAAAATATCCTGCAAATCCCCACTGTGGATGCACCAGTAGTAGCATTAACGGCATCCTCTCACGTCACGGGCCCAGAGAACGAGGCTCTTCGTCCGGAGGACAAAAGGGCTGACCAATCGTTGGTCAAATCCCATCAGGCCTCAGCCTGGTCGGTCAGGTCCTCCATGGCTTCCTCATTTTTTAATAGAGCATCTATCATGTGGCTCAGGCAACTTCAGGGCCGTTTACCATCCTCTGACGTGAGAGCCCATCAGGACCTTAACAAGGTCATCGCGGCCTTAGAGTTTTCCGCTGATTCAACGCTGAACGCAGCCCGCCGCCAAGGCCATCGGGTCTACGGTTACATCGCGCAGGCTTCTATGGCTCCGCCACTGGCGAGCGGACACCAGAAACAAATGGCGCCTAGCCTCTTCCCCTATGCGGCAAGCACTTATTCGCGATCTCTAGACCCTATCTTAATAGAGACCAAGGACAAGAAGAAGATTTTGCCCTCTCTATCCCGACGGGAGAACTTCGACACCAGCCTTATTTTCGCCCTTCACCATCAACATCTTCGCCGCTTCCTTTCGTGGCCAGGAACCGGAGGGTCGGGGTTTCACGAAGGTTTACACCGACAGAGGAAACTCCCAACGGGCCGATCAGGTCAGATCAGGGGCCAAATTCTCGGCCAGAGGCCATTCCGAGGGGGCGGGCAAACAGTACAACCGCTTTCAAATAGTCCCAGCAGAATTTCCCATTGGGGCCGGCTGGCTCTTTTGCTTCCCAATGGGACCTTTCCACCTCAGACCGTGGGTCAAGGATACCATTAGACACGGTTTGGCCCTAGAGTTCCTTTCCAACCCCCCGACGGTTTTCGTTCCCTGTCCTGTCTCCTGTCGCAGCTCTAACTCTTCCCTGGTGGGGTCTGCGGTCAATCATCTGTTAGCCATTCGAGCCATCCAATTGGTTCCTATCGATCAACTCAAACAGGGCTTCTATTCCAGGCTCTTTGTCGTACGCAAACCGTCGGGGGGCTGGAGAGCTATTCTGGACCTCAAGGCCCTTAATAAGTACATAGCATACCACCGGTTTAAAATGCACTCGTTACGTTCCATATTGGAGTGCATTAGGCAGGGAGATTACATGGCCTCTATTGATTTAACGGAAGCTTACTTACATATTCCCATTAGACGAGATCACCGTAAATTCTTAAGGTTCTGCTTCAATGGCTCTCACTATCAATACCGGGCCTTACCCTTTGGGTTGTCTTCGCCCCAGGGTCTTCACAAAAGTCATGGCAGTACTCATGGCCCACATTCGAGGTTTCCGTTAGACTCCAAGCCTACCTAGATGATATTCTCATTCTGTCATCTACCCAGGATACGGCCTATAGAGATATATCTTTAACCATTGAAGCACTGCAGTCTCACGGGTTCTCGATTAACTGGGAAAAGAGCCATCTTACCCTCTACCTCCATAGTACACTTGGGTGCACAGATCGATTCACTAAGTTCAATGGTATTTCTGTCGCGAACGTCAGGTCAGCTTAGCCGAATTAGCTAGCAGCTCTAGACTCTCACGGTCGGTCCCTTTGGACCGACTCTCCCAACTCCTGGGGAAGATGGTGTCGTCATACGATATTGTTCCATGGTCTCGCCTCCACAGTCGGCCGCTTCAGTGGTTCCTCTTACCACATCAGAGGAAACGATGCAGTTCATCCAAGCGGCGGGTGAGTCTTCCACAGGAGGTGGCCGACTCCTTAGACTGGTGGAATCCAGAAGTGATGGCCAGAGGTTCGGTCTTCAGGGAACCGGTGAGGGACGTGATTACCACAGATGCCAGCCTCTCGGGCTGGGGAGCACATTTAAATCAACACCTAGCACAAGGCAAGTGGTCTCTCTCAGAAGTCCATCACGGCATCAATTTTCTAGAACTGCGCGCCATCCGTCTGGCTCTACTAGCCTTCGAGGATGTCATCCGGGACAGGGATGTTCTTATCCTCACGGACAATGTGACGGCAAAGGCGCACATAAACAGGTGGGGGCACTCACTCGCACTGATGACGGAAACCCTCTCCCTTGGACATTGGGCCGAATCCCACCTGCGCTCGGTGAAGGCAGAACACATTGCAGGGACGGACAATTGTACAGCGGACTCCCTCAGCCGCCAAACTATCGACCAATCGGAATGGTCCTTGTCCCCAGCGAATTTCCAAGAGCTGTGTTCCCGCTTCGGACTCCCTCAGGTGGACTTATTCGCCTCCGAGACCAACAATCAAGTGCCTCGGTTTTTTTCGAGGTTTCCCTCTCGGGGAGCGGAATCAGTGGATGCTCTGCGCAGCAGATGGCCTCAGGGCCTTCTCTATGCCTTTCCACCTATCCCACTGATTCCCAGAGTAGTTCGCAAGCTTATCTTGGAAAAATCAGAACTGATTCTGGTCGCCCCATTCTGGCCCAGGAGACCCTGGTTTGCAGACCTTTTGACCCTGTCAGTTCGGGAACCGTGGAGGATCCCGGACAGCCAGGTGTCTCTTCTTCAGGGACCAGTTCGACACCCCGAGCCGCAATGGCTACGCCTAGCCGTGTGGAGATTGAGCGGAGCGTCTTGATTAGGGCTAAGGTTCCAGGTCAAGTCATCCCCACTATGCTAGCTTCCCGCAGAGACTCTACCAAACGGATTTACGAGGCCACGTGGCGCGCATTCGAAGGTGGTGCGCACCTCAAGGTATAGTGACTTCCTCAGCTTCTGTCTTAGACATTTTGGCTTTTCTGCAGCGAGGTCTAGATTCGGGATTGGCGACCAATACGCTCAAGAGACAAGTAGCGGCGATTTCGACAGTCTTGAGATGCGGTTCGCTCGTATCCCTTTCCAAGGAACCGCTCATTCAACAGTTTTTCAGGGGGGCTAACAACGTCAACCCGCCTGTGGTTCACCGATTTCCATCCTGGCGCTTAAATGCTGTACTCAATGCTCTCACTAAGGCACCGTTCGAACCTCTTAGAGACTCATCTCTACGTATTCTGTCACTGAAGGTGGCTTTTCTGATAGCCATCACCTCAGCCCGCAGAATTTCGGAATTATCGGCTTTATCAATTAGGCAGGATCTTTGCACCTTCCTCAACGACAGAGTGGTGCTACGTCTCGACCCCTCCTTCCTCCCGAAGGTTAACAGCCAATTCCATAGGTCGCAGGAGGTCGTTCTGCCTAATTTCTGTCCATCTCCCAGACATAACTTAGAGAGACTATGGCATACTCTGGACGTGAGAAGAGCACTGAAGATATACATTGAGCGGACATCATCCTTCCGTAAAACGGAGGCCCTTTTCGTGTCGTTTCAACCACTGTCGCTGGGTCAGAAGGTGACCAAGTCGGTGCTGGCCAGATGGATTAGGGCCGCAATTGCCACAGCATATGAGAGTCAATCGCTACCGATCCCGAGAAGGATTACAGCGCACTCTACCAGAAGTGCAGCCTCTTCTGCCGCTTGGGGAGCCCAGGCCTCTATCGAAGAGATCTGCAGAGCGGCGACGTGGTCCAACCCTTCTTCGTTCATTCGACACTATCGGGTGGACTCCTATGCCTCGGCTGACGCGCGCTTGGCAGACGGGTCCTGCAAACGGTTCTTTCTCAACAATGACTAGCCGCCTTCGACCCTCCCGGTAAGACATGGGGGCTTTGGTATATCCCAGTCCTGACGGCCGTTTTCCCCGACTGGGAGAAGGGAACGTTGTCTTACCTGAACGTCCCTTCTTGGAGAGGGGAACGGCCAGCCCCACCCAAGGCGTCTGTCTATTAGGGGTTCTGGGGCGGGAGGGCACTAATTCTCTATCATTTCAGCAAGACTTGCCGGCCTACAGTTGAATCCTCGCCGAAAAAGCTGGAGGGAAATAGGAGGAGGCGGGGACCACAAACTACAATTTAAAAGACTCGGTCCAATCAGCAACGAGGAGAAATTACCCAGTCCTGACGGCCGTTTTCCCCTCTCCAAGAAGGGACGTTCAGGTAAGACAACGTTCCCATCTACTCTCTAATAAACAATTTGGTTTAGAAAAAAATTATCATGTAACTTACAACTTCTCCACTGCAAAAATATATGGACTACAAACCATGTTCCGTGCGCCTTTGGCGTTGAGTCATGCCAGCCACATGACCACGGATTTGTCTTCGGACAGCGCTGGCTCTTCGGCTTTGAAACGGAGATGAGCACCGCCCCCTAGAGTTGGCAATGACTAGCACGTATGTGCGAGGGGAACCTTTACCTTTACCTTTACAGACCTTGATCAAGGCAAAGCAATAGATGCAATCTACATCTTACAGACTTCTGCAAAGCTTTTGACTCAGTAGTACTTGATAAACTTCTTCTAAAACTAAAATCCTACGGCATTTCAGAACCCCTTCACAATTGGATAAATGCCTTCCTGTCAAACAGACAACAAGTGGTCAAAATTGGCAACACTCTATCTAATCCTGTTCCTGTCAAAAGTGGCGTTCCCCAAGGCAGTGTTGTTGGACCAACTCTCTTCATACTATACATAAATGATCTCTGTGACCTTATCTCAAGTCATTGTGTTCTCTTTGCTGATGATGTCAAACTATTTAACACCACCAACAATACTTCTACCCTTCAAAAAGACCTTGATTTTGTATCCGATTGGTCTAAAACTTGGCAACTCCAAATCTTAACCAGCAAATGCTCAGTCTTACATATTGGGAAAAAGAACCCTAACACCAAGTACAACTTGATGGACATTACCTTACAGATAATCCCCACCCTGTTCAAGACCTTGGAATTTTCATATCAAATGACCTAAGTGCCAAAGCCCACTGCAATTACGTAACAAAAAAAGCTCTAAGAGTTGTAAACCTAATTTTACGCAGCTTCTTTTCCAAAAACTCTACACTACTAACCAGAGCATACAAAACATTTGCCAGACCTATTCTTGAATACAGCTCACCTGTCTGGAACCCATACCACATCTCAGACATTAATACAATTGAACGCGTCCAAAAATATTTTACAAGAAGAGTTTTCCGCTCCTCTGAAAACAACAAAATACCTTATACCACCAGATTTGAAATCCTGAGATTAGAAAACTTAGAATTTAGGGGCCTCTGTGGCTCAGACTGCTAATGCAGTCTGTTATTAACAGCAGCTGCCTGCAATTACTGCAGGTTCTAGTCCCACCAGGCCCAAGGTTGACTCAGCCTTCCATCCTTTATAAGGTAGGTAAAATGAGGACCCAGATTGTTGGGGCAATAAGTTGACTTTGTATATAAATATACAAATGAAGACTATTGCTAATATAGTGTAAGCCGCCCTGAGTCTTCGGAGAAGGGCGGGATATAAATGCAAATTAAAAAAAAAACTCTGCCGACTCTGACAAGACCTGTGTTTAACACACAAAATCATCTATTGCAATGTCCTTCCTGTTAAAGACTACTTCAGCTTCAATCGCAATAATACAAGAGCAAACAATAGATTCAAACTTAATGTTAACCGCTTCAATCTTGATTGCAGAAAATATGACTTCTGTAACAGAGTTGTTAACGCTTGGAACTCACTACCTTACTCTGTGGTCTCATCTCAAAATCCAAAAATCTTTAACCAAAAACTGTCTACTATTGACCTCACTCCACTCCTAAGACAACTATAAGGGGCATGCATAAGAGCACAAACGTGCTACCTTTCCTGTCCTATTGTTCCCTTTCATTATATCAAGTTAATACTTTGCTTATATATATACATATTTTAGCCTATATTTTATATATATTTTAGCTTATATACATGTTTATATATGTCAATGTTTGCGTATACTGTTGTGACAAAATAAAATAAAAAAATAAATAAAATAAACTTGTCTGATTCTAGGTAGTTTATAGGTTCATATTTTTTACAATTAAAACTGATAATAATAGTATAAAAAGAATATGCTATAAAATATAATATGGTACAAAGACCTACAATGTTTCCTACAGCTATAGATCTTGTTATAATATTTATTACTAATAGGTTAATAGGGCTTAAAGGAGTAATAATTTTGGCCACAACCCTTTCTCAATTACGAGTATGCCTATTATAAATAGTCTGCAGAAACATTAGGTAAGATATGAAAAATTGTAATAGTTTAAAATTTACTATAAATGATCATTGTAACAGATTTATAAACCTATAAATTTTTTTTGTTGAAAGAAAAGGATAAATTATTTATACAAAGGTGGGAGTTAGTTTCTCTGAAAGGATTCTAAATAAGAGGAATCATAGGCACAGAACACTGTTTCTTTCACTGAGCAATGTGAGTTAATAGTAGAAACGTTTCACTCAATAATGAATTAATTTCTTTTTTGAAAAAGGGAGGAATCTTTTTTTTCATAAAAATATATTTTGTTTTGCTGAAAAGTATGGTAGAATGTCAAGCTATCTTTTAATAAATGGAATTGAACTTCCCCATTCCTATGTTTTATTTAAGGATGAAATTTCTGTCCCCCTTGCCCTAGATAAAGCAATATTTATACTTATCTAAATCACATTAGAATTTTATGGTTCTGAATATTTTGGAAGTTTTAAAGTGATCCTAAGAACACTTTTGTATATTAACTTTTCATACTTGTAATAACAACCATGCAGACTTACAGAGAATCAGGTGGCATGTAAACCGCCCTGAGTCCTTTGGCAGAAGGGCGGTATAGAAATTAAAATAATAATGTATAAATTTAATATATTATTATGGTTGCTTGCATAATCAGCCAGATGTTTAGACTGCATTGGGCATTTTTATCCACCTACCAAGTTTTCACAAAACCTGGGATATGCAGATTGTTCTACATGGTTCTGGGGGTTTAGAACAGGGGTCTTCTTACTTGTCAATTTTAAGACTTTCAGACTTCAGCTCTGGCTGGAGAATTTTGGGAATTGAAGTCCACAAGTCTTAAAGTTGATACATTTGGAGACCCCTGTTTTAGAGATATCATCAGGAGATGATTCCCTGATGGTGACATTTACAATTGACTGTTGGTGATTTTGTTAATGCTGATCTCCCAATTTACTGTTTTTCTGTTTTGTCATGCCATTGTCTGTAGTCCACCTGTGCCATCTTCTTGCAACGACTAACTTGGTGGTCCACTGTTTCTTCAGTTTCTTTGCACAGGTGGCATTTGCTGTATCTTGCTGCCTTCTCAACTCCTGCTTTTGTATGTTGTATATTGTTCTTAATAGGACTTTGTATTGTTGTATTGTGTAGCTAAAATTGTATCTTTCTTCAACTTTCCTACTCTCAACCATTGACAGGTCTTCTTTTTGTTGTTGTTATGTGTGGTGAATCTACAGTTTGTTTACAGTCTAAGACTGATGGAAACTTACTCTTAAATTAAATTAAGTCTTAATTCAAGTCCTAATCAAGCAACTAAGAATTATTATTATTCCCATCAGAAAGCAAGAGCCATTTTATATGCATAGTTAAGATATAAACCAGAGAATATTTATGTTATTGGAATTCTCCTATGATCCTTT
The DNA here is from genome assembly GCF_028640845.1 of Ahaetulla prasina. Taxonomy (NCBI): domain Eukaryota; kingdom Metazoa; phylum Chordata; class Lepidosauria; order Squamata; family Colubridae; genus Ahaetulla; species Ahaetulla prasina. The sequence goes on from NC_080542.1 coordinate 101,964,147, forward strand.
CCACATTTGGGGACTTCTATGTTAACTGAAAGCAGTTTGATAGCGTATAATTTTCATGGTGTTTCATAAAGCATTTTGTATCCCTTTGAATTATCTTTTGGGAAGGTTTCAAGGAACTGTGGTTGGGAAAAAACAATGGGAATATCCTCTTCTATAAACTTTCTCAGAAACCACCCAACATTTATAAAGAGACCGACTTTCTTTTTAAATATTCCTTAGCTACTAATTGATTGTATTTCCACACATGCATCCAACTTACCTTCTGATTTAAATATCAAATCTGCCCTGACTGCTCGGTACATGGGATTTTTGTTCCAAATTCTTCTGCATATTAACAGCATTCATATGTATCACAAAAAAGCGTGAGAAAGGAAATCTGTTTCTTTGAGCCACATAGCAAACATCCTCACTCTCATTCAAAGCCTGAGCAAACTCTAATCCAAATTAAACTATCCCTGAAATTCTGCATTCTTTTCCTTCATTATGATAATTCATAATTAACATATCTGACACATTCTTCTAATGCACAGTTAAATAATTACATAACTCAATTAGGAAAGTATATGGGCCAAAGAGAGTTCCTTTTGAGACATCACTGAATAAAACACACAATCTAGGTCCTGAAATATATGAATATTCTCTGCAAAAACAAAACAAAACAAAAACTGAATGAAGACATATTTAAAACATGGTTATACTTGCAAGACACCACTGATTATTCCAGAGATATCTCCAGATACACAAGATGTTGTTTATCCGGGAAACAGCAAAGTGCATGCAGCTTTTGTTTCAAGTACTGCATTTCTTCCAGAGGAAAGTGTATGGATTAGGTTTCAGTTTGCATTTTTGTAAGCAAAACTGACTCTAATATATTTTATTCAAAGAAGGAATATGCAACTTAAGGAGGACAGGAAGAATAAGTTAGCAAGCAACTGAAGCAAAGGCTTCTTTATAGACCTTCCTTATCTTACAAACTGTTTGTAAAATGCAACACTAATAATATAATCCAAGTGGTGTATTCCATATATCAGGGATTATTGAAACAGGAATATTTTGAAAGACAACTGGTGAAAAAATATCAAAGAACCATGAATACTTACAGTCTTTTTGTGGACCCAAGAAGTTTTTATTTTCCTGACAATACATGGGGAATTGAGCTCTTCAAACATTCATTAAATTATCTGAACCTTCTTGCCATTAAAGATTTGCTATGCATCTAAATTTGATTGCAGAAAATAATTTGTGATAGAGTGAAACTGGGGAGATCCTGCCCATGTTCCACTGAATCACAGTGTTTAATGTGAGCTTCCATCACTATTTTCAAAACTAACTTATCTCACAGTATTATTGTTTTGAGGACAGAATACGGATGGACATCTTTTCCAAACTGAGTTACAACTCAGTACAGTAGACTAAGTAGGCTTTGTGCTGTGATATGGTGATATTACTAAAACAGGCATCGCCAAATATTTCAGATGTAACTTTTTGCTTCTGAAAGTTTTCTATTTTTGCAGCAAATTTCAGCAATGCAGATTTGTGGTATTTTGACACAGCAAATGGGATGTAGGGACTACCTACTAATCTAAGGAATAATCCACAGGCTGCTTCTGTCTTCTAAGAACCCTCCATGTATTTTGAATTTCTAGGTTGAACATAAAAGTAATCCTAATCATGATCATCTAGTGAAACTAAGTATCTTGAATTATAGTTCTTATTCACAGTGACAATCTTGGCCAGAAATTCTGGCAATTGTAGCCTTCACTTTCATGATACAATATACCAGCTATAATATGATTATATTAAATATTAAAACATATGTGTTTACAATCTTTTTCTCAATATATGTTACTAGATATAAATGTGTTAACATTGTGCAATGTTAGGAAACTATTAAACATAAAACAATTTAAATGAATCACAGGCTTCAGCTCCTATAATACTATTATAACTTTCTAATATTACATTTATTAAGGTTAAACTCATCAAATGGATCCCAGAAGCTTCATACACATTGACTGAGAAACATGTACCCAGTTTGGGCCTGAGAATAGGAATATCCTATTAAAAAACTGAACTATTATAGAATAAACAGATGTGAGATTCTGATTTATTGAACAACCAATCAATTAGATACCTTCTTTCTGTACAAAACCCCACCCTTTTAAAAAAAAATAAAGTCAGTTGTTAATTTTATTTTTGCGTACTTTTCCAAGACAACCCAAGGATGGGAAGGGAAATGAAGTGTTTATGTTTATATGGGAAACAAAAGTCTCATCCTTGAGTCACTTAGGCAACCCATGCAGGATAATAACTTCTCAAAGCAGTTCTAAAGCTCAATACCAGATGTGTCACTTTCACCAAATGTCAATGAAATGCTTCAGTAACTTGAGAAGCCCAGTGTTCCACCATTCATAGCAACTCTGAATTTGTCTTCTCTAGGCTACAAATATACACAGAATAAGTCCATTGCCAAAGGAAAGGTTTTTGGTGAGCAGAATTGCCTGGTGGTGGATAATAATGTTAGTTATTAGAACTAAACAGGAAGCAAGGGTTTAAAAATGGCTTAATATTGTAAATCACTAAATATTTTTCTGGTTAAAGAAAAGCATAGGCTTCAAATGAGCAAAATCTTTTTCTTAAGGAACACTGAATGACATTTATTATTTTCTGTACGTTATCTGGGATGAACGCATATCACAACTATATCCCATCAATCATATATTGGCCTCTTAGGAATTCAGTGCTTAAATAATTGGATTAGTGCCATGGAGCGCCAAATTTAGATCAACCCTCAGTCACTTTGGGTTTCCGCTCCTTCCAGTATTACAAATATTTCTTAAACTCTTTCTTACAAGTAGTATTAATATAAATGTAGATTTCTGAGGCTATCTGGGCCTTGATATGGGGATCAATTTATAGGACTGTGACAGAGACATTCCTATACTTTCTTCCCATAGTTCTTGTGTGCTTGGATATCTTTGTTATTGTTATTTATACAACAACACATAACAGTATCATAATTATCAGGATCATTTACTTATAGGGTTCAGGCTCAAATATAGCACTGAGACATCATTGATAATTTCTGGGCGCAATTCAAAGTGATGTTTGTCACTTTTAAATCACTGAATGGCATGGACTCGGGTTATTTGTAGGATAACTTCTGGTTAATGGTTTCTGCCTATCCCATGTTATCTGGCAGTATGGGCCTGTGCTGGATCCCTTTGGTGAGGCATTATTACCTATTGAGTTATAGGAAGTCAGTTTTCTCACACCTGACCTAGGGAACAATGTCTGCAGAAAAATTAATCCCAATGTTACTGGTTTTTGGGAAGGTTAGAAAATACCTGGGTATTGCCCTATGCTCCAGAAGCAGATTATTAGTTTGGGACCTCTTGCTTGGATGCACACTATATAACTTTTGTGTTTTTAAGAAGAGAGCCTTTAACTATTTTTTAGTACATGGGACTATGTTTTATTACAGGTAATCTTTGAAGTATGAATATACTAGAGCCTGCCAATTACATTTGTAATCGGAGGATTCATTTGATTGGATCACATTAAATGAATGTGATCCCTCTCTGCTTTAACCAATGCATTTGCTAATTGAATGCACAGGTCATTAAATGCACATGAAGTATTTCAGGGTGATGGTCTAGCACTAAAACAGGCCACCCAAGGCCTCCCTTGACCCACTGAGATATCTCATGCTTGCTTACAATCCATTGGGGACCCCATAGTTTCTTTCCCTCCCTCCTGCCCCTCTGGGTCTTCACAAGCACTGGATCTGCTTTGCTAGCCTCCTGTATTCAACTTGCTTACTTATCCAACTCCCATTTCCCATTGCTTACTTACTATTTGAAGATCTCCAGAGTTCCAGAAGAAGCTGACCCATGTGGCAGAAAAGTCAAAGTCTTTTATTCCAGTGCTGCTGAAGCTGTAAAAATATGAGATCTAAGATAACAGCTTCACCAACATTTGAATAAAAGACTTCGGCTTTTCTGCCATGTGGGTCAGCATCTCCTGGAACTCGGGAGATCTTTGAAAAGTAAGTGATGGGACATGTTTTTTTTTTCCACCAGGAGTTCTGATGGATATATCAGCAGCCTTAGAAATTTGAGTCTCTTAGCCAACTACTATACACATTTTCCATTAGGTTTGTGGGAACATATGCCTTGCAGGGGCATGTTGGGAGCTTAACAGCCAAACAGTAATATATAAATTATCTCTGCAGAATTAGTATTCTACAAGATTAAACACCATTTAAAAAATTGAAATCAAGAACAATTATAATTCACAAATTACTCTTTATAGGTAAACACTGAATTAATCTATTTAGCATGCCCTCTCTTCTTGTATATCTATTACCAAAAGTTTGTAAAGTAGTACATTGTGTTACTGTTTTCGCTGAATTCTATTGATTAAGTAGATTATTGTTGTAAACTTCTGAGTTGCCAGTCTTTGTAGCATAAAAGAAGAAATAATTTTCAATATTTGGGTAGATAAATTGTTTGCTAAAACAATGACTTTTGAAAGGATCTATAAGTGCAAAGAAGTCATAGTGGTAATATGTAAACCTGATTACACAGAATGGTATAGTGCACCAAGCCAGATTACAATACTTGGTTCATATATAAATATCACCATGGACAAGTTCATATATCATATTATGATCAAAACAAAACAAATTAACTACTAAATGTATGAACTGCAAAGAATGAATCCAGCTAATAAGCCTAACTTATCCAAAGATGGAATATGTAAAAAGCCTGTAGACCTTCAAAGTACCTACCTGTAATGACTTCAAGTTTCACACATAATTACAAGGATTACAAAATAAGGATTATTTCCTATATAAGACACTATGAAATCCAGCTATTGCTTGAACCAGCTTACATTTCGAGCCAAACTATACTTGGAAAACCTGGATAGTTTTTCTAATAACAAAGTTGGAAATCATTCTACTGTACTAAGGGAAAAAACTGTCAACAGTAATATAATTACTACTGTGAAGTGCTGTTGATTCTGTTACCAGCTTTTTGCAACAGGAACATATTGTAGCACTTCAGAGCCTTTTTCCAAATCTCTTAATATTCTCACACCAGGCAGACTGGTTTCAGTATCCCACCCTCTCTGCTTGTGGCTGGTGTAACTTGCAGAACATTCCTAAGGTAGCTTCAGACGAATGAGTTTAGACTAACGTTAATGACCCTCAACTGCAGCCATTTATCAAACCTAAAATCATAATGCTACACTTGGTATAGTATGTTGCCACATGCTAGAAAGAAAGAATTTAGTGAATACATTCCTTTTCTAAAATAACATACTGTAGACACTAATATTATATTTCCTCTATAGCATTGGTACTTTTGACCATAGTAGGAGATTCCTGAAACGTCCTGGACACTCTAGAGCAACACAAGAAAGGGTAAGCACATTTCCGCATAGGTATATAACTCATTCCTACAGTGGCACAGTGGTTAGAGTGCAGTACTGCAGGCTGCTTCTGCTGCCTGCCTGCAATTTGGCAGTTCAAATCTCACCAGGCTCAAGGTTGGCTCATCCTTCCATCTTCCGAGGTGGGTAAAATGAGGACCCAGATTGTTTGGGGCAATATGCTGACTCTGTAAACTGCTTAGAGAGGGCTATAAAGCACTGTTGTTGTTGTTAGTTGCGAAGTCGTGTCCAACCCATCGCGACCCCGTGGACGATATTCCTCCAGCCTTCCTGTCCTCTACCATCCTCTGGAATCCATTTAAACTCATGCCTACTGCTTCAGTGACTCCGTCCAGCCATATCATTCTCTGTTGTCCCGTTCTTCTTTTGCCCTCAATCTTTCCCAGCATTAGGCTCTTCTCCAGTGAGTCCTTCTTTCTCATTAGGTGGCCAAAGTATTTCAGTTTCATCTTCAGGATCTGACCTTCTAAAGAGCAGTCAGGATTGATCTCCTCTAGAACTGACTTATTTGTTCGCCTTGCAGTCCAAGGGACTCGCAGGAGTCTTCTCCAGCACCAGAGTTCAAAGGCCTCAATTCTTTGGCGATCAGC